>NC_041714.1:22955621-23294065 GCF_900700375.1 Denticeps clupeoides
CCACCGGACCAGACCCCATGGGTCAGGGTGGCCTCTGCTGGACCGGTGACTTCATTACACAGCCGCTGCTGCTCCTCCTCCTCCTCGTCTACGCATTACTAACGCCAAACGGCGGCACGAGAAGAGCCATTTCATCATAAGTCATGTGTTTCCTGTTCTAAAATAGTGTTGATCCGTTGCAAAGCAGCTCACAACGTCAGTGGCACAAGCTCAGCAGCTCAGTTCTGGAATGTTCTGCGCATGAGTAAAGGTGCAGTGAGACCCAGAGGGGACCGGTCCTAACGGTGACCTCTGACCTCTAAAAATGTCTAAAATGGACAGACATTCAAAACAGGCACAATTTTACAGTCAGGGTTTGTCCATGGAAGAAGCGAGTCTGGTGCCATTGAAAGACAGGTGTTGTGTGTGTGTGTGTGTGTGTGTGTGTGCGGGTGTGAGTATAAACTGGTGAACAACACGTGCTGCAGCTCATTTTGCATCCTGTTGCCCATGCATGATCACAGCAGGAGAGACTCGTGTCCCATGCTGCTCGGCGCTGCGTCACCATGGCGACCTCAGTGGGGCGTGGCGTACCAGTCGTTCTCGCTGCCGATCTGCACCAGCTCGTTGACGACGTCCAGCAGGTTGTAGTCGTGTTCCTGCAGCAGACGCTGGTTCAGCTGCTCGTTACTGAAGCCCATTTCCTGCAGCACGGCCATCATGGACACGCCGTCGGCTGCACGCTGCAGATACACACGCCGCCATCCAGTTATGACCTGACTGTGTGTGTATGTGTGTGGTGAGTGTGTGTTGAGTGTGTGTGTGTGTGTCTGGTGAGTGTGTATGTGTATATATGTATAAATGTGTGTCTGGTGAGTGTGTGTGTGATATATATACATATATATTATATATATATATATATATATATATATATATATATATATATATATATATATATATATATGTATAAATGTGTGTGTGTGTGGTGAGTGTGTATGTGTATATATGTATAAATGTGTGTCTGGTGAGTGTGTATGTATAAGTGTGTGTATATATGTGTGTGTGTGTATATATATATGTATAAATGTGTGTGTGTGGTGAGTGTGTATGTGTATATATGTATAAATGTGTGTCTGGTGAGTGTGTATATATGTGTGTGTGTGTGTGTGTGTGTGTGTGTGTATATATATGTGTATAAATGTGTGTCTGGTGAGTGTGTATGTATAAGTGTGTGTGTATATATGTGTATAAGTGTATGTGTGTTATAGAGAATTAGAGAAGGCTGACCTGCGCAGAGCCCCCCTGCCCGATGAACAGCGCCTTGTACGCGGACGCGGCCACAGACAGCGCCCCCTTCACCAGACCGTTAGTGAGTCCTCGGTGGCGTCTGAGAGAGAACATGCTGCTACATTACACTCCACACACACTTCCGGGACCATTTCAGTCTGGACAATCATTCCTACTGAAACAAGTAGGTGGACAATCATCTACCTGGGGTCTCTGCTGGAGTCGCCGAGCATCGAGTCGTGTCCTGGACTGGACGCTGGAAAACCGAGAGAAACGGCCTGATAAGCGTGTGTGTGTGTGTGTGTGTGTGTGTGCGTGCGTGTGTGTTGGGGGGAGACGGCTGTGGGACTCTGTTCTGTTCTCATTTCGTGTCTCAGCTCTGCACCACATCCTCAAAAGTACTTCATCTTCCTGCCACAAACGCACTCCCAGTTCCTCACAGTCCTGCTCACCATTAGATCCGCTCTCAGGGCGACTGTCCTCGTCCTCGTCCTCGCATCGCACGTCCAGCACCAGCTCCGGCACCTGCCTGCAGCCAACAGAAGGCGTCAGGGTGGACGCCGAGTCCCGTACGCGGCGTGAGGAGGAACACCCACCTGTGCGTGCGCAGGCCTGTGGGCGGGGCCAGCACCAGCTCGGGGACGAGTGCAGGCGCGTCCAGGGTCTGGGACGTGCAGAGCAGGCGGTTGGCGCTGCTGTGGATGGAGGAACCCGGGTCTTGTTCCGGCCTCTCCGGGGCTCCTGCGTCCCTGTGACTGGACACCGCCGAGCTGTACATGGAGTCGCCCAGCGGACGCGAGGTGTCGAAGCAGTCGGGCAGGATCACGATGTAGTCCTCGGAGGAGGCGCTGGAGGCCTGGCTGCTCACCTCGTCCCAGTCGGCCGGCTCGGCGCCCCCCCTCGGCCACCTGCTTCTTCTCCTCCTCCTCCTCCTCCTCCTCCTCTTCCTCCTTCTCCGGGTCACTGGGGTCGGTTGTAGAGGTTCTCGTCCGAGGCCAAAAACCGTCCTGACAGAACAGAATTCACTTCATTCTGGACCTTTGGACCTTGTTTTGAGCATCGGTGATCAAGTCTTGCTCCTCCTGCCTCACCTGGAAAGAGCACGTCCTCTGCTGTGATCTGCGGAGGGGGCGGGAGCTTCAGCCAGCTTGACGATTGGTCCCTCAGGTCTCTCACTCACGTGAGGCCTCTCCAGATAAGAGATCGGGACTTGAGCTATGAAACGTCAAAATCCAGAACCGTGAGCATCGCAGGCAGGAAAACCGATCACATGATTGACAGCCCACCACACAACAAACTGGCTCGCAGGCATGAGATGATGCTGCCAGGACTTTACCTGCAGGCTTGCCCCGCCCGAAACGCGCCCGCCTGCGCGGCTGGTGGTCCGGCTCCTCCTCCAGCGTGAGCGAGCGAATCACAGTCTCACACACAAACTGCGTCCCGCTGATGTCTTCATCAGCCTCTTCATGACAGGGACCTTCAACAGGGTCATTGTGCCTCTGAGGCTGGACCACTGGATATAGAGCAGAAAAGCAGAGATCAGCACAGCAACATCTCCGGAATGTTCTCTGCAACGTCTCCGGAATGTTCTCTGTGTGATTAAGCCAGTTTTGAGCTGAAATAAAAGTCTTTATTCAGCTTTTCTTCTGCTCCTTTACGTACCCATGCATTTCTTTGTTGGCTCAGTCTTCTCTTTGGTCACTGCAGCCCCATGTTTGTCCAGCAGGGGGGGCTGCTGTGGCAATGGGGACATGCAGGGGGTCATATCTGGCAAAAAACAAAGAAGTGTCATCACCTCAGACGCTGCTTTATATTCACTGGATAAAGGGAGTTGGACGGGAAGGTTATTCGCTTTACCGACAGGAGTGTTGGTCGGCACTTTGTCCAACTCTTGGACAATGTTGATGTCCAGCAACTCAAAGGAGAGCAAATCCTATCAAGGACATTAACATCGAAATTAAAGTCCCTCATGTCACGTAAATGTTCTCTTACACACACACACACACACACACACACACACACGAGTACGTGAACGATGTGTGTCCCAGAGTAAACATGTGCACCACAGAACCACAGAGAGAACCCACACAAAGACACGGAATCACTGTCTAACACACACACTGTCTAACACACACACACACACACACACAGTGACCAGCAGGGACAGACTGGCTCTTGGGGAATAGACTGTGAGAAAAGATGTCTGGTAGCGAAGTGAGATGTTTCACCATCATCAGATTTATTATTGATATTATAGAACCCATCCCCACTGCCCACTGCAGCTGATACACACAGACACACACATACACACACCTGTGCGGTCAGCATGTCCACTGAGGACAAGTAGAGGGCTCGTCGTGATGGATCGGAACCTCCGGAGCACATAAGCCCCGCCCTTGCCTGTCTAAGCTCCTCCCTCTGTAGGACACATTTACACATAGTATTTTCCCCCAGGTTCCAATGGTTCTTTAATAGACAAATTGCAGCCACTCACACACACACACACACACACACACACACACACACGTACGTGGAGGTCCCTGAAGTTGTAACCTGAACATCACTGCTCTGACTGAACTACAAATGATTTGCAGTAAATCCAGAAGAAAAAACTCCAATATTTGAATATGCAAATCAGTAGGTTTGTGTGTGTGTGTGTGTGTGTGTGTGTGTGTGTGTGTGTGTGTGTGTTCGCTCACGGTTCTTTTGGTCTGATGGGACGGCAGCTGGCTGCTGGCGCTTGGTACCACCACGATACTGCACCAGACGCGGGGGCCGAACTGCTCGCCGCAGTGTGCCAGGCGCCAGTGGGAGGTGTAGGTGCCCTCCAGAGCGGGCGCCACGAACGCCACGCTCACCACCCCCACCTGGCCCGGCTGAAGGAAGGGCACCGGCACCTCCTTCTGCTCCCGGACCTCCAGGGCCAGATTCCCCCACATGAACTTCAGCTGCAGGGGACCAATGCAACAGGAAACGCATTAGCTTCATTTCGTGAAGGGAATTGTGGGTAACGGGTGTCAGTACCTTGGTGTCCGAGGTCCAGCTGATGTTGCCCGTGTTGCGCATCTTCCAGTACTTGATGAACTTGGTTCCCGGCTCCAAACAAGTGCCATCTGGGAGATTCTCATCCAGAAACAAGGCAGTCATTGTGGGCACCAAGGTGGAGCAGGAGACCTTGGAAGCCCTGAGTGCACAGAGCATCGTGAGAATCGCTCGGTTTTTTTACCCGCTCGGGTCTTTCATCGTGAAGCTCATACGGAAAAAGAAAAAACGTGGCCGGTTTGATTTGAGGCCGCAGACGCTCCAGCCGCCTGTCAGCGTTACTCAACTACAACAGACAACACTGATAACTCTGGATTAATGACTGAGGTTGTAGACGGGGGCGCGGGCCAGCCAGCCCTGCGTGACCCCGCCTCCTCTGAGAGCGGCCCTTACTCTGGACTGGCGGGCTGCGGATCCGCCCCCGGGGCCGCGGGGGGCGGCGCGGGAGCGGAGGCGGGGCCCAGGGCGGCGCTCGTAGAGCCGCTCCACAGCAGGCCCCTCTTCTCCAATCGCAGCTTCTTCTTGATCTCCTTCACCTCGGCCTTCAGCTGCCGGCGCTCCGCCTTCAGGCGCTGGCGCTCCGCCTTGCGCACGGTCCTGTCTCCGCGGCGCGCGAACCTGGCGCCGGGGGCGTGGAACACAGCGACAGCTCAGGCTCTGCTGCCCGCCTTCCCTCCTGATATCAGCAGGGCGTGGCCGACTCACCTGGGCTCCGGCGTGACCCCGCGCTCCGGCACGGAGAGCGGCGTCCGCGTCCTCTTCAGGTTGTGGCTGGGGTCGTGACTCTGGCTGCAGCGCTCACACAGGACGCAGGAGGTGCACACGCTGCATTTTAAAACGTTTCACATTCAGTTCCGACTCCGGCGTTATATGAAGAGAGGGTTCTAGTCTCCAGACCTGCACTGGTAGCCTCCGCCCTTGGCCTGGCCCTTGCAGCTGCTGCAGGTGGGCGTCGAGCTGGTGGAGGGAGCCGTGGTGGAGCTGACGATGGCCGTCTGAGCGGCGGACGTACCGGGCTCTGCTGGGGGAGGAGCCTGGGAGTGGTGCATGCAGCACTGGCCTGAGAACTCGCTGCACATCTTCCCCACAACCTCCATCACAACCTGGTCTTTAAACTGCACACAGACAGGCATGTAGGGCGGTCAGCTCAGTGGATTCGGTTCTAGTAGATTCGCACAGAGTATGGAATCAGATCGAGGGCAGTCATGGCTGCCCACTGCTCACCGTGTGCTGTGCTGCAGTGTTTCACAGTGACAATCACTTCGCTGATAAAGCCCCGCCCACACGGATACAACTTTGTTTTTTTTTATTGTTATTATTTCTACTTAATGTTTTGTTTAATCCCTTTGAACAAATCTGATTCCATTACAGAGCATTCGACACAAATCATGTCAAAGTCACATGGTCCCAAGATCAGAGACATGAACATAAGGAAATGAATACAGAAGATTTTTCTTTTATTCTGCAACTTCCTCACCTTGTCCATGTACGATCTGAACCAGGCAGGCACAGACTCGTCCTCAGATTTGGTCACCTTGTTTTCCTTTACTGCCACCTACAGGGCAACCTGCTGTTAGTCACTCATCTTCCTCGGGAGAAGAGCAATTTAATTAAGAACCATCTCTGGCCTTACCGCATCCCTCTCAGGGGTGACCTGCGTCTCTTTGTCCACAGTCTTGACTCTTGAAGGATACGGGGGTGCCGGTCGGGTCTCCAACTTCATCTCTTTGATGTCCGGCTTGACCTGCCCTCCCTCTGCCTGGCTCTTCATCTTGTATACGTTCATATGGAGCTGATTTCCCTGCTTCAGGGCGCTCTTGAGTTACAGCAAAAACCACAATATAATTTATGAACAATTGTCTTTTGTCTGAGTATAATTTTGTGAGATGAAACTTTCTTAATTAACTGCACAATAAATGCAAACGCTACCTTCAAAGCTTCTGCATATTCATCTGCAAAACAAAGCAAACAACCGTAGAGTCAGAACATCTCTAGGTGTTGGGATCACCACACTAACCGGAATATATGGATGAAAATATAAAGAACGAGTCAAGAGGTTGAGACATACCTTGGCTGTTTATGGAAACCTGGAATATAAAGTGCACAGGTGCGTTATTATGCTACACAGGAACCAGGACAGGCCATATTGCAGAACGTGCTTTAAATATTCACATACTTCTTCGTTGTCCTCATCAAAATACTTGACTTGAAAGTGGAATAAGCCAATGGTGGTTTTAATCTACAAAACGAGACAAGAAGCAGATCTTCCTGGTGACGCAATCAGGTGTCACGACGCACAGCGACATCGGAAAACATGACGTAGATGAGCGTTTCAGCGGCGCGTCCTGCGGGACGGATGTCGCCGAGGCCCGAATCCGGGCCTGATACTCACCCAGGCCTCCACCGACTCCCACTGGGCTCTCTCCGCGTCGGCCACGGGGAGCTTCCTCACGTTTCCTCTGAAGTTCACCTTGATGGTGACGGGAAGGCCCATGGCTGCTGGCCGCCGCCGCCGCCGCCGGTGAATGCGCGTCGCACGGAGTGGCGTCTCGGAGCGCTGGACGCTTTTTTCCTTGTTTACATGGCCACAGCAGCTGAGCTCCGTCGGCCACGTGACTGGAGCACGTGACCCGACCCGACGCCGCAGCCAATCAGAGCCGCGCAGTCGCCTCAGCCAATCAGAGCACGTCCCGTTGCCGGGATACCCGCTCCTTCTGTCTCCGTGCAGGGATGAAAAAATAATAATTAGGCTTTTTTAAGAAATATTTCTTATTTCTTGTAAAATCTTTGCTGAGATTTTCTTTCATATTTGTTTTTGTACCACATTTGTTTCACCAATATATTGTTTCTAGGTAAATTCTGCATTCGCACTTTTCAGAGAGTCTAAACCAAATCCTAATAGGTAGGAGCATATCTTTATTTTCGAATGTATTATTTCCTCTTACTTCTGTATGTGATATGAAACTAGTTGTATAATTTGTATTACCTTTTAAATCAAACACTGGACATTGTTCCGTTTACTCTGCCGACTACAACTCGCGCGGTTCTCCGAGTCACCAAGGGCGCATGCGCCGGCCGGCAGCGTGTC
Source organism: Denticeps clupeoides (assembly GCF_900700375.1). NCBI lineage: Eukaryota > Metazoa > Chordata > Actinopteri > Clupeiformes > Denticipitidae > Denticeps > Denticeps clupeoides. Next base: position 22,963,018 of record NC_041714.1, read on the forward strand.
GCCGGTTGTTGACGCAGCATCCGGTTGCGGCGCCTTGTGGCTGACATCGGGTACAAAGCTGCCCGGGTTCGGTCTCCGCTCATCTTATTTAAAACATCTTAAATAAGATGTCTTCACTCCTCAAGGTGGACAATGAGCTCAAGTCCAAGGTAAATGAGGCCGCGCTTTTCTTTCTCGCCGCTCCGTAGAACGACTCCGTAGGCCGGTCACTTCAGCCGGAGACCGTGTGGTTTCCCGCGTCGCTAGACGGTTTCAGATTCATACAGAGTTATATTTATAATAAAATAAAATATGCAGACAGTCCCCCCGGGACAGATAACAACCAGAGACAGGGGCAGTCCCCCCGGGGACAGATAACAACCAGAGACAGGGACAGTCTCCCCGGGGACAGATAACAACCAGAAACAGGGACAGTCCACCCGGGGGCAGATAACATGATTCCATCCAGAGACAGTCCCCCCGGGGACAGATAAGAAAGTGAAGTGATTGTCACATGTTATACACAGCAGCACAACACATGGTGCACACAGTGAAATTTGTCCTCTGCATTTTTCCTATCACCCTGAGTGAGCAGTGGGCATCCATGACCGGCGCTCGGGGAGCAGTGTGTGGGGACAGTGCTTCCATCCAGAGACAGGGACAGTCCCCCCCGGGACAGATAACATGCTTCCATCCAGAGACAGGGACAGATAACATGCTTCCATCCAGAGACAGGGACAGTCCCCCGGGACACTCAGGGTAAATGTGCTGAAATGTGCAGTTTTTTTCATCGCCTTCACTCTGTTTGTCAGGTGGACGCTTTCAGGGAACAGATCACAGCAGAAGTAAGTTACTTGCCGAAACACATGCGTTCGTCTCGGTAAGTGGACGCTGGACGTCTCACCTCATTCTGCTGCCTTCTTCTTACGCAGGCGGAGGACCTGGTTGCGAGTTTTTTCCCTAAGAAGTTACTAGAACTTGATCAGATTCTGAAGGTAAACCCGTCGAGCGGTTTTCCCCGCGGCGTCAGGAATTTCGTATTAATACAGCCGTGCGGATCTTTCGTCCCCAGGAGCCCATCTTAAACATCAGGGAACTGAAGGACATCCACTCGGAGATAAAGCTCGCGGTGCCGGACCCGATTCTCCTGACCAACATCCACGATGGCCTTGACATGGTAGAAAGCGGAACCGTAGCCAGACGCAGTTCTGTTATTATCCAAATTAAATGACTGTTTTAATGGTTGGATGGATGCTGGATGGATGTTGAACTAAATCTGGATAAAATGTCCCTCACAGCAAAATGCAAAAAAGAGGAAACTCGATGACGGCATCCTAGATGACAAAGGTCAGATTCCCGGTTTTAACGGAACATGCCGAGACTTTAGGCAAAGTTGGATCTTTACGTGCAGATCTTTTCATCTACAGTCTCAGGAACCAAAGTGTTTGTGATGCCGGGCGGGATGATGAAGAGCAACGGCCGACTGGTGGAGCTCATCGAACGCGTGAAGCCAGAAATCCGCACGCTGATAGAGAAATGCAACACGGTGCCAATTTATACCCGTTATTCTTTCCGCTTATAATGCGTTATAAATGAAGCGGGAATAATTGGGGTGACAAGGACTAATGTCTCCCTTCAGGTGAAAATGTGGGTTCAGCTGTTAATCCCCAGAATAGAAGACGGCAACAACTTCGGTGTTTCCATTCAGGTTCAGCGTTTCGCTCCACGTTTTAAATGATTTTGTGTTGTAGTTTCTGTTGTTTTCTGTGGCCTGTTTGTCTCTGACTCTGACTGTCCCCACCCAGGAGGAGACTGTGGCAGAGCTGAGGACGGTGGAGGGAGAGGCAGCATCTTACCTGGACCAGATCTCCCGGTGAGAGAGACCCACGCGGCTCAAGTTCTCAGTGGGAATCGCCGTTACAAAATGTCTCCTACTTACTGGCTCTCTTTCAGATATTACATCATGAGGGCCAAGCTGGTCTCCAAAATCGCTAAATACCCTCATGTGGTGAGTGTGGCGGACCGTCGCGTCGGTGTTTGCTGTGTTGCTGGCCGCTCTGCCGGAGCGGCGTAACGCCGTGCTGTGTGTGCTGTGTAGGAGGACTACCGCCGGACGGTGACGGAGATCGACGAGAAGGAGTACATCAGTCTGAAGATCATCGTGTCCGAACTCAGGAATCAGTATGTGAGTCGCCAGCGTAAACCTGCATCCAGCCGGACGTTCAGAGCTGGATAAAAAGCTAAAGCCAAACGACCCGTTTCTCCTGACAGGTGACGTTACATGACATGATCCTGAAGAACATAGAGAAGATCAAGAGGCCAAGGAGCAGCAATACGGATGCGCTGTACTGAGAATCTCCCACAATCCCTCACTCCCCCTGCAGGGCTGTTGCCAGTTGGGGTTTTGGACTTGTTCTTGCCCAGTCACATGACCAAAACGCCCCAGCAGGGTTGGGCGTGGCTGTCAACACTGATTGTAATAGACATGTCATCCTCTTTTGGGCGGGCAGGAGAACCGCTGCGCTTCAGTAAATTCAGAAACAGACTGGTTTCATTTGGTTATCGGTTCCTGTCATTTTTGTCAGTGTGGCGTATGTGGGAAAAAATGTTTTACTGAATAAAAAAATGTTTTTTTTACAAATACGGTTATTTCAACTATAGATCTATATATTACAGATCTGTAAAATGTTATATCTGTATATCAGTGGTGGTGCACTTAGGTGCTCTTTTCCTGTTTTATTAGTCTGTCATCATACAAACTCATCTATAGTCATGGAATTTAAATTTACGGCATTCGGCAGATGTCCTGATCCAGAGCGACGTTCTGAATGTGCTTCCATGTCACCATGGATGAAGTGGTCAGTTCTGGTTCACTAGGACCCCCAACTATGAATACAATCTTTTTATTCACTCTGTTCTAGTTTCTATACAGAAGTCAGACAAGAAGAAGGTTACAAGTTCATCTAAATCTTCTCTAAAGAGGAAGGTCTTGAGCTGCCGTGTGAAGGTGTTCAGTGACTGAGCTGGAAGTTCATTCCACCACCGAGGGGTCAAGATGGAGAAGAGTCTGGATGAATGTTTTCCTTTTACCTTCAGAGATGGAGGGACCAGGCGAGCAGTACTGGAGGCTCGGAGTATACGAGGTGCAGTGTGAGGTGTAATAAGGGCTGTGAGGTAGGATGGTGCTGCTCCATGTCTGGCTTTGTAGGCCAGCATCAGTGTTTTGAATCTGATGTGTGCAGCTACTGGGAGCCGGTGGAGGGAACGTAGTGGAGGGGCCGTGTGGGGGATTTGGGAAGTTGCACAATTGGAATTAACGGCCAGATCCCCATCATCAGAGGAGATAAGGAGAAACCAACCAACTAAACTTACTCGTTGGACACCTACTTGTCCTCGATTGTTGCGCCTTGGTCATCTTATAGACGTGGCTACAAGAGGAAATTCCAGGCGCTGCACCGCGGCGACAGAAAGGCTACGGCTGGAAAACGCTGAGGTGGACGTCTGTGCATTTACACACGACTGGTCATCACCAAAGTCTTCTCACCGGACATGGACTGTCCAGACAGTTCAACATACCCAGAGAACTGGGGCAGTGGTGGCCTAGCGGTTAAGGAAGCGGCCCCGTAATCAGAAAATTGCCGGTTCGAATCCCGATCCGCCAAGGTACCACTGAGGTGCCACTGAGCAAAGCACCGTCCCCACACACTGCTCCCCGGGCGCCGGTCATGGTGCCCACTGCTCACTCAGGGTGATGGGTTAAATGCAGAGGACAAATTTCACTGTGTGCACCGTGTGCTGTGCTGCTGTGTATCACGTGTGACAATCACTTTATTATTATTATTATAACTGGCTGAAGTGCTAATAACCGCCGTCAGATGATCGTGTTAGTTCGGTTGAGAACTGAGCTGCCATGGACAGCATGGACGCTGTCACCACAAAGAAGCGGGTCTGGGTCTTCCCCAACCATAAATCCTGGATGATGGGTGCGGTCCAGGCACTGTTAAAGGCGCGTAACTCTGCATATAAATCTGGGAACCAGGGTGTGTACAGCAAAGCAAGAGCAGACCTCAAAAAAAAGACTAACCCTCAAGAACCCAAGTTCTCAAGGTGTTAAGAGCAGTAAATCACGGGAGAGCTGATGGAATGCCGGGGAGTGTGCTCAAAGTTTCCTGTGCTCACCGGACTTTTCAGCCTCTACCAGTCACAAGCCACTGTCCCTCACTGCCTGCAGTCCGCAACAATAGTCCCTGTCCCCAGGTCCACAACCATTAGAGGCCTCAGTGACTACAGACCCATTGCACTGACACCCATGGGTGCAAAGTGTTTTAAGAAAATGGCTCAAATGGTCCTCATAAAGACTGCCTCATCCCAGCACTTTCCAATGAGGATGCAGGTCTGTTGCTCTCCACTCCGCCTTGCATCACCTGAAGAATGCTTCCTTCAGAACATTATTAACAATCGTTCCCTAGATTTGATCAGAAACATGGCTTAGATGAATATCTAGCTATGAAGTCCACCCCTCTGGGTCATAAAAACGATCATTGTCAGCCAGATGTTGCTCGTGAACTTGGTGCGTCTCAAAGGGTCATCAGCAGACTTGCATCAAGACACAGAACTACTGGCAGAGTTCATGACAGACCAGGAGTGGAGCCCCACGAGTGACAGACCACAATGATGACCAGGACCTCAGGACCTATGTACTCATTACGCAACTGCCACACAGCTGCAGGCCCGGTTACGAGACGCAAGGGTACGAGGTACCAGAAGAACCAGGTTCAAATCCCACTTAATACCATCGTGTCCCTGAGAAAGACACTTAACCCTGAGTGTCTCCTGGGAGGACTGTCCCTGTAACTAGTGATTTTAAGTCACTCTGGATAAGGACGTCTGGTAAATGCTGTAAATGCATCACCAGTCAGCTCAAAACAGATCTGGTTATGGTCCATGGCTCAGTTACTGCACGTTCTTACCTCACAGACATCATAGAACCCATCATCATCATCCCCCAACTTTCTGCTCATGGATGGTAATGCTTTACCACATCATGGCAGAATTGTCACAGGTGCCTCATATGGTCTGGTCTTTAATGTCCCCTGACCTGAACACCACAGAGCACGTCTGGGACCAGTTAAAGCAGAGACTGAATGATCGTACCCCACCCTCACATGACCTGGCAGAACTTGTGGAAGAGTGGGACACATTGCCTGTCACGTCCCCGTCTAGGGGTTGGGAAACGTGGCAACAACGGAGAGGGACGTATGAGGCGGGAATACATGCGTACCGGGCCCAAGTGGAATATTGTGCTTTTATTTACAGTGAGAAGTGAACAACCAACCAAAACCGAGAGTTTGGAGAGTAGAACACCGTACTGCGTGTGCTGTGCAGGAAGATCGATGAGAAGGAGTACATCAGTCTGAAGATCATCGTTATGGAAGATTTTAAGAACAAATATTCAAATTGCAATTCAATTGGCAATGAACAATGTAATGTTCAATCAGACTGAACCTGGCGGGTTCCTTTTCTGTCCGAATCCAAGCAAAATTCAGGTTGGTATCGGTGACACTGATCCGATACTGACACTTTATTCAAAAACTAAAATCTAAATAAAGAGAGAAAAGGTTCCGACACCAGTGATAACATTCAAACAATTTGCAATTCAGTGGTTTGTGAGTCTTTTAATACCGTAAACCTGCATCCAACAGGAAGTTTGAAGCTGGATAAAAAGATTATTTTTCCCTAGAGGTGACGTTACATGACAAACTTACCACCACGTTCCACAGAAAACGCGCTCCCCGAAGGACAGGAGCTGGGCGTCGCCCGTGAGAGCAGGAGGAAGATTTTACACACAAACACAGACACACACACAACACACCACACATACACCACACATAAACACACGCACACAGACACGTAAAAGAATTTCTGGAAATGGACGTGCATGTATGTGTAGAGGATATAGGGGTGCTAAGTTTGTGGAAACACTAAACACCTTACAAACTCCCGTTTCCTGCGTGACGGAGAGCGCCCATATTTCCTTCAAGCAGGGTAATACTGGTGTGTTTTTGGTGTTACTGGTGTTATATGTAGGGTGGGAACCTGGTAAAAGGGTAAAATATCTTTGGGGTTTTTTGCTAGTCCCCTCAGTAAAGGTTCAGCCTCGTTTGTGTCTGGGCTGATTAAAAGGGAGCCCCATTTCTGTTCGGGGGTTCTGAGAAGAGGTGTACTGCCCTGTCATGCTGTCGACATCTTTGTCTGGTTATTGTTGCCCTCTTGCTTGTGATTTTTATTATCTTTCTTTGCTTATTTATTCGTTTTTTTGGCGCTCCCTGGTTTCCTGGCAGTCCAGCCGTGTGCTGCTGGTGTTTTCCCACACGCACCATCACAGTCCAGTGGACATCAGCCGGTCGCCCACAGTGACATTATTAATATTTTAACAAATATATTGTGAATGGCTGGAATGTTCTTTTCAACCCATTAAAAGAATTGTAGAATTGTGATCCTCTTTTGTTGCTGTATGGGCAGGAGAACATCTCCTTCGTGCTCACAGTGAGGTGTACGTGGAAAAGTGCTTCACATTTACTAATGTTTTTACAAATATCTTTATTTCAACCCATTATTTACACAAAGGATGCCTTGAGGTGACTGTAACAGCTGCAAATAATCAATCCATTTTCAAAAAGTTATAATTAAAAGACCAGTTTTATAAATTCTCAGTAACCGGAGTTTTGTCTCCATAACGGAAGTTGTCGTCGGCGTCCTGACAATTAAAATGTTAATGTGGAGGGTGAGTGTTCCTCTGCAGCCACGATGGAGTTGTGGGTTCCATACCGATCAGATGATGTAAGCGGGATGCAGGAACTCTTTGGGTACGATGCCGATGCTGCCATCCAGTTCCCCCACCCACCAGCCGTAGATGTTATATTCCTGCAACGCACAAACCGAAAGCTGTCAGGGTGCGCGAGGACAAGGAGGGGACCGAGGACGGCTCTGTTGACCTCTTGCTGAACCCTCTCTACTTCCCCATTGGAGAAATGAGGATGCGGGCGGGTGGGGCCAACAAACAAGAGCCGCGTGTTACCATGACAACATCCGCAGTGAAGCTGAGCTATCATTTATTTCCCATTCCTGGGGTGTGCATGTGTGTGATAATGACGGAGAAAAATATTATTTCTAGAAAAAACTGTAAACACAGCGTCTCAACAAACAAAATGCACATTTGTGATAAGATTGTGAGTAGAATTGGAAACAGAAGTAGAAAAGAGTGATATTTGTAATCTATTTAATTTAGTTGTAGGGGGGATGAGACGGGAGAGAGGGCGGCGGGGGGCTGATGTGTTGGCTGCAGCGCCGGGTTCAGTGGCGGGGCAATGAGACACTTCCTGCGCTCCATCACACACAGACAGCGCCGCCACCCGCTACAGCACAGCTCACAGCTGTCGAATTTGCATCTGTGTGTGTGTGTGTGTGTGTGTGTGTGAATGGCTGTTAGTAGAAGTAGAAGAAGTAGAAATGAGGTGGAGTGAAAGGCAGAGAGATGGAAACACCACTCTGTCGTTTACCATGTATCTCCACCCAGCAAAACACACACAAACACACACACACACACACACACCATCCTCCTGAATTTACGTTTAAACCCAGTTAAACTGGAGTCCTGATTCTCCAGCAGCCACATGCCTACAAATAAACTCATTTATTCACGTTTGCCTGTTTGTTTCAACTCATAAATATTACATACGATGTGTCATACTCGAACCCCCTCCCAAGCACACATTCCGTGTTCCTTCTAATAAAACGGTAAAACTGCTGGAAGCTGTCGCCGTGGAGACGCTCGGAGGGGAAGGGGCGGTAAAAGTTCGCTGGGGATTACTGATGGCTCTTTAACTGAACAGCCATTCGAAGGCGAGTGTGTGTGCGGCCGAGGGGCTGTAATGATGGCTGTTTACGTACCCGCTCATTTATAATAATTAGGCAGAGTGGCCATGGGGGCCGGCCTTTTGCGGCGCTCCGGGTGATTGGCTGTGGCTGAATAATGGCCGACTGTAGTTGACCGCCAGGTGACCGCGTGCCTTCCCCACGACCCCAGAACCCGAGTCTGATGGGTCTCTGCTCTACTGGGTGTCTATGGCAGGGTGAAGGGTGGGGGTGAGGACCACCCCTGCTGTGGTGCGAGGGGCGGGGGGAGAAACGCCCTGCGATGGTGGCGGTGACGCCGCCATCATCGGAGATGTGCAGACAGGCGGCAGCCACCAGGGGTCAGGAGTGTCCGTCCGGGCCCTCAGCTCAGCTTGTGTCTTGAGGGGCCTGGTGCTCTCACACTCCAGCTACAGAGACAAGGGACATGGAGGAGTTCAGCTTACATCTCCTGTCCCATAAATCTCCACCGTCCCATTCCAGGATTTTACCGAAATTCCTCAGAGGTCATGAGGAATGCGGTCTCCGACCCCGGGGCCGGGCACCCTGGTCCCACAAGGACATAAATCAGAAGCGCTGGAATGCAGGGGGCCACAACAATAGACAGAAAATGAGTGTGAGCTTATGTGAAGTGGACAACACACACACACACACAGCCAAACAAGTTAGATGAGCTCTGCCTAGACATACACACTAGGTATTCAGGTACACACACACTGGCCGTGTCTGTGCAGATACAGTGGAGTGTGTGAATGTGTGTGTGGGAAAATGGCCGAATAGTGTTGATGTTTGACCACAGTGCGCTGATCGTTCAACATAATAAAAGTTTTTTATTTCCTCTGTTTTCCACACATTGGCAGACAGCCTGCACAGTGAAATACCGACCTTGGCGCTAACATGAGCGGAACACACACACACACACACACACACACACTCCACATAAATCCCCGCACACTCCTGAGGGTGTGTTAGAGTCAACACTGGGCATAATTACAAGGTGATAAAACGTGTAAAGTGTTCTGTGAATGGGCCTGCGGAAGAGTTATTTTTTTAAAGCTGCTGCATGATGGACCACTGAGGAGCGGCCAATCAAAATGCCAGATTCAATTGGTGCTTCACTCACTTGTTCTGTGGGCAGATTATAAAAAGCTGCATCATCAGTCATTATTGATCCCCATTTACTGTAAGGGGCTAGTGCTCTAGCAGTGTGTGTGTTTGTGCGAGTGTGTATCAGGAATGATGAGTGTGTGGGAAGGCGGCTATTGACTGGTTGTGAATGCATGCATGTTTTGATCTGTGTGCATGTGTGTACACATGCGTGTATGAGTGAGTGTGTGTGTGTGTGTGTGTTCAGCCCTCACCTTGCTGATAATGTAGATAACATCTCCCCGTTGGAAGGAAAGTTCATCTTGATACTCTGCCTCGCAGTCCCACAGACCTTGGTAGTAGTTGGTGTAATCAGGAGAGCCGGCTGTGGATTCACACACACACACGAAGGGAAAGTGAAAGTGAAGTGACCGTCATTGTGAATTACAGAGAGAGGTAGTGAAGTGATCGTGGATCATGAATAACATGGATTATGATCATGAATAACTTCTTAATGCTTTTTTGCAAAGCAAACAGGCCACACAGACCTTGTTTCCTTTTGTTTCCTTTCCTTTCCTTTCCTTTCATTTCCTTTCCTTTACTTTACTTTACTTTACTTTACTTTACTTGGCAGACCATTTTATCCAAAGCGACTTGTTTTTTTACAGTCAACTTTAGTAAAAAATTATTTTCCACGTAAAGCAAAGCTAATTATTCTACCATGAAGCATTATTTGCCTGGTAACCATTTTAAACTAATCTGCTGGCTAAAATGAGACGCATTAGAATTAAACCAGTTGCTATGCATATTTTAAAGAGGAATCAGTTGATGGATGAATGTAGAAGTCTTCCGATGAAAGTGAGAAACCGGCATTTGAGTGGCTTAAGATGCTTCAATCGCTCACTGCACTGCATTATGGGTAGGGTGGCTAAACTCACCTGCTTTCAAACTGCTTTCTGATGCATCCTCTCCAGCCTCTGAGAAGTCATCTTCTAGTAAAAACGAAAAGGAATTTAATCACCAGAGGTTAGGGCGGTAGGAGCCTGGTGGGTGTAAACCAGAAGACAGCAAAGTTCCACTCACTACCATCATGTCCCTGAGCAGGACACTTAACCCTGTGTGTCTCCAGGGGGACTGTCCCTGTAACTACTGCGTGTAAGACACTCTGGATTATCTGATTTTCTAAACCTCCCCCTATTTATCACATACACACACACACACACACACACACACTTGTCTATGAAATTGTATTTTTAATCTTTCTGCACACACATCATATCCTGCAGCGAGTGTGTGCTGCCGGGCATGGACATGTGGGCGGGGCACCATAGCGTCTGTCAGGTGACAGCGATACGCCTTGTTCCCATACACACATCCATCCTCGCCCTGTCAGCTTGCCGATAAAACCGCGACCTAGTAACCCAAGACTTCCCAGTGCTCACCAGCCTCGGGCTTCCAGTAAAGCCCTGAAAAAGACAGCCGATCAAGTGCAATCAGAAACAGAAACATCTTCTGAATGGTGCACCTCATACAAGATACTTCCAGAAATGTGGGCTCCAACAAAACCACATTTTCACGTAGGCTCTCACAGAACTCAATCCTGATAGGAAAACTTTAAATGGATCCAGCCCAACTCGACCATGTCTATCCCCACTATGCTCTCGATCCACACACTGAAGCTGGAGCAGTAAACTGTAAACTGAAGAATGGAAGGCAAGAAATGAAATGTCCTCACTGTGAGAGAAGCTCAATATCTACAGCAGAACAGGTTCTCTATCAAGTTCAGCATGGATTTAATTCAATTTTCCACTCAGTGCCCTGGAGGCATCTGTGAAGGCATCACTCCCACCACCAACAACAGCTTAGGCACATTCAGTAATGAGTTCATCAGAACAGCTGATCTCTCAGTGACCAGAGGTCCATTATCAAGACAACTCTGACATCACAACTGATGAGTAAGGTAAGGTGACCACGGAAGTGTGGTTGCATCTCAGCACCTTCACTCCTATAAAGGAAATCTCAGCAGCTTTGTTAGGGTGGGAAGGAAGAAAGGGGAAAGGATGAAGACGGATGGAGAGAATGAAAGAAATAGATGGACGGATGATGAAAGGCAGGGAGAGAAAGTGAGAGCGCTGGTCATCTGATAGCCCATCTGTGGCCCTGGTCTGTCCCCACCACATGGCACAGTGTCCCTCTTTGGAGAGTAATGCCTCAGTCCCGCCTGCTTCCACCCGTTAAGTGCTACGGGGGCATTTGTGCGACTGTATCTTGATTGATCTGCTCCCGATAGACGGGGTGATTGATGCAGGTGCTTCTGCTTGCTGTTTGTCCTGAATCAAGAATTGTCCACAAATCAAAGCCGTTCTGTAATACAGTGTACAGTGGAGTACAGTACAATACAGCTGAGTCCATCAGAGTATAGTAAACCGCGGTCAATACAGCAGAACACAGTGTGTGTAGTATAGTGTAGCGTGCAGGATAATACAGAAAAGTAGTCTTATATTATAGAGTGGTATAGTACCGTAGAACTATGCACAATGGATTATAGTATTCTAGAGTTTAGTACAGTGCAGTAGAGTACTATAGACTACTGCTGGGTACTCTAGAACACATTATATTTAGAGCACTGTATTGTACTATGATAGTACAATGTAGTAAAGTATTGTATAATACTGTATTGTGCTGTAGTGTAAAACCGAGTACTGTTCAGTACTTCAGAGTATTGTATAGTACTGAAAAGTACTGTAACCTGCAGTATAGTACTTTAATATACTTTACAGTACTGTAGAGTACTTTAGGCATAGACCAGTATTGTATAGTACTGTAGAGTGCTGTGTACTACACAACACTGTAACACTCTTTGGAGTGTTGTGTAATACTGAATAGTACGGTAGAATGCAGTACAGTACTGAAGTGTACTACACAACACCGTAGCACTCTTTGGAGTGTTGTGTAATACTGAAGAGTACGGTAGAATGCAGTAAAGTACTGTAGTGTACTACTCAACACCGTAGCACTCTTTGGAGTGTTGTGTAATACTGAAGAGTACGGTAGAATGCAGTAAAGTACTGTAGTGTACTACACAACACAGTAGCCCTCTTTGGAGTGTTGTGTAATACTGAAAAGTACGGTAGAATGCAGAACAAAGTGTAGTGATTGTCACATGTGATACACAGCAGCACAGCACACGGTGCACACAGTGAAATTTGTCCTCTGCATTTAACCATCACCCTGAGTGAGCAGTGGGCACCATGACAGGCGCCCGGGGAGCAGTGTGTGGGGACGGTGCTTTGCTCAGTGGCACCTCAGTGGCACCTTGATGGATCGGGATTCGAACCGGCAACCTTCTGATTACGGGGCCACTTCCTTAACCGCTAGGCCACCACTGCCCCAGTACAGTACTGAAGTGTACTACACAACACCGTAGCAGTCTTTGGAGTGTTGTGTAGTACTGAAGAGTACGGTAGAATGCAGTACAGTACTGTAGTGAACTACACACATTGAATTTGTGTCCTTGCCTTCTAAAAATGTGCACATTAAGAGGATTTGCTGGCATACCTGGCAACTCCTCATATATGTCCTCCTCCACATCACCATCCCACTCCTCCATATCTTCAGGAGGTGCGACTGTGAGAGGGGTAGTAGCAGGCGAGGCTGAGGAGGCCGACATAAGGGCAGAAGCTGGAGGTGGAGGTGGAGGTGGAGGTGGAGGTGTGGCGACATGATCAACGTCATCGTACGTCTCTTCTTCCTCATCCACCTCCTCCTCTTCATCGTCATCTACTGGGATGAAGCTGGAGCTCAAATCTGTTGTGGTGAGCAACACATTTACATTAAGCAACCTGAGCTTGAGCCTAACCGCATGTAAATAAGATGAAATGAACAGGCCACAAATTATATTAAATCAGATCTCAGAGCTTCAAACATGAATTATGAGGTTATCTCCAGGCATCCCACCCCCTGCTGACCCAGTGCTAGAAATTCGAACCCCAGATGAGAGAACTCATATTAACAGGCGTTTTCGCTAGAATGCGTCTCGTGTTTTTCTGTCGGTGTGAGAAGGATGGCAGGACGGCCTCGGTTCTACAGCCGGAGCTGCAACGGCTCTCGGAGATGAAGCGCGTCTGTGATTGGCAGAGACACGCCCGCAGCCTGGCACACATCAGCAGCCTGAAGGATGGCCGGAGAGCCTCCCAATCAATTTCCCGTAAAGGAGCGCGCGAGGGAAGGCCGCGGCCGTGGCGGGAGCGCTGACGCGGCGCATGAGGAGGTCTGCGGCCCCACCGATTGGCCGGGAGCGTAACGGAGATTTCTGAGAATCTGCTCAACTGATACGGGGACGCTGCGCGCAGCCCACACTACTGATTAGTGCAACGCTGCATCTACGGCTGCCGCTCAGATGGTTTGGGCATAATTGGATTGAAGTTTACCCTTGAGGACGAAATTGATCTGGTCCACCCACTCCCGGGCCTCTCGGGGGCTGCTGGCAGTGAACTGTGAAGGACACGTCACCATTAGAACAGGACTGCAACATGTTCACCGCAGACCATCCTTCACCCAGACGTCAAGCGCGGCTGGAATTCCCACGGAGCAGCACCTGGTAGGAACGTCTCCCTGGAGCCGACAGCTCGAAGCAGGCGTTCTTCTTGGAGTCCTTGCGAAGGTTGGGCACCAACTCCGCCTTGTAGCCGTTGATGTAGAAGGAACCTTTCTGCTGCTTGTCTGCAGGAAGACAAGAAATATCAAAATATCAGATTTTCAGGATGGAATTTCACAAGCTAATATTACTCAGGCCCCTCAAATCTCCACATCCTGACCACATCCAAACTTTAACACGTGCAAACACATATCATTACCAGACGCCCTTATCCAGAGCGACTTACAGTCAGTAGTTACAGGGACAGTCCCCCCCTGGAGACACTCAGGGTTAAGTGTCCTGCTCAGGGACATGATGGTAGTAAGTGGGGTTTGAACCTGGGTCTTCTGGTTCACAGGCGAGTGTGTTACCCGCTAGGCTACTACCAGCCTGTCATAATTTAAGATTTTTCAGTCTGACGTTTGATAAAAAGTGAAAACTGCGGATGTGCTTCAGCCAGGAAACTCACCCTTTTCACTCCCAAAATAGTAGAATATGGTGTTCTTCAGAACACACCACCTCCTCTGCCACTCCATTCTGAGGAAACTGTGATCTGTGAAACAGCAGGAACTTTAAATTGTTCTTCATTGTTCTCCAGAGCCTCGAGAACAGCAGCGCTGTGCTTCATCACCGTTCTCACCTCGACGCTTCTTCTCCAGGTAACCCTGCTTCAGGATGCTGCCCAGATCCTGCACCGCCACCCTGGGAATCTCTTCGAAGTCTATGAGGGACAAATTGACTCTGGATAAGCACATTTATTCATACATCTATCGGCTGCTCTTCTCCAGATCTTCTTCATGCCAGTTCCAGCATCAGCCTCCTTGGGGTGAGTGGGCACAGGGGTGGCCTAGAGGTGGCCTAGCGGGTAAGGAAGCGGCCCCGTAATCTGAAGGTTGTGGGTTCGAATCCCAAACCGCCAAGGTTCCACTGAGATCCCTTGATGAAGGTCCCGTCCCCACACACTGCTCCCCGCCTGTCATGGTGGCCACTGCTCACCAAGGCTGAGGGTTAAATACAGAGGACACGTGTCACCGTGTCACCATGTGCTGTGTCTCACAATGACAATCACAATAACAATGACTCTCTGTTTAGGTGTTGAACCACAAGCAGCAAACCTCATCCTGATGTTCCCACATAAAGGGACTGTGGTCAGAAAACAGAACCTGCTGTATTTGTCGCTCACAGTTCAGGTGTGTGTGTGTGTGTGTGTGTGTGTGTGTGTTTGTTCTGTCTCATTAATTGCATTCTGCTGTTGACCCAACATCCCTGCAGAGTCAGAGAGGAATGATCCAGTCCAGCAGTTATCCTGACCCCCGGTATGAACCCATCACTCCCACACGTCATCACACACCCCGTACCGCTCTGCAGTCTCATTCGTCTGAAAAACCAGAGCTGCTTAATGGCTCCTGAGAAATAAAACAAACCCAGGAGATCTGGGACAGGGACACACACACACACACACACACACATCTGTAGAAATGCATTAACTCTGCAGAGTTCTGATCCTCCTGTTTCGTTTTTCCTCCACAGGGTAGCAGCCTAACCTAAACCTTCTCATCAGGAAGGGCCGGAAAACAGCATGCGTAGTCCCGCCCCTCCAAATGAACGCTGTGTTCTTATAGGTCAAAAGATTACCACGTCTCACTTAAATCCAATCAGCACAGACATTTCCTGCCCAACAGCCAGTCCCATTTGTCCAGTCGTCTCCTTCTCAGCATGCGGCCAGGGACAGATGAGGGGAAGACTAATGAGGACATTTTTTTAGACCGCCATCTGCGCCACAAACTCAACTGTTCCCAACACAGAGACCGGGGAACCCAGCGCTGAAACCATCAGCGCAGAATCAATGTTCTGAGTCCTGCTGATGCGTTTTTGTTCTGTGGAAAGTCGCCGCTGCTCTTTGTGTTCGATAATGAGTGGCGGCGCAGCAGGGACACGGCAGACAGTGATGGGTGGAGCTGGAACAACATGCGGCATGCAGGGCCACGTTCATCAACAGCAGAACTGGACACTCACTCAACATCCTCCCATGGACACACAGTTGTCCAGCCACAGACATGCCTAACACAACCAACAGTCTCGCAGAGGCACCCGATACACACACATCGGGGTGTCCCGAGTCACATGGTCTTCCTTCAGGTTTGATTTCTATTGCACCCGATCACCAGGGTCTAAAGTAAAAAAAAATAACAATAGCAGGGGTGAGGAGGCAGAGCTAAAAGTGCCAGTGAGGAAACCGTAATTTCCTCAGAGTGTCTGCGCTGTGGCCCCTCCCTCTGCATCTGTCATTGTTAGGCAGAGATAACCTGAGACTGAACCCACTAGAGGGGGTCAGGCAGGGGTCACCCACAGGCTGGAGAGAGGCAGAAGAGGAAAGAGAGAAGCCAAGAAGAGAATCCACAGTTATTGCTGCATCTCCACCCGACACAACAGTGATGAACCCATTTCTCCTCATTAGTGGAGCCACCAGAGGGAGACAGAAGGTGAGACTTCAGACAGACCGAGAGGGGAGAGTGAGACAGAACCAGTACCGGAAGAAAGAGGCAAAAATCATCTGAAAAGACTACGGCGCGACCCAGTAACATCCAAGACTACGGCCCGGCCCAGTAACCGACCAAGACTACGGCGCGACCCAGTAACCGACCAAGACTACGGCGCGGCCCAGTAACATCCAAGACTACGGCGGGACCCAGTAACATCCAAGACTACGGCCCGGCCCAGTAACCGACCAGGACTATGGCCCGGCCCAGTAACCGACCAAGACTACGGCCCGGCCCAGTAACCGACCAAGACTACGGCGCGACCCAGTAACCGACCAGGACTACGGCCCGGCCCAGTAACCGACCAAGACTACGGCCCGGCCCAGTAACCGACCAAGACTACGGCTCGGCCCAGTAACCGACCAAGACTACGGCCCGGCCCAGTAACCGACCAAGACTACGGCGCGACCCAGTACCCGACCAAGACTACGGCCCGGCCCAGTAACCGACCAAGACTACGGCGCGACCCAGTAACTGACCAAGACTACGGCCCGGCCCAGTAACCGACCAAGACTACGGCCCGGCCCAGTAACCGACCAGGACTATGGCCCGGCCCAGTAACCAACCAAGACTACGGCCCGGCCCAGTAACCGACCAGGACTACGGCCCGGCCCAGTAACCGACCAAGACTACGGCCCGGCCCAGTAACCGACCAGGACTACGGCCCGGCCCAGTAACCGACCAAGACTACGGCGCGACCCAGTACCCAACCAAGACTACGGCCCGGCCCAGTAACCGACCAAGACTACGGCCCGGCCCAGTAACCGACCAAGACTACGGCCCGGCCCAGTAACCGACCAGGACTACGGCCCGGCCCAGTAACCGACCAAGACTACGGCCCGGCCCAGTAACCGACCAAGACTACGGCGCGACCCAGTACCCGACCAAGACTACGGCCCGGCCCAGTAACCGACCAAGACTACGGCCCGGCCCAGTAACCCACCAGGACTACGGCCCGGCCCAGTAACCGACCAAGACTACGGCCCGGCCCAGTAACCGACCAGGACTACGGCCCGGCCCAGTAACCGACCAAGACTACGGCGCAACCTAGTAACATCCAAGACTACGGCCCGGCCCAGTAACCGACCAGGACTATGGCCCGGCCCAGTAACCGACCAAGACTAGGGCGCGACCCAGTACCCAACCAAGACTACGGCGGGACCCAGTAACCGACCAAGACTATGGCGCGACCCAGTAACAACCAAGACTACGGCCCGGCCCAGTAACCGACCAGGACTATGGCCCGGCCCAGTAACCGACCAAGACTAGGGCGCGACCCAGTACCCAACCAAGACTACGGCCCGGCCCAGTAACCGACCAAGACTATGGCGCGACCCAGTAACATCCAAGACTACGGCCCGGCCCAGTAACAGACCAAGACTACGGCCCGGCCCAGTAACCGACCAAGACTACGGCCCGGCCCAGTAACCGACCAAGACTATGGCGCGACCCAGTAACCGACCAAGACTACGGCCCGGCCCAGTAACAACCAAGACTATGGCGCGACCCAGTAACAACCAAGACTACGGCGCGACACAGTACCCAACCAAGACTATGGCCCGGCCCAGTAACCGACCAAGACTACGGCGCGACCCAGTACCCAACCAAGACTACGGCGCGGCCCAGTAACCAACCAAGACTACGGCCCGGCCCAGTAACCGACCAAGACTATGGCGCGACCCAGTAACAACCAAGACTACGGCGCGACCCAGTAACATCCAAGACTACGGCCCGGCCCAGTAACCGACCAGGACTATGGCCCGGCCCAGTAACCGACCAAGACTAGGGCGCGACCCAGTACCCAACCAAGACTACGGCCCGGCCCAGTAACCGACCAAGACTACGGCGCGACCCAGTAACAACCAAGACTACGGCGCGACCCAGTAACATCCAAGACTACGGCCCGGCCCAGTAACCGACCAAGACTACGGCGCGACCCAGTAACCGACCAAGACTACGGCCCGGCCCAGTAACAACCAAGACTATGGCGCGACCCAGTAACAACCAAGACTACGGCGCGACACAGTACCCAACCAAGACTATGGCCCGGCCCAGTAACCGACCAAGACTACGGAGCGACCCAGTACCCAACCAAGACTACGGCGCGGCCCAGTAACCAACCAAGACTACGGCCCGGCCCAGTAACCGACCAAGACTATGGCGCGACCCAGTAACAACCAAGACTACGGCCCAATAACCAACCAAGACTATGGCCCGGCCCAGTAACCGACCAAGACTACGGCGTGACCCAGTACCCAACCAAGACTACGGCGCGGCCCAGTAACCGACCAAGACTACGGCCCAATAACCAACCAAGACTATGGCCCGGCCCAGTAACCGACCAAGACTACGGCGCGACCCAGTACCCAACCAAGACTACGGCCCGGCCCAGTAACCGACCAAGACTATGGCGCGACCCAGTAACAACCAAGACTACGGCCCGGCCCAGTAACCGACCAAGACTACGGCGCGACCCAGTAACAACCAAGACTACGGCGCGACCCAGTAACATCCAAGACTACGGCCCGGCCCAGTAACCGACCAAGACTACGGCGCGACCCAGTAACCGACCAAGACTACGGCCCGGCCCAGTAACAACCAAGACTATGGCGCGACCCAGTAACAACCAAGACTACGGCGCGACACAGTACCCAACCAAGACTATGGCCCGGCCCAGTAACCGACCAAGACTACGGAGCGACCCAGTACCCAACCAAGACTACGGCGCGGCCCAGTAACCAACCAAGACTACGGCCCGGCCCAGTAACCGACCAAGACTATGGCGCGACCCAGTAACAACCAAGACTACGGCCCAATAACCAACCAAGACTACGGCCCGGCCCAGTAACCAACCAAGACTACGGCCCGGCCCAGTAACCGACCAAGACTACGGCCCGGCCCAGTAACCGACCAAGACTACGGCGCAACCCAGTAACATCCAAGACTACGGCCCGGCCCAGTAACCGACCAGGACTATGGCCCGGCCCAGTAACCGACCAAGACTAGGGCGCGACCCAGTACCCAACCAAGACTACGGCCCGGCCCAGTAACCGACCAAGACTACGGAGCGACCCAGTACCCAACCAAGACTACGGCGCGACCCAGTAACAACCAAGACTACGGCGCGACCCAGTAACATCCAAGACTACGGCCCGGCCCAGTAACCGACCAAGACTATGGCGCGACCCAGTAACCGACCAAGACTATGGCGCGACCCAGTAACCGACCAAGACTATGGCGCGACCCAGTAACAACCAAGACTACGGCGCGACCCAGTAACATCCAAGACTACGGCCCGGCCCAGTAACCGACCAAGACTACGGCGCGACCCAGTACCCAACCAAGACTACGGCGCGGCCCAGTAACCAACCAAGACTACGGCCCGGCCCAGTAACCGACCAAGACTATGGCGCGACCCAGTAACAACCAAGACTACGGCCCAATAACCAACCAAGACTATGGCCCGGCCCAGTAACCGACCAAGACTACGGCGTGACCCAGTACCCAACCAAGACTACGGCGCGGCCCAGTAACCGACCAAGACTACGGCCCAATAACCAACCAAGACTATGGCCCGGCCCAGTAACCGACCAAGACTACGGCGCGACCCAGTACCCAACCAAGGCTACGGCCCGGCCCAGTAACCGACCAAGACTATGGCGCGACCCAGTAACAACCAAGACTACGGCCCGGCCCAGTAACCGACCAAGACTACGGCGCGACCCAGTAACAACCAAGACTACGGCGCGACCCAGTAACATCCAAGACTACGGCCCGGCCCAGTAACCGACCAAGACTACGGCGCGACCCAGTAACCGACCAAGACTACGGCCCGGCCCAGTAACAACCAAGACTATGGCGCGACCCAGTAACAACCAAGACTACGGCGCGACACAGTACCCAACCAAGACTATGGCCCGGCCCAGTAACCGACCAAGACTACGGAGCGACCCAGTACCCAACCAAGACTACGGCGCGGCCCAGTAACCAACCAAGACTACGGCCCGGCCCAGTAACCGACCAAGACTATGGCGCGACCCAGTAACAACCAAGACTACGGCCCAATAACCAACCAAGACTATGGCCCGGCCCAGTAACCAACCAAGACTACGGCCCGGCCCAGTAACCGACCAAGACTACGGCCCGGCCCAGTAACCGACCAAGACTACGGCCCGGCCCAGTAACCGACCAAGACTACGGCGCAACCCAGTAACATCCAAGACTACGGCCCGGCCCAGTAACCGACCAGGACTATGGCCCGGCCCAGTAACCGACCAAGACTAGGGCGCGACCCAGTACCCAACCAAGACTACGGCCCGGCCCAGTAACCGACCAAGACTACGGAGCGACCCAGTACCCAACCAAGACTACGGCGCGACCCAGTAACAACCAAGACTACGGCGCGACCCAGTAACATCCAAGACTACGGCCCGGCCCAGTAACCGACCAAGACTATGGCGCGACCCAGTAACCGACCAAGACTATGGCGCGACCCAGTAACAACCAAGACTACGGCGCGACCCAGTAACATCCAAGACTACGGCCCGGCCCAGTAACCGACCAAGACTACGGCGCGACCCAGTACCCAACCAAGACTACGGCGTGGCCCAGTAACCAACCAAGACTACGGCCCGGCCCAGTAACCGACCAAGACTATGGCGCGGCCCAGTAACCGACCAAGACTATGGCGCGACCCAGTAACCGACCAAGACTATGGCGCGACCCAGTAACAACCAAGACTACGGCGCGACCCAGTAACATCCAAGACTACGGCCCGGCCCAGTAACAACCAAGACTACGGCGCGACACAGTACCCAACCAAGACTATGGCCCGGCCCAGTAACCGACCAAGACTACGGCGCGACCCAGTACCCAACCAAGACTACGGCGCGGCCCAGTAACCAACCAAGACTACGGCCCGGCCCAGTAACCGACCAAGACTACGGCGCGACCCAGTACCCAACCAAGACTACGGCGCGGCCCAGTAACCGACGAAGACTATGGCGCAGTTCAGTAAACAACCAAGATTACGGTGCGGTCCAGTACCAACCCAGTACCAGTAACGAACCAAGACAACCCGACTCAGGCTGCTGTGTGGGAACCTCAGAGAAGGAGAACCAGCTGATGACAGAATTTACGATGAGACACGGAGCAGCTGAGGAGAAGAAAGCTGAATGGATGCCTGATGGACGTGAAGTTTAAGGCGGCTGATTTACAGCCCCATTCAGACACAGTACCGCTACCAAAAAACCTTCACCAACACACACCTATACACACACAAACTAGAAGAAATTGATACGATGCAAAATCTGAAATCATGTCTGCTGAGACCACACACATACAGACAACCATACTTCTCTGTAGGAATAATAAGGAAAACATTTCACCACTAAGTGTGTGTGTGTGTGTGTGTGTGTGTGTCTTGTTTGTGTGTCTAGTTTGTGTAGTTAGAAAACCTAGACAAATCACAATAAGTATTTATTGCTGAAAACGTGCAGAGCATATTTATTTATTTTTAATGTGTTTACCAAGAGTGAGGTTGTGGTTGAAGTTTATTGTCATATGTACAAAGTACAGCGTACAGAGCACAATGAAATTCTTACTTGAAAACCTCTCCCACGTAGACAGAACATGGAACATGATACATAGAAGACAAAGTGCAGCAGCAATAAATAATAAGTCACAGAAAGATTAAATGTTTCATGAAATGTTTCATTTAAATAGCAGACGGCATGATGTTTTTTTCTCAAACGAAAATTATACAAAAATTAATTACAAAATAAAAAATATGAAAGTAAAGTAAAATCCTTCTGCACTGTAAAAGCGAGAATATAAATCTAATATATCTATTAACCAATAATACATTTTGATGACCATCCATTGATCATCCGTTTTGTGCTAAAATTATCAAAGATGATAAATCCGCGGACTGAAGAGGAAATTACACGATTAAGGTTTCAGACTTTAATTACTTCGGAATTAACAATAATAACGGATAATCATATTTTTACAATTGTGAAGAATAAAATACATTTATTAACCAATAATACATTATGATCACCTACATTTGTGCTAAATTTATCTACGAAAATAAATCCGCGGACTTAAAAAGAAAATGACACAATGAAGATTTCTGGTTTTAATAGACTTAATAATTTCTGAATGAACAGTAATAACGGATAATCGTGTTTATTCAACTGAGGCGAATTGGAGAATTAAAATAATAAATAGAAAACTAAAAAATACCATCGAAACGAAACCACACAATACATAATAAATATAAAGAACATACCAGATTTTAATTGTTCCA
Organism: Denticeps clupeoides; assembly: GCF_900700375.1. Lineage (NCBI taxonomy): Eukaryota > Metazoa > Chordata > Actinopteri > Clupeiformes > Denticipitidae > Denticeps > Denticeps clupeoides. Next base: position 22,985,483 of record NC_041714.1, read on the forward strand.
GGAGAACTGACTGAATAAATGTTGTAATGTTGAATATTTTAAGAAACATGGTATCAGTAAAAAGAAACCCGCGAAACGTGAGTTATCTGGCCGCGCTGCAGTTTAAACGGACCTGGGAACTGGTCGCAGATCAGTTTGTCACCGGCGTTATTTCTGCAGTATGAAGGAATTCTGAAAGGCAGTAAACTGGCCTGAGATCAGTTCCAGATTTCTGAAGGAGCAAAATAAATTCCCAATCCAACCGCCAGGTGGCGACCTCGGAATTCCGCCAAAGTCCATCGGGGACGAGCAGGAAACAAAACGAGCAGAAAACAAAGCCCGTTTCCAGAAACACATGTTCATAAAATAAAATGTATAACCGCCAAAAATCAATAATCGAAAGCCGGCCGCGCTTAATTAATTCATCAGATTAAATTAAAAACTACCAGCGCACAAATTATATTTTTCGCAATGTAATAACTGCGATAATAATTGTTATTACCACTTAGAAATAATTACCACTTATTATACTTGTTATTAACACTAGTAATAACGGATTGATGTGATTATAATGTTAACTGGAAATATGTAGATGGATTTTATTCCCTTCAGAACGCGTGATATTAAATTGAAGGTGAAATCGGCAGAACCGCTTTTATCGAATGGCGCATTAAACGCAGAAAGATTCGGGTTTAAGCGGAAAACCTAAATCTTCTTTTATTTTCACTTTCTGTTCTCATATTGCAGTGAATTCGTGTTGAGGATGCAGTAAACCGATCTTTAATACATAATTAATCGAGTTAATGCACTCATCTCTCCCGCATTTCATATCATTTCAGCATTTTCAACTAAATAAAAATAGGGCAGCTAAATAAGAATAGTTTTATGAATAATATTATTATTATGTATTATGAGACTGTGTTATGAGATTATGAATGTGCAAATTGTCCATGATTTATACTGGACGTTCTAGTGTAACGTGGATTTAAAAAAAAAAACACTGAAACACGATCATTTGAATAAAATAATTTGTAAATTTTTGTTATGGCTGGCTTACATTACGTGGCTTTAGGTTTTCGTGTCTGTATGAAGGGCTGCATGTAAGCTCAGTGTACAACAGTAATGTGTTACAATCTGAACGATCATTAAATATGAATATGTTTACAGCCTCTACAAAACGATGGCTTCAAATGGAAATAAATCAAAGCCGCGTTCTGTAAATGAAAAGGAAAGACGTGTGTGTGTGTGTGTGTGTGTGTGTGTGTGTGCCGGTGTGCCACCTTGTTTTATGTGCTGTGTGGGCGGGGCACGGTGAGGTGAAGATTCTCCTGAATGAACAATTCAAAGTTTCCTTCAGCACGAAGGAACGACAGCAGCAGGACGAGAGAATCGCGGATCTGAGCAGCTAATGATGGACAAAAACCGTACCTTCCCTCTGTAGTCCCGCACGACCCTGCTGAACAGTAAACCACCAATCAATCGATCAATCAATTTATCAAGGCATCAATCAATCCACAAAAACACTGCAGATCACATGTTCATCAGGGGCAAAAAATGTACAGTTGTATTCTGAATTCGGTGTTCACTGGAAGAAAAAAGAAATGTGTTGGTGCTACACACCTGTACACACACACAGACACACACAGACACACACACAGAAAGAGCTACGAAGCCTCCATCCATTTCAGTTGGAAGGCAGCGAGGCCGTCTGGTCTTTGCACTGAAACTTCATTAATCTCAAGAAATGGAATCCTGCGGAGGTAAAAAATCAAATCCTCATTTGCAGATGGTTGTGGGGGTGGCGTGTGTGTGTGTGTGTGTGTGTGTGTTGCGTGGTGGTACCTGGGAAGGCTGACCTCTGGATGAACCCACCGCACTGCATAATTTTGCTATTTGTCTGTGATACAGTCAGTCAGCGGCGGCGATTACGCCATGCGAATTTCCAACAGCCTCACGCACGCAGGGAAAAGTCCCTGAGACGAAACCGGAATTTTAAAAGTTCACGTTCGATTTGCTCATCGCAGGACCGCAGTGGGAAGAGAGGGACGTGATGAAGGGAGGAGGAAAAACATCAGCATCTGCTGCAGTGCTGCTGCAGCCTCTGGGACCGACGTGAACTTTTGAACCCGGGGAGAGGCTGGGACATGCAGACTGCTGGAGTCTAATAACACATCCTCTCCAATTCATCACCACACGGCACCTTCTCATTCATACTCCACCAGACATCTGCAGGAGACACGTTTATGCAGAGAGAAGTGCGCCCAAAATTCCTTAAAGGTCTCGGTTTAGGCCGGGCTGAAGCAAATATTACGAATATCGCTTTACTTCTATATATAATCAAAAATTTTATAATAATATAATATTCACACGTGTGAAAAGCACAGTGACATTATGGGTGAAATGTATGTTTCTTCATCAGCTCTTTCTACAACAAAAAGCATATGAATAAAAAAAAAAAAAAGACTTGACGGAATTTGGGCATTTTAAAATCTAGAAAAATATATTGTTCACAATATCTGGAGTGTATGATGAGATGTATTTTTTCTTTTAATGAAATCATTATATGGTATCCCCCCCCCCGATTATAAGGCTTCCAAAGCTTTTTAAAAATGGCCATAATATAAAAATGAATATTTCTCACGAGACCACGGTGGATCAGCGCAGAAGACACTGAGCAAGAACAGTCCAAACCTCCACATCGCCATGGCAACATCGCTCTAGACAGTTCAGGGGTCAGACGGGTCACCCACTGACAGCACAGAACCCCAGGGGTCAAAAGTTTGCATTAGGGAGGACATAAGAGTCAAGAGAGTGGAGGTCCAAGTGTGTTTACATCAGCTGACCGCTCCGCCCTCACCAGGGACACAAGCTCTTCACAGACCACTTCAAAGGTCAGAGGTCACGCGAGGTGCATGCCACACAACTTCCTGAAACAGTTACAGGTGCATTACCGCACGTCTTATTAATGCTTAACTGGCCACAACGCAGGAAGCCAATCAAATTCTCCCACCAATTAATTTAATACCCGCTGATCCGCCAGGGAATCAAATTTACATTTCGATTCGCTCATTTGCAAATGAGATGCAAAAAAACTGATAAGATTCCGGCGATCTCTGTTTCATCAGACACTGTACATGAGATCAACACACACAAACACACAATCTGTGGAGCGTTTCCTCTTCGTCTCGGGTGGGCAAGGGCGAAGGCGCGGTGGGGTCATCTGCCTGGCAGCAGGGTGAAGCGCCGGTCACATTAGCATACAGACAGCAGCGCGCACAATGGAGGCCCATCTGTCCCTGCAGCCATTACAAATATGGTGTCAAACTCCGCTGCAGGGACCAGCAGTCAGCGCGAGCCAATCCAATCACAGCGGGCCCGCCCACCTTCCAGCCAGCCAAGAGAGAGAGAGAGAGAGAGAGAGAGAGAGAGAGAGAGAGAGAGAGAGGAGAGGATGGGAGAGAGAGAGGGAGGAGCGAGTAGAGAGGACAGGAGAGAGAGAGAGATAGGAGAGAGAGAAAGAGAGAATGAGGATAGAGAGGGGTGACGGAGAGAAGACGAGGGAGGGAGAGGCGAGAGAGAGAGAGAGAGAGAGGGAGAGAGAGAGAGAGAGAGAGGGAGGGAGAGAGAGAGAGGGAGAGAGAGGAGAGAGAGAGAGAGAGAGAGAGCGCAGTTCGCCCTCGCGCTCTGCAACAGAAATAAAACTGGGCCGGGCCGACGTTAACAAGGAAAAAAGCAGCTTCGTGGCTGGTCCAGCGGCCCTACAATGACCTTTGACCTGCACCACTGATGATGAACTGGGGCTCTGAGTGACGAGAAGTAAAAGAAGCTTCAGAAATGTGAAGAATGCCACTGACCACGCCCACAGCACCACGCCCCAAATCTTCAACAAATCAAGTAGCACAGAGTGCAATTATAAAGCATTCTCTCTCTCTCACACACACACACAAACACACACACTCGCATATACACAACTGAACTGCTGAAGTACTACAGTCACATTTCTCAGCATGAACTTTGAACTTTGGATCACAGGGGGGTTCCAGCAGTATTCCCATGATGTCAGCACAACCCATTCTGGCCAGTAGACAGACGACCAACTCAACACCAGCAGAACCATGGGAGCCCAGCAGGGGGCGATCAGCTACTGAAATCTGGGACATTATACTGCAGCTCCCATTTCAGTCACACACACACACACACACACACACACACACCACCCCGGGTTACTCACTCTCAGCTGCTCCCTCCTCCTGGCAGTCCGAGGCGATGGAGAGATCATCAGACGCAGCAGAGTGTCCAATGCTGGGACTCTGGTTGTCATCGGAACTGTCCTCATGTCCCGAATCGGCTGTGGCCCGCAGGGGCGTGTCCCATCCCCCACAGGAAGTAGAGAGGAGAGGGGACAGGGCGGTGAGCACACAGGAAGTGATAAGACATTTTCCCAGTGTGGACAGTGAGGAAGACCATGGAAACATCACGCACAGCAACACACCACAAATGACCGTCACGTCACAGGGAAGAGGACATTACTCACATCTGAATGGAAACTCCTGCGGATTTCTGTGAAAAAAAAAAGTTAAAATGAGAAAAAAATTTTTTTAGGGTGTAGGGTTTAATATAATATTAAACGTAGGGTTTATAATAATATTAGAATTAATAATAATTATAATGATTATTACAAGGCGCTCTGGATAAGAGCAACTGCCAAATGCCATAAATGAAAGTGTAAAGAATTATAATGATGAACCAGCCACATTAAAACAATTCATAAAACTGTTTGGTATAAATAATCTTGGTTAATAATCGTTTTTAAATAATATTCTACTGTCCATTTTGGGGAAAAGTGATGACATTTGTAGGAAGGAGGATGGATGGATGAAAGAGAAAATGAAAAATACGTAGGGAAATAAAAAACCTTTACCTACGTTTGGTACAGTGTGCTCATCCTTCGTTCAGAATTTACATTTACATTTAGAGTATTTACCAGACGTCCTTATCCAGAGTGACTTACAGTCAGTAGTTACAGGGACAGTCCCCCCCTGGGGACACAGTCAGGGTTAAGTGTCCTGCTCAGGGACACGATGGTAGTAAGTGGGGTTTGAACCTGGGTCTTCTGGTTCATAGATGAGTGTGTTACCCACTAGGCTACTACCACCCTGGAATTAATTTTTTAAACCATCAAACGGAATTTATTCCGTTTGATAGTTTTATGTAAGTAGACATTGTCAAACGTAGTGAAATGTAGTTACAACATATTTATTACTTTTTTATGCATTTAAAATATATATATATAGGTGTGTGTATAATTTTTTTAATGGTTGTTTTTTTATTTTGCTATATATTTAATATAAAATTATTGTTTTTATGAAAACAGTTTTGATTGTTTTTATGTAAAACATTGCCCCACAGTTTTGTGTACTTAGTATGAATAGTTGAAATGTACTGAAATAAAGTGTTTATTATAGGATACCAAGGTCTTTAAAGGCCCAGCATCTTAAAAACATAGCAGCAGGTAACCAGCCAATGACTGTTGAGGCAAATTCATGGAATGACCCAGAATAAGAAAGGAAAGCTGACAGGCTGCAAGACAAGCTGAGCTTCTGCTTCTGCTTCCGTCGCACTGCCCACAAACCCACAACGGTGCAGCGTGCAGCACATAACTTCCTGCCTGTGCATCTCACACCCCTCCATCACCTGCTCCTACATCGCAAACTAAGCAGGCCATCACGCCTCCATGGACAGCAGCGATAGAATCGGTTTTAAAAGCCTGTTTTCAGTCAGAAGAGAAAGAGAGAGAGAGAGGTTTTTACAAAGTGAAGAAGAACCAACGTTGTAATAGTTGGCCTGCTGAAACAGAGACAGTGTGTGTCTGACGTGATTCGGTGATTCATGGTATGACCAGAAACGCGTGAAGTATGAATCATATTCCATGAAACCACAGTAGCCTGACTCTACGCTTGGAATCGTAGGCAGGAATTTAGGTGGCGCCACAGAACGCAGCCAGATACCTCATATTATGCTGATCGTAAAAGGACATGGAGGACGTGGAGGACGCAGACTCATCTTTTACAGCATTACCTTTAAAAACGCACCCTGTTGGCTTGCCGTAGTGGAGGGACGGGCATCTCTGTGTCCTCATAGGAAAGTCACGTATCAGTGTGGGGAGCAGTGTGTGGGGACGGTGCTTTGCTCAGTGGCACCTCAGTGGCACCTTGGCGGCTCTGGATTCGAACCGACAACCTTCTGATTACGGGCCACTTCCTTAACCGCTAGGCCACCACTGCCCCTCCGCTAAGCCACCGCTGTTACTACCACACGTGGTAACAGTGGTAACAACTAAATTTAAGAAACCAGCTACTTTTTAGAAGCCCTTTTTTTCTTCCTCCGTTTGTGGTGCCCACTGGATGGATGGCGCTCTGAGCACATGCCATGGGCCTTCAATACCAAGACCAGAAACATCTCCATCTTCCGTGAGGAAACAGGAATGTCATTTTAGGGGATCGTCTGTGCGTACCTCAGGTGGACAACCCGAAAGTTCTGCAGCAAGATTTTCCGGGTCTCGCTGGCATGACTGCTGAGTTTTTCGCTGTGAAGGATGCTGGACACAAAGTACTCGCAGTCTGGAAAACACAACATCAGTCATGAAAGCGATGATGAACGATGAAAAGCACCGGGGTTTACCAGGAGAACGAGCCAGACTGGAAGGTCCTGCAGCCGTGTGGAGATGCTGAACTCACAGACGCACGCATTATCCAACATGCAAATGTTGAAGTTCACAACATGCAAATTCCTCCATCGTTCAGTTCCACAAAAACCGGCAAAACTTGCCAATAAAGTTGCATTTGGAAGCAAAATCTCACACGCTGAAGGCGCATGAGTACTGATGATGATCCAGAGAGAACGTTAAGGGGTGCATTTTTTAAAAAGCGGGGACTCACATGACCACCAGATTACGGTTCTGCGCTCATCTACACATGATAGAAATTCGAAATGAATTATGCGGCAAAAAAATACCTTCCAGCAGACGCCTGATATCTTCTGAGACGCTCACCATACCGCTTCCTCTTCAAAACTTCAGCTTGATGGCACCACAGGTTTTAACCCCTCCCTCACCTCCACTGGTGACAGAGAGAGAGAGAGAGATAGCACCTGAAGACTCAAAATGAAACTGTGTGTGGAGCAAAATCTCCAGTTTCGACTGATTTAGCCCAGAAGGAGAGACTATAACAGTCCTGAGCTGCATTAGGCTCTGTAAACCATCCAGACACGCCCAGTAAAACCAGGCGGATGATATCATGGCCACTGATCAGCAGGAAGTAAAGCTGGGTGACTTCACACTATGAAAATGAGAAGATGGGAGGCAGCAGAAGCCCTGTGATGCACCACAGACGTCCCACAGTGAAGGGTTAGTGTGGACAGTGGCTGAGTGATGCTACGTCCACGGCGAACACATCCTGACGACTGAGAAAATAATAAAATCCATAAAATCTATATGGAGTCCAAAGGCTGTAATAGCTTTCACAACACCAACATGTAGCACCTTCAGATGCACAGGACCATCCATCTTCTCCAACCATTGCGTTACCAGTACGCCACCAACACACTGTAACAACACAGCGAGATGAGCATTCAGTGGGAAGAACAAAAGCCCAATACTAATTCCAGTAGAACCCCTCAAGAACATAAATCTCACTGCAGAATTTCTACTTATGCTGAAATACATCAAGTTCAACCACACTGAATTCCAGCAGCACCCCAAAATATTCGTAGTAAAGAAAGCATGAAGGAAGATGAACAAGCACTTGTATTTACATCTCGTCCAGATCTGCACAAATTCTTAATCCAAAAGGTGCAAGTTGTACAGCGCTGTTCAACCGTCCTTCATGTTTTAGGTCTGGGATTAGTAGTAGTTGCACCGTACGCATCACTGGGGTTTGGTAAAAAGGATGGGATGGTTGGTAGCCCTATGCTGACTAGTACTGGGAGGGGGAGGTCGGTTCATCCACCTGTCGGGACCACGCCCGGGTTACGTGCACTTAGACGTGCCGTTTGTTGCGTTTTATGTGGCATGTGAATGAGCAAGAGGAACACAGCATTTGACTCCCGGACAACAGGGGGCGCTGCTCAACAAGAGCAGCAATAATTTCGCTGTATGACATTCCAAAAAACGAGAAAAAACTTGATTAGCTGGGTCCTCTCCATCATGCAGCGTTTTTAGAGATGTAAATTAGATTAAATTACTTGTTCGTGCTAAGTCTGTAGATCAGTGTACCAACACTGTCTTATTTGCCGTATTTGCCTCTGTACCTGGTATAAGAGGCTTAATATGAACATCTTTCATCCCTTGAGGTCTGATAAAATGGTTTTAGGAGAGGACTCCTGAGAATATAGTTTTCCACCAGGCCTCATAAATATGACAAATCTGGAGGATTTTAAATGAGAGGCATATGGATGATACAATTGAAAAAAAAAATTCGATTTGACAAGTAATTTTTTTATCTGAGTAATGTCCAGCCTTAGTCCGTTTTCTCTTTCCGGTCTTGGCCATGTCTTGGTCTTGTTTTAGGCGATCTTGACTACAACACTGTTTTGTTGACTTGCCATAGTGGCATCATCGGACATTTACGTATCATTATTATTTCTTCTTCTACTTCTTAATAGTAGTTAATACGCTCTATTTTTTTCTTCCTTTGTTCATGCCGCCGTCTGGATGGATCTCGGCCACTAAAGTTAGTTTTTCCAGTTTAGTTCTTCAAAATGTCATGTTTTCCACTATAAACATATTTATTCACCTAAAAACGACATGATTAGGGAGTGGATGTGATAAAGAATTACGGATATTTTTGTGAAGCATTTCCATGTAAATAATATGAGTATTTCATGCAAAGTTGGATTTTACTTCTTACTTCTATTAGAACTTGTGGTGATGCATCAATGTTTGAAATAAACAAGATAATCGTAATCTGGGTCTGATAAAAATCTTTTTGTCACATTTGTCACCACCAGTACCACCAGTACCCCGCTCATGCAAGTGGAAGTATCACTAGCACCCCAACATCGCGCAGGTGGAATTTTTACTGTGTTTTTACCATCTTTGTCTGTAAAAACCAGTGGTCCAATAATAAATGAGGTTGGTGTGGGGGTTTCAGGTCCCGTTCATGGAGACCTACCGTACCCGTTTAAAAATGGCCGATTCGAGGAGCGAATAATTCGTGAGGCTTGTGCTCATCATGCAGGAAGTGAGTGGTTTTCTCATCATTATGTAACACGCGGGGCCCATTTTTCACCGCGGTCACTCCATGTGTCTGAGAAGGACCCGAACGCACACGTCCTTTCTACTTCCTCACGTAACAAACCAAAGTGAAGACACGTGTAACTTGAAACTGGTAAAATTCCACCGGAGGACACGGCCCCTCGTGTCGCTGTCCCTGTAGCTGGGACCTTTGGAGAGGGACAGACCCTCCCTCCCCTGCCTGGGGCCTGGCCGCGCCCCGCTGGGCATGGGCATATGAAAGAGCCTGTCTTTTGTAATCTGCCTGGGATTACACCGCCCAACAATGCAACCCTGAATGGGCGACAAAGACTCGGTATCAAACACAGGGGTGATGAGATGAGAGGAACCTGCTCTGATCTCCTTCAGAGAAGCTTCCTCATTCTTCAGCTCCCTTATCTGGAGCAGGTCTCCTCTCCCCTTTTTATCTGGACACTCCTTTTCATTTGCGTTTCTCCAGGGGCGGGGCGAGTCTCTGATCTGATAGGGCGAAGCCGCCTTTAAAGGTCACCAACACACACGGGCTTATCAGCATGTTTCACCACAATTTTATATTTAAAATATTTTATATTTTTAAATACTTTTTTTTGGAGTGCAGTGTGTGCATATGCTGTACTGCAGCAGACCTCATCTCCATCCCACTAGGCTGGATGTGACCTTTTGAACTTTAACCTGCTGTTTGCTTCCAATTTTCCTCCATTAAAACACTTGAAGGTCCATTTCACGGACGTCACCGACAGGACGTTTGAGCTGCTGTTAAGGGTCCCTTTTTGCCCAATGTTTAATTTTCTTAGAGAAGAAAAGCGTTTGTTTTAAGGATTTCCTGCAATTTAGGTGCAGCCACGACCCCCTGGAAGTCCAACTGAGGGGTTTTAGAGAGGAGGATGAGATTTTTTAGCTCTCTTTAACTGTATTTTCACTCTGGGTTTGTCAGTCATATTTTTTCCTTTCATATACATGGTTAAAAATGAACCATCACCCTCCCAGTTACTGATCTGTAAGCTGGACCTGCCTCCAGCTTATCTGTCATAACGTTATACCCAAATTCATGATACGGGACAGACCACCAACCACAGTGTCCCAGCCCGTCCTGTTCTCTCCCCAGCACCATGATGAGCTTCGGGACGTGGACACCTGGCCAGTCCTGGGCAGAGCAGCTGGTCTGCTGAGACTGACACACTGGCAGCTGTCTTCACCTTTATCACCATGTTTCTGTAATTGTGGGACTTCAACATGAACATGAAGTGATTCAGCGCGGACGTGCAGGTTTACACCTCGCTGCTTCAAATGATGGAGTTCACTCTCTCCCCCGAGCGCTGCAGGCCATGAATACTGTATACAAAGGGCCTTTGGAGCTCCCGTCCCCCGTAGAGTGACATGCTTCATAGGGACTTGAACAAGACCCAGGAAGTCGAGCCAGGCATTTGATTTGTAAAAGACCTTGCAACAACTACACCCAGCATGGGGGACGGGGCTCTTCCCCTCAAAGATGGCAGGACAGAGCGTCCTCAGAGGGGGAAACAGTACAAAAGACCAGAGGCTTGTCCGCCTGGGATTGAAACAGCCCCAGCAAGCTGATGAAAGGAGGCCGAACCGAGCCCTGCTGCTCCGGTCGGGGGCAGCGTGTGACCCCGGCGTCACCTCTCGCCGGCTCGGGGCCGGAATGTTTTGTTCCTGTCATGAATGGTGTGGCTTTCGCCCAGGGCGACCAGGGCCGACCTGCTACTCACCTGCGTGGCCACAAACAAGAACCAGCACCTAGATTTCATGTAGATTTTCTCATTTTAAAAAGTATTCACACTTTCTAATGGTTTCTAACTCGAAATCCTACCTGTGGAATTCAGTTCCTTCATTTCAGAATTAAAAATGTGACGTACAGATCCCAGATTCTTCCAGAATTATTCCCGGACAAATGTTAGTGCCTCCCTGCCTTCTACTGAGGACTTACAGGCAGGAAAAATCCCCTCTGACCCCTTCATGTCCACACTCCGCTGTCTTCGCCGATGCTGTAGTCTGTGTTTTGTCTAAACTGTATGTTTGATATATGACTGAGACCTGATTTCTGGTTTTCCTTCTGGGCGTCCATCCTGTCTTCTGACAGGGTGCTGAAAAGCCCCAGTCCTCTCACTGCATGGGCATCTGTCTCCAAGGGGCAGGTTCGTCACCTCCGTCACGACCTCAGCGGGAGCTCGGAGACCTCGGACCTCCCAACTTTCCAAAAGGACAGGACTCACACAGAGAGACCTGCTTTCATGTGTACATGCATCTAAAGCGTTTATTTCGGTTGCAGATGAGCCACAACTGAGAAATGGCCTTCAGCTTTTGTGCCACATTGATTTAGTCTCAGTTTTACTGCATACTGCATATTTTTATTATTAAGACATTATTATGATCATTAAGTTGCACTGAAATTGCAAACCCTGCATCTACTGGGGTCTGGATTAGAAATCCTGACTTCATCTGGGTTTGAACTCTGTGTGAACCTGGCCAGTGGAGGAGCTGCTGACAGCGCAGGGCCAGTGTGCTGAGCAAACCCAACACCCTGAGTAAATATTGAAGGGTCAGAGATGACCTGTCGGGCCGCCAGAAGACATGGCTGACGCTCATCTCGCTCACTTTCTGACCAGCAGCCACAAAAGGTGAAGATCTGGGTCTGAGCAGATCATGTTTTTCATGTGGATGAAAAAATCGAATTGTACGAAATTGACGAAATGTGAAGCAGCCACAGACGTAGCTTCTGTGCCACATTGGTGAGGCTGTGTGTTTACAGGTTTAAAAACACAGGGGTTCGGGAGGTGAAGAGGTCACAGGAAGCCACCTGGGGTGCAGTGCAACATTCCTCGTGTCACTCTGCAGGACAAGAGGGAGGGGTTCAGATCTTCTGCTCATCCTCGTATTGTATGGACGACGAACACACTTTATAATAAACAATATATAAGAATTTATTTACACTTTCTTCATAAAAACAAAATTTCAATTTACAATTTTATTCATAAGGAGTCACACACCTACTGAACATTTAATACTGTATCTAATATATGATCTTGATCATTAAAAATTAATTTCTGGAAACAAAGTGCATGTGTATGAGTGTATGTTCGTGTTTGTGCGTGTGTGTATGAGTGCACATGTGTGTGTATGTATTAATGTGTGTGTTCCTGTGTGTGTGTGTGTGTGTGTGTGTGTGTGTGTGTGTGTGTGTGTGTATTCGTGTGTGCGTGCACGTGTGCGTGTGTGTGTGCGCGTGTTCTCTCAGTGCTGTAACGCCAGTTCCGGCGAGCTGGACCCGTCCGTGTGGTGTCCCTTGTCGCCCAGCGGCCTCGGTTTTAGCGCCTTGTCGCGCTTCTTCTGCTTCATCCTGCGGTTCTGGAACCAGATCTTCACCTGCGTCTCGTTCAGCTCCAGCGCCGCCGCCACCTCCACCCGCCGGGCGCGGCTCAGGTAGCGGCTGAAGTGGAACTCCTTCTCCAGCTCCGTCAGCTGCCTGGTGCTGAAGCTGGTGCGGATCAGGTTCTGCTGGCCGCGGCTGCCGAACTCGCTGGGCCGAACTGTAAAGGGCGGAAGATTCGAGTTGAGCCGCCGATCAGGGGATCGAGTCGGGATCGTGCGGGATCCACCTTTACCTGTTTTAGGCGGATTCCTCTTCACCTTCATCCAGTCGAAGGTCTTTCCCAGCGGACTCTGCTCCGCGTCCCTGCTGCGTGTCGGGGGTCCCCGGTGTGGATTCTCGGGGTGAGCGGCGGCGGGGCCCGGGACGGAGAAGCATGGCGGAGGAAACCTCCTGTCCTGCTCCAGGCCGAAAGCGAACTGATGCTGTCCTCCGAACTCCAGGTTCGCGCCGCCGACCTGCTGCTGGACCTGGTGGACCTGGTGGGTCTGCTGGCGGACCTGGTGGACCTGGTGGGTCTGCTGGTGGACCTGGTGGGTCTGCTGGTGGACCTGGTAGGTCTGCTGGGCCTGCTGGACCTGGTGGGTCTGCTGGATCTGCTGGACCTGGTGATGGGGGTACTGATGCAGCCCCGGACCCTCCGCAGCGCAGCTGTCCGCCACCACGCACGGTCCTGGAGACCCGAAGCCCGGGTCCGCCGGGTGGAACCCGACCCTGGACGCGTGGTTATAAACCGGGTATTCTAGGTAGGAGTTCATGGCGCCCTTTCACCTCTCGGCCGTTTGTCAAAGCTGGAAACGCGTCCTCCACCCTCATAAGGCCGAGGTGACACGTCACATGGTCGCGCTGCACCAATAGCAGGTGACCCGCGGTGGCGACATTAACATGTAAAAACGCGGACCGCAACTGCGCATTTTTATATTCAGCAGAGCTGGAGAATTTTTACAAAAATCCAGCCGAACGACACCGACAAATATCAGATAAATGATCAGTAAACTCCAGGACGTGGTTTTATATCGTTTTATAATCCGGCAGACATTTATTTTTAAAAACGTACTTCATAAAAATCGGGTCAATTTTACCAGCAGTCACGTTGCAAAAATCTTCTATATAAAAATAGCGCGTAATTAATTATCTTTATGTCCCTTTTATTAAACTGCACAGAAAATGATTTGAAAAGATCGTATTGAATTAAAATGAAACATTAAATATTATTGCTGCTGTTGTGATGTATATTTGCATATTTCTACACAGGCCTTAATAGTGAAAATCTATCATTTTTATATATTAATCATTTATGTTTTTAACTATTTCTTACGGTCGAGAATAATATTCCGGATGTCTCCACTTCTTTCTATAATTGAACGAGTTTCATTTAACGCTCGTGAAATCGAATAAATCTGTTCTGACTCTGGGTTTATTATAATTCTGTCAGTGTTTGTGGGTTTATTAGAATTTTAATTATTTAGTTATTTGGAAGAGGTTCATGCTAACGGCACACACACACACACACACACACACACACTTCCCTCATGTTAGCGTCTGCTGATCCTCCACGTTTCTCCTGCCACAGGACCATGGAGGTCGCACCAGGACCATGAAGAAGAGCTGCATGACTGTTCCTCAACTTCTCCAATTTACATGTCTGTATGGCTGCACTCTTCCCACTGCACAGATTTAGACTGTTTTTGGGGTTCAGACCCCCACTGAGCTGCTCCGGGGGAGACTGTCCCTGTCCCTGGCTCTGGAAAGGACTGTTATTTTAAGTAATTAAGTAATTTTCTAAAAACATTTATTTTTGAATAATATTTGAATGTCTATTATATTCCCCTAAGATGTCCTGTTTAATAATGGTGGTTTTTATTAATTGAATTAATATGTCAAATTTCATCATTCAAGCCATGTAAATAAACCCAAATCTGCTGTAATCAAAGCTGAAATATGAGTTTTGGCAGATTAATTCCATTTTTTTAGTTTAGTCAGTGTTCACAGTGTAGTATTAGTAATATAAAACCAAAATCTGCTCTAAATTACAAGTGAAGTGGAGAATGTTCGACACAGGAACGTTCCATTTATTTGCGGATATTTCTATATTCCTGTTTTAATCCTGTTTGCTGAATAAATAAAGCTGTGTAATTATTGTTCTTATTAAAGCATCATTATGCAGCATGTCGCAGGGTGTGGCACCTCGGGGACACGGGTCATGTGACCGCGGCCTGAACGAGGACAAGAACGTTAAAGCGACGAGAAATTTTAATTTACATAAAAGCAGATATTTATATTTCAGTTTAAATTCTGAAAGGTAGTTTTATTTTGGCATGAACTCATTAATAGATTTATAAAGCATAAATTCAACTAGAACCCGTCCTGATTATTTTTTTTTACGAATTCTCCCCTCTGGTCATAATGAAGATTTAGAAAGTGAGTTGAAAAGCGAACTAACCCCAAATCCTGAGTATGTAAAAGTGGAGGTCAGAGGTCAGCAGTCCAGCGCGGTTCGGACGGAACCAGGGCGGAACCAGGACGCCAGAACCCTGCGAGCGCTGCTCAGCTTTTCTTTTTAACTCCTGACTGTTGAGAAAGCCTGCAGTCGGGAGTCGGGAGTCGAGAGTCGGGAGTCGGGAGTCGGGAGTCGAGAGTCGGGAGTCGGGAATCGGGAGTCTGGACAAGGAGGAGAATCGACGCGAATTGAGCTACGAGCTGGATGCTGAAATATCGACACGACCAGAAAATGAGCGAGCGCGGATCCCGCCGCGATCAAAGGCCGAACCGAGACCGCGTCACCCGAGACCCGGTGTCCGGGCGTGACAGCTGGCGGCGGGGACCAGAGGAGATCAATTCTCCATCTCTCTCCAGGCTTTGATCTCTCAGGCTGAAGAGCAGGTCAAAGTTCAATTTTTAATTAACAGTAACTACAACTGCAGTAATTAGGAATAATAATGAGATGAGTTTACTGTAATGTGATCTGAGTTTAATTCATAATGAAATGTTCTGGTTCAGCATTAATCTGCTCAAGCAGCTATCACCCGATCACGTGGTTTCAATTCGTCGTTTTATGAAAATGTATTTAAAAGTATTGAAATATATACAAACATTGTGTAAGCACACAAAAACGGCATTTTGGAGCCCTAACACAACATTGCGAGATTGTTGCACTTACATGCATGGCTCGTAATGTGGGTTCTTTCTCCGTTATAAATATTGTACTGATTCCTTTACTCGAATCTGGTTCATTAAAACATAAATATATTAATAGTAAACATTTGTTTCACAGTTATTTAATTATAAGTATACATTTAATTCTCTGCGTATGTGTTGCCTCTGGGTTTTTTCCTGGTCACTGTGGTATATGTAGTAACATCTGGGGCATTAATTGGACTGTTAATACCATCTGAGGAAGATTTATGATGAGGAAAACCATGAGCAATTGTGGAAGAAAAATGTGAAAAAGTGCTGCTAATTAAGAGGTGTGTGTGTGTGTGTGTGTGTGTGTGTTTACTGACAGTGTTTAATTAGTAGTGATGTTGCCATATTGGTGTTGGTTATAAATGGTTATAAAATGCCCCTCATTACACACACTAACCTCCCACAGCAAAAACAGCCCCAATATAATTTACATTCATAAATATATTCATTATCTTACATTAATAAATGCGGATAAAAACATTAGTTCACCGCCAAGACTTCCCCACTATGTAAAAAAAAAAAAAAGCATCTGAAGAACCAAAGACACAGAATCACGCGACCTGCAAAGACAAACGTACACAACAAGGAGACACGGGGATATTTGATCCAGGACACAGGTCCCCCGTTTACAGCCAAAGGGGGATTACAGATTGTACGCGGGCGCCAGGGAGGGTGCGGCTGTTACAGCGCACTAAAGCTGCCACCATTCACCACTAATAATAAAAATAAATCACGTATTTATACAGTAAAACAGCGTAAAAGGAGCCAGGAAAAAAAAAACACTCATTTAGTGACGTGAAGTGACTGTCATTGTAAAACCCTGCAGCACACGGTGACACGGTGAAACGTGTCCTCTGTATTTAACCATCACCCTGAGTGAGCAGTGGGGACCGTGACCATGGAGCAGCGTGTGGGGACGGTGGCTTGCTTTTACATTACAAAATGTAATGTTTATCATTATTTACCACACGCCCTTACAGTCAGTAGTTACAGGGACAGTCCCCCCCTGGAGACACTCAGGGTTAAGTGTCTTGCTCAGGGACACGATGGTAGTAAGTGGGGTTTGAACCTGGGTCTTCTGGCTAGTAGACGAGTGTGTTATAACCTCTAGTGTTGTAGGCTACATATTGAACTTCGCTTCCTATTGGTCTATAAAAAACCGTATGTTTTCTCGCAAAAAGAAATTTCAAGCGTAGTCTGTTTGCAGAGATCAGTAACTCCCATAAAGCGTTTTATGAAGTGGGGTGACCAGGCGTGGAATTCTGGTCAATTTCTACACTTCAACTTGAACTGGTTTTAGAACTATTAAAGCTAGACGGGTTTAACATTATTTCCTTTTCTTGTTGTCTCTGCATTAAAGTTAAGCATTTTGGCAGCAACAAATGATTCGGTACAGGCCACGCCCCCTCCTCCGTCTACTGGTCTCTCAAGTGTCCAGCATTGAGTGTGACAGTCACTCACTTTAGCCATTTGTCACACAGTCTTGCCACACATTGCATTTCTCAATAATTTGTAGGCCGCAGCACAGTAGTGGCTCATTATGAAACAGTAAACTACCAGCCAATCAGAGAACAGCAGTAGTTTATCTGGGTAAAATGCAACACAACCACCAATGAAAAGACTTCCTGGAATTGTTAGCATCCACCTGAGCCATCTGATTTTATGTTTTTAAGCATCAGTTATTCAATGCTGAGAGTCCTTAAATGAAACTTTAATAGTCTCGCTCGTTTTTCATTATCACAGGAAGACAGACATATTCACACATTACAACCATCATCTCTCTCAAGTTCAAGTTTTATTGTCATTTCAGCTACATACGTGTTCAACAGAACAAAGTGAAACGAGACAACGTTACTCCGGAACCTGGTGCTAGATGGAACATTTAAACAATGTTTCTGCAGAACCTGGTGCTACATGTAACATTTAAACAACGTTTCTGCAGAACCTGGTGCTACATGTAACATTTAAACAACGTTTCTGCAGAACCTGGTGCTACATGGAACATTTAAACAACGTTTCTCCGGAACCTGGTGCTACATGTAACATTTAAACAACGTTTCTCCGGAAACTGGTGGTACATGTAACATTTAAACAATGTTTCTCCGGAAACTGGTGGTACATGTAACATTTAAACAACGTTTCTCTGGAACCTGGTGCTACATGTAACATTTAAACAATGTTACTTCGGAACCTGGTGCTAAATGGAACTTTTAAACAACGTTTCTCCAGAACCTGGTGCTAGATGGAACATTTAAACAACATTTCTCCAGAACCTGGTGCTACATGGAACATATAAACAACGTTTCTGCAGAACCTGGTGCTACATGGAACATTTAAACAACGTTTCTCCGGAAACTGGTGCTACATGTAACATTTAATCAACGTTTCTCCGGAAACTGGTGGTACATGTAACATTTAAACAACGTTTCTCTGGAACCTGGTGCTACATGTAACATTTAAACAACGTTTCTCTGGAACCTGGTGCTACATGGAACATTTAAACAATGTTACTTCGGAACCTGGTGCTAAATGGAACTTTTAAACAACGTTTCTCCAGAACCTGGTGCTAGATGGAACATTTAAACAACGTTTCTCCAGAACGTGGTGCTACATGGAACATTTAAACAACGTTTCTGCAGAACCTGGTGCTACATGGAACATTTAAACAACGTTTCTCCGGAAACTGGTGCTACATGGAACATTTAAACAACGTTACTTTGGAACTTGGTGCTACATGGAACATTTAAACAACGTTACTCCGGAACCTGGTGCTAGATGGAACATTTAAACAATGTCTCTGCAGAACCTGGTGCTACATGTAACATTTAAACAACGTTTCTGCAGAACCTGGTGCTACATGTAACATTTAAACAACGTTTCTCCGGAAACTGGTGCTACATGTAACATTTAAACAACGTTTCTGCAGAACCTGGTGCTACATGGAACATTTAAACAACGTTTCTCCGGAACCTGGTGCTACATGTAACATTTAAACAATGTTTCTCCGGAAACTGGTGGTACATGTAACATTTAAACAACGTTTCTCTGGAACCTGGTGCTACATGTAACATTTAAACAATGTTACTTCGGAACCTGGTGCTAGATGGAACTTTTAAACAACGTTTCTCCAGAACCTGGTGCTAGATGGAACATTTAAACAACATTTCTCCAGAACCTGGTGCTACATGGAACATATAAACAACGTTTCTGCAGAACCTGGTGCTACATGGAACATTTAAACAACGTTTCTCCGGAAACTGGTGCTACATGTAACATTTAATCAACGTTTCTCCGGAAACTGGTGGTACATGTAACATTTAAACAACGTTTCTCTGGAACCTGGTGCTACATGTAACATTTAAACAACGTTTCTCTGGAACCTGGTGCTACATGGAACATTTAAACAATGTTACTTCGGAACCTGGTGCTAAATGGAACTTTTAAACAACGTTTCTCCAGAACCTGGTGCTAGATGGAACATTTAAACAACGTTTCTCCAGAACGTGGTGCTACATGGAACATTTAAACAACGTTTCTGCAGAACCTGGTGCTACATGGAACATTTAAACAACGTTTCTCCGGAAACTGGTGCTACATGGAACATTTAAACAACGTTACTTTGGAACTTGGTGCTACATGGAACATTTAAACAACGTTTCTCCGGAAACTGGTGCTACATGGAACATTTAAACAACGTTTCTCCGGAAACTGGTGCTACATGGAACATTTAAACAACGTTACTTTGGAACTTGGTGCTACATGGAACATTTAAACAACGTTTCTCCGGAAACTGGTGCTACATGGAACATTTAAATGACGTTTCTCCGGAAACTGGTGCTACATGGAACATTTAAACAACGTTACTTTGGAACTTGGTGCTACATGGAACATTTAAACAACGTTTCTCCGGAAACTGGTGCTACATGGAACATTTAAACAACGTTTCTCCAGAACCTGGTGCTACATGGAACATTTAAACAACATTACATACTGACATAAAGCCAATTGGCTATATAGTTCAAACAGGGGACACGGACAGTGTAAGAATAACAGAATACAGACAGAACTAAAAACCATGGAGGTGCAGAGTAACAATGTGTGAATACCACTGTAATAGAAACGTTCTGAACATGCAGCGCATTTAAATACCTCATTATGAGGTCATGAAGTATTTAGAAACCATCACACACACACACAGCAACCTTACAAACCATCACACACACAAATCAACCCCCCACTATAGCACCCCAATAACAGACCCGAAACACACACACACACACAACACACAGCAACCTTACAAACCATCACACACACACACACACACAAGTCAACCCCCCCACTATAGCACCCCAATAACAGACCCAAAACACACACACACAGCAACCTTACAAACCATCACACACACACACAAGTCAACCCCCCACAATAGCACCCCAATAACAGACCCGAAACAAACATACACACACAACACACAACACACAGCAACCATACAAACCATCACACACACACACACACAAATCAACCCCCCACTATAGCACCCCAATAACAGACCCGAAACACACACACACACAACACACAGCAACCTTACAAACCATCTCACACACACACACACACACACACACACACAAGTCAACCCCCCCACTATAGCACCCCAATAACAGACCCGAAACACACACACACACACACACACAACACACAGCAACCTTACAAACCATCACACACACACACACGTCAACACCCCCCCCCCCCCCACTATAGCACCACAAATATTATTTATTCGTAATAATGCAGAATTAACGAAGGAATTTCCAAAAATGAACAAGAAGTGCCAGTTTTAGTGCTTTTTCACCATGCCGTGGACGCACCTTCTCTCTCTCGCGCTCAGTGGAGATATTAATGCCGACATTAATCCCCAGTCAGCAGCAGTTATATTTTTATCAGGGTTTATTGGCTTCGTTCTTGCTGTGTTTGTCGATGTCTGCCCCCTATTAAGATTTTTACATTTGACTTTAAATATCCATTTTTTAATTATAATTTATGTACTGTGGATAAATGTTTTTTTACGAATAAATGTCCCTTTTACCTGTTTAATACTGCAATGTTGAATATTTTATGAATGAAGTAGACTGCACACATCTTGTAAAAATAATGTGAAAAACTTCACGTATTTCACATCCGTGTCAAAGGTCAGAAGAAAGCAGCTCTGTAAATAAAAAGGAAGTAAAGCTGCAGACCGACCTTCCTGCTGCAGGATCTCTGATCCACACAGGGAACGTGGAGGAGATGAGGAGATGGATGAGGTGGAGAACATCGGGTCCATCGCTACAGCCTTCTGATCATACAGAATAAACTCTCCTCAGTCAGCAGTATGAAGGGAAATATCCACTTTAATAAATTCATATTTTACTCACCATCAGCGGTCCAGAAGCGGATCCACGCTGCGCAGGTTTGGCATCAACTACATGCTCCCCAAGACACGAATTTGCGACTGCGGCCACAACACAAATTCGGATCTACAGGGTACATATAGATGACATCTTCCTCTTCTTCACGATCTTCATCTATAATAAATACACTATAACTGGCAGATTACGTAGGTATACATTTTCATCACAAATATAATATTTGTATAAATATACAATGTTGTTCTATAATATGTAATAATAATATATAATGTGTAATTAATTTATGCAGCAGCGTTTTTTAAAAGGGAGAAAACAGCCATTTCAGCCTCATAATGACCCCTGACCTCCACATGAACCCACATACTTATTTATATTATTGTGCTTATTTATTTATTTGTTGCGTTTATGCATTTTCACAATATGAATATTGAAGATAAGAGCAGAAAATCAATCTGAAAAAAAACATCGTTCAAGCTCCACTTTTCCAGGACGTTTGGGTCACGTGTTCTATCCTGTTTTATGACCCGGTCTGGCGGCGAGCCCTGCTGGTGGCGCGGCGGCGGTGCATCACACACACACACACACACACACACACACACTTATACACACGTACACACACACACTTACATTCATACACACGTACACACACACACACACACACTTACATTCATACACACGTACACACACACACATTTATACACACACTCACACACATACTCACATTAATACACACACATTTATACACACACACACACACACACACATTCATACACATACACTCACACATATACACACACATACTCACACTCCACACACCTGCTACTAAAATGTATATTTACAATTTATTACCACTCGGTTCCTATAACAGGGTTCAAAGTGACATTTGACATCAGGACTTTTTTAAAAAGGAAGAAAGTCGCTGTCAGTAAAAACCTGAATGATTTAGCTAAAGAATTTACTCAAATGTGGAGCTGCGATTTTACCTGAAATATTGTGATTTTGAAGTTGTTCTCCACGTCAAGTCGAGCTGCTGCTGCTGCTGCTGGTGACCTCGCGGTGACCCCGCTCTGATGAATAATTAATGAACCTGATCAGCATCCCGACGTGATGTGCGGGTTCGAGTCCTGGTTCTGGTTTAATTCCGGTTTAAAAAAAAAAACAGAGTCACTGTAATCTCAGAACATCGTTCGGCCGTGATTCTAAACGGATCCCACATGTTGTTGTTATTATTATTAATAATTTTAGTATTATTATTTAAAGCGTGATCTTGCTAATGCACGAAACTCACGTCGCGCTGGACCAGACGTCAAATCCGACACGCAACTCTTCATCTTATTATTCGTTCTGAGCGAACGTAGCAGGTAAAAGTCCGGACACTTTTCCTTTAGCGTTTATTATTAATAGATATTTTACTGATAATGCTAATTATATTTATTGTACTGTGGCACTCTCCACACTCCATAGACTAGTCGGCCACTTTTTAAAAAGTGTTTTAAAATGGAGATACAGCACCAGCCGGACACTTTTTGAGATGGAAAGAAACTTTATTTCCCCCAAATAAACCAAACAGCCACGAATAGAAAGAGCTACAGGCAGAACATCCACGCCACGCCGCGCCACGAATCACAGACACAGAGTCACGACAACAAAACTACAGCGCTGTCAGCGCCAACGGCTGCGATTAATCTGGCGATTATTCGGCGATTAATCGCGCTCCTGGCGGAATGTGAGTGGTGAGACGAACCGCAGGCGTTGCGGCTGACAGCGTGAGAGACACGCCCGGTCCCGACGCTGCGCGGCACGGCCACGTCCTCCCGTCCGCGGGTCCAGCAGGGAACAAATCACGACACGGAGCGCACATGCGAACACGACATTTACGCGCTGCGGCGACCGCGACGCTCAGTTGGGGAAGACGCCGCTCAGGCTCTTCAGCTTGTTGTCCTTCTTCCACTTCATCCTGCGGTTCTGGAACCAGATCTTGATCTGGCGCTCCGTCAGGCACAGTGCGTGGGAGATCTCGATCCTCCTCCTGCGCGTCAGGTAGCGGTTGAAGTGGAACTCCTTCTCCAGCTCCAGGGTCTGGTACCGGGTGTAGGCGGTCCGGGCCCGCTTGCCGTCCGGTCCGGTCATGTCTGCATGGAGGAGACGTCACCACATTCATTACTCGGGGAATAACGTGGCGTGGCGTGGCGTGGCGTGGCGGGGGGTATGTACCGTGGTTAATGTGCAGTTTGCGCATCCAGGGGAAGATCTGCGGGCTCCGGCCGTCGTGGGGTGTCGCGCTGGGTGTCGCCTGCGCGGCGTCCTCGGCGTCGGAGGAGACGCTGCCGGTGCGCTCGGTGTCGGCGGCGGGCGGCGGCTCCTTCAGCTCCGGCGCGTCGGGCCGGGGCTCCGGTGCGTGGAAGTGGGCGCCGCGGGGGTTGACGCTCAGGTCCATCCCATTGTAGGCGTAGGAGAAGGAGCCCGAGTGCTCGTTATTCCCGTTATTCCCATAATTCAGCAGCTGGTAGTCGGTGGCGCTGGGGTAGCGCCCTGGGAACGAGTTCACGAAATACGAGCTCATTTGGCGACTTTTACGCGCGTGATTTGTGGACGCGGGTCGTTACGGTGCCGCGCCGCGCGATTTATGGTCCAATAATGAATTATAGCGCAGTACAGTACGCGCGCTTTTCCGCGGGCGCGCGTCTGCGCGTCACGTGCCTCTGTTGACCAGTCGTAAATCGTCCCGGAGGGGACCGGAGGCGACCGGCGACGGGCAGACGGCGCCACCTGGCGGCCGCGTCAGACGCGCAACAGATGCGCTTAATTCCCGAAAAAAGCCGAACTGTCAAAAAGCAGGAACGCGGCGGTTTTTAAAACGGTACAAAGAAACGGAGCGATGAAATAAAATTAAAAAAAAACAAGAATAAATATGACGCTGATTATTAATGGGATGGATTTGTCTGATATTTTGGTTTTCTACTTATTATTAATATTATTATTGTTGTTGTTGTTAATATTATTACTGTTATTATTATTGTTGTTGTTGTTGTTGTTCAATTATTGTTATTGTTGTTATTATTATTGTTGTTGTTTTATGGGGTTTCAAACCTCACGAATATTTTGGGCCGTTGAATTTCGAAATGAAATATTTCGGAATTTTACATTCCAGCAACATTCACACACACACACACACACACAGATCATTTAAAAAATAAATCTCTTTTATAAATTACATTTTTATTGGCAAAAAATGACATTACTGACAAAGTAGACAATCAGACCACAAGTCTCCAAGTTACATGCAGCCAATAAGCGCACACGTGACGAAATAATAAATTAAGCCTGAATTTACAGTTCAGGTCGCTCCGCGTCCCGAGTCTCATCAGATCGAATAAAAGATGGAATAAAAGATGGAATAAAAGATGGAAGGAGAAGCTTCACTCCGCCTCCTCCGCCGCCGGCTCCGTGTTCATCACCTTGTTCTCCTTCTTCCACTTCATCCTGCGGTTCTGGAACCAGATCTTGATCTGGCGCTCCGTCAGGCACAGTGCGTGGGAGATCTCGACCCTCCTCCTGCGCGTCAGGTAGCGGTTGAAGTGGAACTCCTTCTCCAGCTCCAGGGTCTGGTAGCGGGTGTAGGTCTGGCGGCCCCGGCGGTGGCTGGTCGCGGCGCCTTCGGGGGGGGACGGAGCGACACGTTTACACACCGACCGGGGGCACTTTTACCGGGGGGGTCGCGGCGCTCACCTCACCGTTGGCCGAGTTCATCCTCTGCATCCAGGGGTAGACCGGGGCGCCCGGCCGCTCGTCGGTCCCGCCGGGCTCCGCGCAGTCGCTCTTGCCCGGGTCCGAGTCCCGGTAGAGGTCGGGCGGGTACGGGGCGCCGGCCTGCGGCGGGTAGTAGGAGGGCGGGGACAGCCTGTCCTGCGCGCCGGGGGCCGGGTACGGGTAGCCGGACGGGTAGAGCGGGATCTGGCCCAGGTAGGACTCCTGTCCCCCGGGGAGGGACACCGGGAACGCGGAGTTGACGAAGTACGAGCTCATGTCGGGTTTTATGGTCCAGGTGCTTTTGCCGTGAATTTACCGGCGGGCTGGTTTTAGCGGCGCCACGTGACCAGGGCGCAGCCAATGGCGGCTCAGCAGCGCCTCCTGCGGGGGGTGGAGGCGCGTTTTCCCACCAGACACGGGAAATTATTAATATAACTATTAACATCAGTTCAAACGAAACGATGATTAAATAGGGTTCATTAAAAACGCTAAAAAACGGGAAGGTCGATATTTCGTTTTTAAGGTGAGCGATGTGAAATGCATCATTAGTTAAACGTTGTTTTAACGTTTTATTCAGCATTTTTGGTGTTTGCTTCAAATTAGTTAAAATAATTTTTTTATACATTTAGGCTCCCGGGATGAGAAATTTTTTACATAATTTTCATAGAAGAAAAAAAACATTAGATGATGCAGAATTGTTTTACACCTTCAAATCTTTTATTTCGTGTGCGTCCAGCAGCGGTCAGACTGGTGAAGTGAAGTAAAATGCGCAGAACACACACACACACACACACACACACTGTAACACACACTCTAACACACACAGTAACACACACACACTCTAACACACACTGTAACACACACTCTAACACACACAGTAACACACACACATACAGTAACACAGACACACACAGCAACACACACACTAACACCCACAGTAACACACACACTAACACACACAGTAACACACACACATACAGTAACACAGACACACACAGCAACACACACACTAACACCCACAGTAACACACACACTTACACACACACTAACACACACACAATAACACACACATACACACACTGTAACACACACAATAACGCACACATACAGTAACACACACACACATACAGTAACACAGACACACACAGCAACACTAACACCCACAGTAACACACACACAGTAACACAGACACTAACACACACAGTAACACACACACACACAGTAACACACACATACACACACTGTAACACACAATAACGCACACATACAGTAACACAGACACCCACAGTAACACACACACTAACACACACACAGTAACACACACAATAACACACACAGAGTAACACACACACTCACACACATCCGTGGCGGCGTGTTTTAACGAGATTGGTGCAGTAACCCACTCTGGCCACTGGGAGGCGACACCGGCGGGGCAGAATTTTACCGTGAAAACCGCGCGGAGTCACGGATTCACCTCCGCGACGTAAAATCGAACAGGAGACACCAGACGTACCGACTTCCACAGATAAAACGCGACAGCAGCGGCGGATCCACCGAACATGGAGGAGGAGGATGATGATGATGATGATGAGGGTGATGATGAGGAGGAGGACAGAACGTCACACCTGGCCCGTGGTTCTCATCCGGGCTTTCAGATCTCGACAGTCGGCTCAAGAAAAACGGTTTTACCCCAAAAACGCGAGATTAAAAGATAAAAAAGAGAAGTTGCACCTACCGGGTGTCCCAGCTCTTCTAATCCGGCCCAACCTGATTCATTCCCGGGAAGTCCTTCTTCTGTCTCCATGTCGCGCCCGGTCCTCCTTCTGTCCCCATGTCGTGTCAGGGCCTTCTCCTGTCCCCATGTCGCGTCCGAGCCTTCTCCTGTCCCCATGTCGCGTCCGGGCCTTCTCCTGTCCCCATGTTGCGTCCGGTCCTCCTTCTGTGCCCATGTCGCGTCCGGTCCTTCTCCTGTCCCCTTGCCACGTCCGGGCCTCCGTCTGTCCCCATGTCGCGTCGCGTGCTTCTTCTGTCCCCATGTCGCATCCGGTCCTCCTTCTGTCCCCATGTCGCGTCAGGGCCTTCTCCTGTCCCCATGTCGCGTCCGGGCCTTCTTCTGTCACCATGTCGCCTCCGGTCCTTCTTCTGTCCCCATGCCACATCTTGGCCTCCGTCTGTCCCCATGTCGCGTCCGGTCCTCCTTCTGTCCTCATGCCGCGTCCCGGCGCAGTGTGGGCACCTGGGAAATCGGGAAAAGTTCACGTTCACGGCAGGACGCCCACGTGACCCGCAGCCGGCCAATCAGAGCCGAGGGCCGCTCGTAAAATTTTATCGCAAAGTTGTAAATTTTGCACAAACCTGCAGGCGTGTTGCGCGTTTCTTCTGCTTCGCCATCTTTACTGGCGCAAAGCGCGACGAAACGAGGCTTTTACTCGAAAAACGCGACCGATTCCCGCCGCGGATCTTCTTTAAAAAGCCGGTTATTTATTCCCGGATTTTATCCGCAGAAAAACTCGATAATCGGGCGGAGCAGGAAGCAGGAATTTCGGCTCTTTTCTTCTTTTCTGCTTTTCTTCCTTTTCTGTTGTTTCCAGGGAGAAACATCTGACGTTTATTGACGCCATAAAACCATAAAACCTGAATTCCCGCAGTAGAGTCGAACAGGACGGCAATTGTCATTTTTACACGCCGAATCTACCACGAAATAAACCGATTCACGACTTTAATCTATTTCGTTTGGACGGATGATGTGAAAATGTGAAACATTTTGCAGAAATCTGCTCGGATTTCTCGTTTCGTTTTTTTATTACCGTTGCAGCTGCATCAATTAAATAATAATCACATAAAATAACAGTCTTATATCCTATATTATATCCTACAAAAATATTAATAAACCCTGAAATGAATCCCTTCAAACATCGAAACATGAAACACGAAATGTAAACGAGGCCGAAATGAAGAAGCGCCCATCGTGCTGGTTTTTACAGCATCTTCATCATCATCTTCAAAAAAGATCATTATACTGTAATAATTGTGTAAAAGCATTCGTGTTTATTAAAGCATAATTCACAAGAAGCAAAACAGAAAGCAGAATTCGAATACAGTTGTCCAAGATGTAAAGTTTATTTCATACTTGATTAATAAAAAAAACAGAATTTCCTAATTTTCTCCAACGAACCGAAGCGTTTTCCTCCAGACGTCGTGTGGTTCTGCTGGTTCCGTAGCATTAGAACTGTATACAGATCACCATGGCAACGCTGCCCACTCACACAGAGGATGAAAATGCGACGTCGTTACGTTTTATTAGTGACCGTTGCTGACGTCACGACGCTCTTCTGTAATATTTCTACATGTGCGGCCTGCTGTCGGTGAGACGGGAATAAAATTTGAAGGATAAATGTAAGTCGCTCTAGATAAATGCTGTAAAATACATGTAAATATACATACAAAAATATTTAATATCTACACCAAATTATGAACCTGTGCACAACGATTTCGTTTATTAGAATGGAATAAAATATTTCCCAATAAATATATTTGTACATTTTTTCTTTATGGATCTGCCATACATTTTTTTATATTCCGTTTTCGGACTGGTTGGAATTTTTTAACTGTTCTCTACTCCTGAAATATTAAATTATAACTTCAAAACCGACTCATTAAAATGGTTAAAAATGTAAAAATTTGAGTGAAGTGGTTTGAATTTTTTGGGCATCCTTAATAAAATAAAAATCAGAACGGACTGAGGCCCGGTGAAGATTTGATGTCTCCTGCGTTTCTGAAGTCACGACGCCACCTTGCGGTGAAAAGACAGAACCGCAGGCAGCAGTCAAACCCCGACAATGCGTCGTTTCATTCAAAATAAAGCACAAGTAGAAATTACGGACAAAATCATCATAATCATAGCTTGGAATTTATTTTTAATTTATTAACATCTAAAATATTATACTGCTTAAAATTCAATAAATGCAAAATACAAGATAAATGTCGGACCCGGCAATAAATACATTATAAGCAATAGACTTGTAATGTAATGTCACATGGACTGGTATTCAGAGTCCTTCTTTCAAAAATAATGTTTATATAATTATCTCATGGATTAAAGTAAAAAGTTAACAGTTGTTCACATTACACAAGGCCTAAATTCCAACAAAATGAGGTGGTCCCAGGTTCGAACCCCACTTACTACCACTGGGTCCCTGAGCAGGACACTTAACCTCTAGTGTCTCCAGGTGGGACTGTCCCTGTAACTACTGATAAGGGCGTCTGGTAAATGCCTTAAATGTAAATATAAATAAGCCCAATGCCTGAACTAATTTCACTGAATGACCCAGAATAAAAAACATTATTTTGTGTTGCATTTTTAATATTTCTTGATACATGGACAGGACAGTCAGTATAAAGAAATGAAGACAGTGTAGGGAGTGTAAATGTGGTGACGTTATCGCCCCTGCTGGAGCTGGGTGGGTTGTCGGGGACCTCGGTGGGCTCCATGTGGAAGGCTGGGGCGTGGCACCATAGGGGCTGGGCTTGAAATGATGAAGAGGCCCTGTGATTTTGGGTCAGAGGTCAGTGGGGCACACTGCACACGTCCCGTCAGCAGCTGAGGGACACTGGTCAGCACCACACGTGCCCGAGCATCCGTTTGTGAGGAGCTGAGAGAACATCGTCTTCCCAAAGGACATGAACTGACTGAGAAAGCGAGAGAGAGAGAGAAGATAAGATGAACTCGATCCTCTTGCTGTTCAGGGAATCTGCAGCTTTCCCCGGACTCACAGGTGGAGGGGAGGCGATGGGTGCTGCTGCTCCTCCACAGCTCGATGGGAGCACGCCGCTCCTCAGGTCCTCCTTTCAGGGCCGGCCAGGGCCATGGCTGCTTCAGCAGAGAGGGGTGGAGAGCCGGTATGCAGGGGGTGGAGCCTAAAGGCAGGCGACGCCCCAGAGTCCCACCAAGCTGCTTCTGCCGAGTCCAATGGTCCGACAATGACTCAACACAACCAAACACCTGCTCTTTGATTCACTTGTAGATCTCCTCACCTGGTCCTGGAGCTCCTCACCGGGCCGCTCAGCTGACAGCATTTGGTACACTTGGTCGACCACGCCCATGTCCCTCAGCAGGTTCTCTCGCTGGACAAGCTCACTGATTCGCTGCATTTCGTCCCCCTCAGAGAGGTCCAGCCCGGTGTCTCCTGGGGGGTCCAGCTGCAGAGAGACCTGAATTAGATGTAATGTTCAGCCATATTATCGCTCACACACACACACACACACACACACACCCTGACTGGCTGCTGCTGCGGGGCATGCTCAGTGTGTGTAGGCCGGACTCCTCTGCGGCCACGTGGGCGGGGCTTGGGTCTTTCTCCGGCCGACTCCCCTTCCATCCGGTCCCTCCTGCCTCCACCCTTGTGCTCCCGCTTCAGGCGCAGCTCCTGCAGCTGTTGTCTGTTGTGGCACAAAACACACACGAACCATGAGTTGTACATATGATGTGTGTGTGTGTGTGTGTGTGTGTGTCTACGGCGTACCTCGCACTCTCCTCTCTCGCCCGGGATGCCGCGGTGTCCTGGAAAAGCGAGCCGCTGTGCTGGAAGTATTTGTCGTATTTCTCGCCACCGTTGCGTGGGAAGATGCGGTGGAAACCTCCCAAATGTCGGTCCTCATAGTGAAGCATCTGTTCCACACCGGCCGCCTGGCACTGACGCAGCTCCTCCACCCTGACGCGGCAGCAGCCAACGGTCGCTACGTGAGAGTGTGTTCGCGTGTGTGTGAGAGCGCGTGTTTGTCTGTGAGCGCGTGAGAGTAGTGAGTGCGTGCGTCCGTATATGTGTGTGAGTAGTGTGTGAGTGTGTGTGTGTGTGTGCGTGCGAGTGTGTGGCGTGTGTGGTGCGAGGATGTGAGTAGTGTTAGTGAGTGTGAGTAGTGGGTGGGCGTGTGTGCGAGTAGTGAGCGAGTAGTGAGTAGTGTGTGTGTGTGTGTGTGTGTGTGAGTAGTGAGTGGTGAGTGTGTGTGTTGATGTGGTGTGTGTGAGGTAGTTGGAGTGAGTGAGTGAGTGAGAGTGCCGTGTAGTGGACGATCGTGAGCGTGTGTGTGAGAGTGCGTAGTGAGTGTGTGGTTGTGGTGTGAGTCGTGCGTGTGTGTGGTGTGTGTGTGGGCGTAGTGGGTGTGGGTGTGCGTCGTGTGTGTGTGTGTAGTGTGGTGTGTGCGGTGTGGGTGTGGTGTAGTGTGGGTGCGTCTGTAGTTGGTGTGTGTGTTGTGTGTGCGTCGTGGTGTGTGTGTTTGGTGTTGGTTGTTCTGCGTGTGTGTGTGTTGTGTGTGTGCGTCGTGCGTGTGTGTGTGTGTGTGTGCGTCGTGCGTGTGTGTGTGTGTGTGTGCGTCGTGTGTGTGTGTGTGTGTGTGTGTGTGCGTCGTGCGTGTGTGTGTGTGTGTGCGTCGTGCGTGTGTGTGTGTGTGTGCGTCGTGCGTGTGTGTGTGTGTGTGTGCGTCGTGCGTGTTGTGCGTGTGTGTGTGTGTGCGTCGTGCGTGTGTGTGTGTGTGTGTGTGCGTCGTGCGTGGTGTGTGTGTGTGCGTCGTGCGTGTGTGTGTGTGTGCGTCGTGCGTGTGTGTGTGTGTGTGTGTGTGTGTGCGTCGTGCGTGTGTGTGTGTGTGCGTCGTGCGTGTGTGTGTGTGTGTGTGCGTCGTGCTCGTGCGTGGTGCGTGTGTGTGCGTCGTGCTGGTGCGTGTGTGCGTCGTGCGTGGTGCGTGTGTGTGCGTCGTGGTGTGTGTGTGCGTCGTGGCGTGTGTGCGTCGTGCGTGTTGTGCTGTCTGCTGTGTGCGTCGTGCGTGTGTGTGCGTGCGTCGTGCGTGTGTGCGTCGTGCGTTGTGGTGTTTGTGTGCGTCGTGCGTGTGTGTGTGTGTGCGTGCTCGTGCGTGTGTGTGCGTATGTGTGTGTGTGTGTGTGCGTGCTCGTGCGTGTGTGTGCGTATGTGCGTGTGTGTTTGTGCGTGCTCGTGCGTGTGTGTGCGTGCGTCGTGCGTTGTGTGCGTCGTGCGTGTGTGCGTCGTGCGTGTGTGTGTGTGTGTGTGCGTCCTGCTGTGTGTGTGTGTGTGTGCGTGGTGCGTGTGTGTGTGTGTGGTGCGTGGTGCGGTGTGTGTGTGTGCGTGGTGCGTGTGTGTGTGTGTGTGTGTGTGTGTGTGTGTGTGTGTGTGCGTCGTGTGTGTGTGCGTGCGTCGTGCGTGTGTGCGTCGTGCGTGCGTGCGTGTGTGTGCGTCTGCGTGCGTGCGTGTGCGTGTTGTGTTGTCGTGCGTGTGTGTGTCGTGCGTGTGCGTCGTGCTCGTGCGTGTTGTGCGTCGTGCGTGTGCGTGTGTGTGCGTCGTGCGTGCGTGCGCGTGTGTGCGTCGTGTGTGTGTTGTGCGTGTGTGGTGCGTCGTGCGTGTGTGTTGTCGTGCGCGTGTGTGTGTCGTGCGCGTGTGTGCGTCGTGCGTCGTGTGTGTGCGTCGTGCGTGCGTCGTGCGTGTGTCGTGCGTGTGTGTGTGTGCGTGTGTGTGTGTGTGTGCGTGCTCGTGCGTTTGTGTGTGTGCGTCGTGCGTGTGTGTGTGTGCGTGCTCGTGCGTGTGTGTGTGTGTGTGCGTGCTCGTGCGTGTGTGTTGTGTGTGCGTCGTGCGTGTGTGTGTGTTTGTGCGTGTGTGTGTGTGTGCGTCGTGCGTGTGTGTGTGTGTGCGTGTGTGTGTGTGCGTCGTGCGTTGCGTCGTGAGTGTGCGTCGTGCGTTGTTGTGCGTCGTGCGTGTGCGTCGTGCGTGTGTGTGTGCGTCGTGCGTTGTGTGTGCGTCGTGCGTCGTGCGTGTGCGTCGTGCGTGTGTGTCGTGTGTCGTGTGTGCGTCGTCGTGTGTGGTGTGTGCGTCGTGCGTGTGTGTGTGCGTCGTGCGTGTGTGGTGTGCGTCGTGCGTGTGTGTGTGTGCGTCGTGCGTGTGTGTTTAGGTCGTCGTGTGTGTGTGTGCGTGTGCGTGTGTGTGTGTGTGCGTGCGTGTGCGCGTGCGTGTGTGTGCGTCGTGCGTGTGTGTGTGCGTGCGTGTGTGTGTGTGTGCGTGTGCGTGTGTGTGGCGTCGTGCGTGTGTGTGCGTCGTGCGTGTTGTGTGCGTCGTGCGTGTGCGTGTGCGTCGTGCGTGTGTGTGTGCGTCGTGCGTGTGTGTGTGCGTCGTGCGTGTGTGCGTCGTGCGTCGTGCGTCGTGCGTCGTGCGTCGTGCGTGTGCGTCGTGCGTGTGTGTCGTGTGTCGTGTGTCTGTGTGTGCGTCGTGCGTGTGTGTGTGTGCGTCGTGCGTGTGTGTGTGTGCGTCGTGCGTGTGTGTGTGTGTGCGTCGTGCGTGTGCGTCGTGCTGTGGTGTCGTGTGTCGTGTGTCGTGCGTGTGTGTGCGTCGTGCGTGTGTGTGTGTGTGCGTGCTCGTGCGTGTGTGTGTGCTCGTGCGTGTGTGTGTGTGCGTGCTCGTGCGTGTGTGTGTGTGCGTGCTCGTGCGTGTGTGTGTGTGCGTGCTCGTGCGTGTGTGTGTGTGTGTGCATGCTCGTGCGTGTGTGTGTGTGTGCGTCGTGCGTGTGTGCGTGTGCGTCGTGCGTGTGCGTCGTGCGTGTGCGTCGTGCGTGTGTGTTGTCTTCGTGCGTGTGCGTCGTGCGTCGTGCGTCGTGCGTGTGTGCGTCGTGCGTGTGCGTCGTGCGTGTGCGTCGTGCGTGTGCGTCGTGCGTGTGTGTGTGGTCGTGCGTGTGTGTGTGCGTCGTGCGTGTGTGTGGTCGTGCGTGTGTCTGCGTGTGGTGTCTGTGTGTGCGTCGTGCGTGTGTGTGTGTGCGTCGTCGCGTGTGCGTGTGCGTCGTGGCGTGTGTGTGTTGCGTCGTGCGTGTGAGTCCGTGCGTGTGTTGTGTGTGGTGCGTCTTGCGTTGTGTGCGTGCCGTGCGATCGTTGCTGTGTGTCGTGTGCGGCGTGCGTCGTGCGTTCGTGCAGTGTGTGTGTGCGTCGTGCGTGTGTGTGTGCGTATGAGGGTGGTGTGTGGAGTAGTAGTGTGAGTCAGTGAGTCGTGTGTCCCAGTGTGTAGTGTGTAGTGTGTCAGGTGTGCGTGCGTTACCGTGCTTCTCTGGTGCGGGGTCTGCTGTAGTCGCTCCTTGACGCGCCGCTTTTTCCTCCTCGGTGATCTTGCGCGGTCCGCACGCTCCCAGGTTGATCAGCACCAGCGTGTCGTACAGAAGTCCGTCTTTCACCTCGCGGTCCAGCCGGGAGTCGGTGGTGAAGCTCGGTGAGTGGTTGACCTGCCACGCACGCAGAGGGACGTTCCGTTATACGGACCCGCTGTGTAGCGCGTTTCTGACTCCTCCCACCGCGTGCTGTGATTGGTGGAACTCGCCTCGAGGAGCCAGGGCTTCAGCCGGTGGTCCAGCAGCACGTCGAAGCCCAGGATCTCGAAGCAGGCGCTGCCGCTGGTGTGGTGGGGGAAGCAGGTGTTGTAGTTGTGCTTGAGGACGGGGTGGGCGGAGATCAGCGTCTTCACCACCACGTCCTCGATGTCGCACCACAGCTTCTCCACGTCGAAGCCCAGGGCCTCCAAGTGTTTGTTGAAGGTGGAGAGCTTCCTGCGAAGCACGCGAGGCGGGGTTTAGGCGGGAGAGTCCCGCGCCGGACGGGGAACCTGTAACACTCGTTACCGTTTGCTGCCAGTATCATCGTCGCGGACGAAGTTCTCGCTGTTTTTGTTGATGGCGTAGTTGGTCAGATGCATGCAAACATCTTCCTGTGAGGAATGGATGGATTGGCAGGTCCAGTCAGGCATGTGTGACGTGCGTATTAATGGCGTATTAATGGAGTATTAATGACGTATTAATGGCGGATTAATGCCGTATTAATGGCGGATTAATGACGTATTAATGGCGTATTAATGAGCGTGTGAGAGCATCTCACCACGTTGCTGTTTGTGGGTTCGTTGTACTGTGAGGTGCAGAACCGAGCCAGGCCCTCGTTGTACATGAAGATGCGAAACGGATCACAGGAGGTGACCAGCACGTAGAGTCGCAGGTCGAACTTGAAGCCATCGATGATGAAGGGCTGCATGGGGGCAGGAGGAACGTCGGTGAGCTGCTTCCATCATCACGGAGCACTTTTTATGAAACGTGCCGCTCACCCTGGAGACGTAAACCTGGCAGATCATGTGTTCTCCTGATCGGATGTCCCTGCTGGACCTGGTGAGGAAGATGCCGCGCCCCTGGCAGCCCGAGTCGGGCTTGCAGATGAACGTCTTGTGCTTCTTCACTCGGGTGAACGCCTGAAAGTCACTGTAACTGAAGCACAGCACACGGTGACGCGGTGAAACGTGTCCTCTGCATTTAACCGTCACCCTTGGTGACAGTGGCCAGCATGACAGGTCCCCGGGGAGCAGCGTGTGGGGACGGGACCTCGGTGGCCCCTTGGCGGGTCGGGATTCCTGGAAAAAGAGGGAAATGTGGAACTCACTCGGCCGGGAGGCACCAGGTTCGGGGGGAACACGTTGTAGTCTTTGGGGAAGAGCTTCAGCATGCGGTTCATGTTCCGCGCCAGGAGGTCCTTCCTGCAGATCTCGGACATGCCGGGGAAGTGGTTGATCTTCTGCAGGAGGAGGACAACTCGCATCGGGGGCCGAGGACATAACAAGGGGATGGAGGAGGAGAGGACGGCACCTGGTAGCGCTTCATGTCCATGACCCGGTCCAGAGACACCGAGCAGTCCGTCCAGAACAGCGTCCAGTCGTCCCCCTCGGCCGCCTCCCTCAGGCCGTACCTCCGGGCGGCGCGGCGCACTGGACGGGGACAACGCGGGCGGGTCAGCGTTAGTCAGGGCGTGGCGCCGTACAGGCAGCGTCGTGTGAAGAACTCACCGCTCTCGTACTTGCAGTTGGCGAGGTTGATCCACAGTCATCTGGAAGAGAAGAGACAGACAGTGGGACAGATATGTGCCCCTCACCGAGCGCGGCAGGGGGACGGATTCATGTGGACTAGTCAGCATTACGCAGTATATTACGCTTCCGCTCAGTTGAAAGAAAGTGAAAGTGAAGTGATTGTCACACGTGATACACAGCAGCACAGCACACGGTGCACACAGTGAAATTTGTCCTCTGCATTTAACCATCACCCTGAGTGAGCAGTGGACACCATGACAGGCGCCCGGGGACCAGTGTGTGGGGACGGTGCTTTGCTCAGTGGCACCTCAGTGGTACCTTGGCGGATCGGGATTTGAACCAACAACCTTCTGATTACGGGGCCGCTTCCTTAACCGCTAGGACACCACTGACCCAGTTGAACCCCGGTGAATCCCGGACACGCCCACCTGCACCGTTTACATTATACAACATGAAATAGGGCGTGAGGTTACGTAATAAAAAGCAGAATCTGGCAACGTGCCCCTTGTCTTGTCTCCACCACTGAACACGTTCCCATCAAGATGACAAGAGTGAACAGAGCAGCCGAGGAACATCCTTCAGAAAAAGTCCCCCTGGCCACAACCGAGCTGGTGGCTGGTGGCACACGTCCTCGCTTCAGAACTACGTCACACACAGCAAACCCACGCGACCGAGCCACGGACCAACCAGAACGGTCGTCATGATTACCTCTTCTTCCTCCTCTTCCTCCTCTTCACGCCAGGATCTGGAGGGCCGGGGCTGCTGGCGTCTGGATGACTGTCACTGCCCCACCCCTCCCCTTCTTCTCTGGGGTTGGGGTCACTTCTAGGCACCCCATTTTCAGCTGGCCGGTCTGAGCCTTGTGCGGTCAAGCCCATTCTAGAGCTACAACAATAATTAATAATAATAATTATAATATCTTTAGTGAAAACAGCAAATACACCCGACTCGAGGCTTTACAGAAGAAGAGCTGAAGACCAGGGAGGTGAAGCGTAACACCGTCTGGCCTCAGAAACCCAACCGGGCCGTCGGCGCAGCATCGTGTTTCTGGTTCCATTTCTCTCCTCAGGTGAGAAATCTGCTTGTCGACAAGTCCGTACATGAGGAAGAGGAGGAGGCACGTACAGTAACGGGGACCCCATCACTTTCTCACCTACATCTAAACACTCCAGCAATAAAGACATGTTCTAGAAGAACTTAACTAACCACCAGTCTACAGACGGAGAAGAACATCAGGACATTTCCTGTCCTTGTTCCACAGTAGGCAGTTCTCGGGGTCCCCGACTCGGTTCTCCTCACCTGGACCGCAGTTTTCGGGGTCACCGGCTCGGTTCTCCTCACCTGGAGCGCCGTTTTCGGGGTAACGACGCCTGCCTCCTCCTCCTCCGCGCATCCAAGTTGGGAATAAACACCACCCGTCCGGCGAGGCCGATCCCCTCGGATCCTTTTACACCGAAACTGAACCCCGCGCCGCGGCCGGAGCGGGGGGTATAATCCCGGAGCAAATCTCGGCCGCGGATCTCGGGAGTAAAACGCACTTAAACGCGAGATAAAACCGAGTAAAACGTCACAGCAGGCGGACGAGTCGCGGGTTTTATTTAAAAAAAACGAGAATTTGATCCAGAAAAGGCTCGTCGGTCCGGCGTTAGAAATGCTAACGATGCTAACGATGCTAACGCCGCGTCGCCGTTACCGTGGTAACCGCGGCGGGAAAATGGAGGCGTCTCCCGCCAAACACGAAGTAGATCCGATTAAAAAAAGCAGAAATTCACACACAAAACAAGGTTTTAGAGTTTTTATTCAATGTACTTTTCTTTTTACTTTCAAGTAAAACATCGTGGAATTACAAGGGAACAAAAAGGAATGTAACAAACGAAAAGTAGAGAAAACTGAAAAATAAAAAACAAGACCGGCCATCGTCACGTTCTACCCATTTTAAAGCGCTCTGACACAAACAGAGCCGCAGAGCCGCCAGTTCCGGTCGCTTCCATCCGTTCCGGCAGCGGGGGCGTCGGTGTGAAATAATTTAACCACGTTTACACCACGTACGTACGGCCAAAACCCCGAAACCGGACGTCCTCTCTGCAAGGCAACCTTCGCCAGGCACTGTTTCACCTCCACCGTCTCCACCGCGCTTCTCTGGACCACTTCTCAGCATGAAAAGTTCTAGTAGGGGGGTTACTTTGGATTGTAGGCAACGACAAAAATAGAACATCATCATCATCATCATCATCATCATCATCATCATCGTCGTCGTCTCCCGTCTGGTCATTTCCGGCGAACAGATAAAACATGACGTTCAAGATCCAGCGCGAGCCGGAGAACAGGAGGCGGCGAGTGAGGCGCCGGGAAGTAAAAGGTGCGCCGCCACGTGGCCGGGGCGTGTGCGGGCGGGGTTTAGAACGCGGGGTACCCGCTGGAGTCCCGGCGTTGCCGCCGGCGCGGACGCCGCTCCCCCGGAGCCCTCGAGTGGAGAGTTTATAAAAGGGCGCGGCGCGGCGTGGCGGTACGTAGTGTTTAGTGTCTGTGGAGCGCCGCGCCGGCCCGGTCAGGTCTTGGTGTGGCGGTGCTGGGTGCCGGTGGTGGAGGAGGAGCGGGTGTTGCTGGCCGGGGTGCGGGCCTGGGCGGCCGCCAGCGCCGCCACGCTGCGCAGGACGCGGTCGGGCGTGCCCTCGGCGTCGCTGCGGTCCTGCTTGTGGGGGCGTGTCTCGCCCGGCGTCCTCGTCCTCCGCTCGGCGTCCGGCCCGGTGCTGTGGGAGCTGCGGCTGCTGCTGCTGCTGCGGCTCCGGCTGCTCGGCGCGCCGCGGTCGCTGCTGCTGACGCTGCTGCAGGCGCTGTGCGCCCGGGACGGCCGCCGCTCGTCCTCGCCGTCCTCCTTCTTTGCCGCCTTCTTCTCGTCCTTTTTGGACCGCTTGGCGCCCAGGGGCGGCACCAGGTTGCCGGGCCGCTGGCGGGTGGAGCGAGGCTTGGACTCGGGCGGGGCCAGGGAGGGTTCCGGAAGCGCTCTGCCTCTCGCCTTGCCGCTCTTGTCGGATGAGGAGGGCGACGCCGCCTTGTGGACGCCGGCTCTGGGCCTGCCGGGACCGGGCCCGTCCCCGGCCCGTCCCCTCATGGCCAGCAGCTTGGCGGCGGCGTTCAGGGCGGAGCAGCGCTTTCCTAGAACCTCGGGCTGCGGCGACGGGGCGGCGGGAGATTTGGAGGACTTCCTGGTGACCCTGGTTTCACCGCCCGACTCGCCACCTTGGTCCTTGTTGGACTGCGGTCCTTTCCGCTTGACCGCGCCCTCGTTCTGGTTCTCGGACTCCTGTCTTCTCTGTCCCGACCGAGTGAGACGCCGCAGCTGGGGTCCGGTGGAGTCTTCAGAGTCCGTGGAGCTGGACGGCGAACGAGACCTTTGTTTTGGTGTCTTGGCACCATCTTGGGGTTCAGGGTTCACGTCCACTCTCCTGACCTTGGCAGATCTTACCGAGCGGGTTCCAGTGGACGAGTCGGAGCATGGTGAGCACGGTGAAGAAGATCGGATGCTCTCTTGACTGCTCTGTCTGCTCAGAGCTCTTTTCTGGCTGGGGACTGGTCCATCGTTATGGTCTGTAGGACTCTGCTCTGTGTCCTGGACAGAATCTTCATTATTTGGAGGAGCAGCGTCAGGAACCAGGGACACGAACTCCTGATCAGACATGCTGTCTACTTTACTGCTCCTTGATGGACCTCCATCTTTCTCCGTGTCCTCTACGGTGTCTTCGTCCATGGGCTGGTCTGCAACTTCCTGCTTGGTGGGTTCAGGCTGCTGGGAGACCTCCACGGCTGGGACCGCCTGAGGGTCACCGGATGTGTCCTGCAGGCTTTCTGGATTGGCCGCAGTCGGAGGACTCGGGGAATGAAGTTCGGATGAAGGTGCAGGTGTTGCGGCGAGCTCGTGGTGAAGCGGTGTCGGCGAAGGGGCTGCTGTGATCTGGTTAACCGGGCGGGGCTCCGGAGTCGTCGGGGCTGGAGGTCCCGGCAGAGGACGGTCCCCAGGAGCGGTTCCTGCTGCGGGCGGAGTAGGCGTGGCAGCGGTGGGCTGAAGAGGACGACGTGGCGCTGGGGAAGCGGCGAGCGGACCGGCCGGTGCCGGAGAGCCGGGAGAGGGCGCGTGGAGGACTGAGGGGGCTGCACGGCGGCGGCGGGGGCGGGGAGGAGGAGGAAGAGGCGGCGGCCTCCTTGCGCGGCCGACCGCGCTTGCGTTTCGGCGAGAGGGAGGTGCTTCTGCTGGCGGGGGAGGGGTTCTTGGGAGGTCGGCCTCGCTTGCGCTTGACCGGTGCCGGCGTGGGCGTCGGCTCCGGTTTCTTGGCTGCGGTTGGGGTGCCCCGCCCCCTCCCGGCCTGCTGCTCCCCCAGCTGGGCGGCCATGCGCGACTCGGTCTCCAGCCGGCGCCGCACGGGCAGATTGCGCAACACCGGCATGTCCGGCGAGGGGTGAGTGGGGGAGTAGGGACAGTAGAACTTTCCCGGACTGGTCGGGGACGACGGCGGCTCCTTGTCCTCCTGCGGCGGCGCGGCGTTGGCGGCCGGAGTCTCTCTGTCCTCGGGACTTTGGTCGGCTTTTTTGGGATGCTCCGTTTCTTCGGACGAGCCCACGCCGCCGCTGACTCTCCTCCGCCGCCGTTTCGGCTCCTTCTCCTCCACCACCGTCACCAAGCGGCCCGGCAGCTTCCGCAGGACCTTGGCGGACGGGGAGTCCTCCGGGAGGCCGCGCAGGACCTCGCCGTCGGCAGACTGGCGCTTGCGCGGCGAGCGGGACGAGGGGGACAGGGGCTGCAGGCCCTCCAGGTCGGACTGATGGTCGGGGGAACAGATGGAGCCGGACGACACCGACACGCCCCGGTCCCGCCCCACGGGCGGCGGAGTGGGCTCCGGCGGGCTGTCGGCGGCGTGGGCGGGGCCGCGGTGGTCCTCGCCTCGCGGGTGGGCCGCGGCGGGAGGAGCAGGGCCCGCTTTAGGAGGAGAAGTCGGGCTCGCCGAGGCCTGCTGCGCGGCACCGGGCTCTCTGCTCGCTCCCCTACCTCGCACGCCCCGGAGCGAGGGGGTCTGTGACGTGGACACGCCGCCATCGGAGTCCGCGTCCAGCTTGGCCGGGGACCCTCTCAGCCGGCCGCTGGCGCGCACAGAAGGAGCCCCCTTCTCCTTGATCTTGCGCGTGCGGCGCACGAGCGCAGGCTGAGCGGGTTCCTCGGGCGTGTGGGGCGTGGGACAGAAGTCCTCCTGGTCGCTGTCGGACGACTGGTGTAACAGGAGTCCCTCTTCCTTGGCTTGGTCCAGGCCCTTCCGCGCCGCCTCTACTTGCTCCTACAAAACGAGCGCACAGAGTATGAAGCCGACATGAAGAGATCAAGCCGCCGGTTCCACAAGCTCCTTTACGGCACGGTACCTCAGCCTGTTTGAGTTCTTCTTTGCAAATGTCCTCCAGCGAAGCTTCCAGGAAGTTCATGGCGTAGCGCTCGATGGGAGTGAGCTGACAACGAGAAATAAAAGCAGCTTGAATTATTGCACATTAGGGGTGTTGAGGAAAAGTGGTGGAGCCCACGCCTCGTACCTGCTCCACGAGAGCAGCGATCTCCTGCTCTGCTTTGGAGAGCTCCTCCTCTTCCTGATCTCGGCCGATCCCGTCCCCAACGTCGTCCAGCGGGATGCTCTCGTTGAACTCGGCCAGCTCAGCCACCTGCTCTGCTTTGGCTTGAGAGGCGGCCACAATATCTTCCTCATCTTCAGCACGACACAGAGCCTGAGAAGAAAGTCCCACCGAGCGGCGTATGAAGACACAGTGCTGGAGGTCACCTCCACCTTGGCTTACAGCCTCGATGGCCTTACCTGCTCCAGGATGTTGGTTTGTTGCTTATTGGCCGTGTCCTCTTCTTCTTGCTGTGTGGGGGGGAGGTCCGTCTCCTTCTTCTCCCCCTCGGTCATATCAAACAGCTCCCTGATGGTTTGCTGACCACAGGACGCGGTGACGTGAGCAACGTAAATGACGGTCGTGTTAAAAGACGCAAATGGCCAGGAGTTACCTGTTTGAAGAACGCCGTGGTGAAGTTTCCTCCTTCGATGGCCATGTCTCCCAGCATTCGCTTCTGGTTGGCTTTCTTCAGGATGTTCTCCTCCACGGTGCGCTCGCTGATCAGCCTGGCGAATTCCAGAGCGGAGGACAGTAAACCATCTATACGTTTAACACCCAACTGGGCAGAGCGGCGTGAAGAAAGGAGACCTGTATATATGGACGTCTCGGGTCTGGCCGATCCGATGGCAGCGGTCCTGAGCCTGGGCGTCCATCGTAGGGTTCCAGTCACTGTCGTAGAAGACCACGGTGTCCGCTCCCGTAAGATTGACCCCGACGCCGCCGCTGCGGGTGGAGAGGATGAAGCAGAAGATCCGGCGGTCTGCGTTGAAGCGCTCCATCAGAGCCTGTGGCGTGGGGCGAGAGGGGACCAGGTTATGAATGCCGCCCCGATTGGCCCCAGAAAACACGCGTTGGTTAGAACGTCACCTGCCGCTGCTCCACACGCGTGCTCCCGTCCAGGCGCAGGTAGATGTGTCCGTGGTAATTGAGAAACTGCTCCAGGACGTCCAGCATGCGGGTCATCTGGGTGAAGATCAGAACTCTGTGGCCTCCTGTCTTTAAACGCCGCAGCAGAACGTGAAGCGTCTGAAGTTTCCCTGCAAAAAGAAACAAAGCCGTGTTCCGCGTCTGATGGGGCAGTGGTGGCCTAGCGGTGAAGGAAGCGGCCCCGTAATCAGAAGGTTGCCGGTTCGAATCCTGATCTGCCAAGGTGCCACTGAGGTGCCACTGAGCAAAGCACCGTCCCCACACACTGCTCCCCGGGCGCCTGTCATGGCCGCCCACTGCTCACTCAGGGTGATGGTTAAATGCAGTGGACACATTTCACTGTGTGCACCGTGTGCTGTGCTGCTGTGTATCACATGTGACAATCACCTCACTTTACTTTAGAAAAACGGCCCACAGAGATGCGGACTCACCGCAGTCGTACTGGATGAGCCTCAGCTCGGGGAAGTGGGTCCTCATGTTGCACTGGATGCGGTGCAGGACGCGGCTGCGCGGGGACACCTGGGAGGACAGCGCGGAGGAGAAGAGCGCCCGCTGGTGGCGGAGAGACGGAGGGGGGTGGCAGCTGTGCATGGCGATGGGCCGGGCCTCCACGGGGGGGATCGCGAAGGTGAACCTGGCGGCGAGGTGGAGGACACCGTTATACATTCCCCGCCGCGTGAAACCGCGGCGACTACGGAGCCGCCGTACCTGTCGATGATCTCCGACAGCATCTGCAGTCGCTCCTCGTAGCTCCAAATGGCCGCCCCCAAGAAGTCACTCCTCGCCCAGAAGTTCAGGGGGTGGCGCGACTGGGCGAGCAGACAGGAGGCGTGGCCTGAGTGATCCCAGCGGCCCGGGACCGGCGCCGCAGGCCTGGGGGCGGAGCCTGGGAGGAAGGTGAGGAAGTCCAGCACCTCACAGCCGTAAACGGGCTTGACGCCGCAGTGCAGCTCGTTGACGCGGGCGATGTGGGCGAGACGAGCGTCGCGGTCGGCTTTACGCCGCTCGGCCAGCCATGACTGCGGACGCCGGAAATACAAAAAAAAAAACGCACATTTGTCCCACAAGATCCCGTCACGCGTTCAGATGTGTAAAAAGACGAATATTTTACCATGTGAAAAGGGGACCGTGGCGGAGGGGGAGGCTGGACGCGTGGCCGCTGGAACGACAGGCCGGAGGGCTTGGACGCGGGCGTGCTGGCACAGACGGGGACAACGTCGGCGCCGCCGTCGTCTCGTGCCACCGGCGGGGGGTTCACGCGCGCTACAAATACAAACGAAGGGGACAGCATTACGAACTCACTCGGGTGTCATCGTTTCATACACGGTGTTGCGGTTAAACGCGCTCACCCGGCTCCAGGGCAGCGGCGGGCCCTGGCAGCACCCGCAGGACCGGGCGGGGCGGCGCCGGGTGGCCGGGCGCGGAGGTGGGGTTGCGAGACGGAGCCGCGTAGAGCGCCGCCTGAGCGACGGGGGGCCGCTGAAGAGCCTGGGGGGGCCTGGGTGCAGGGACGCTGTTCGTGTGGGGGTGCAGGGACAGTGTCTGAGGTGCTGCCACACGAGGAGAGGGGGGCACCGCCAGGGTGGGGACCTGCCCCCCCTCTTTGGCTCCGGACTGTCGTACGACGATTTTAACTATTCCAGGACTTGATACCATGGATGTGGGTGCTAACACACACACACACACACACAATAAATAACACAAATCCAAACAAACAAATAAATAGATAAATAATAATAACAAACAAACAAACAAAAAGTAAGGAAAGAGGAGACAACAGCTTAGAAGATTTCATAAACACTGAGACCAGAGTTAAAATGTCATTTAAAAACACAGGCGTGCCACAGTTGCAGCAGTACCTTGCGCGGCACTGAGGGGTGGGACTAGTCCAGAGGAGGCGGGGTTTGTGATGCTGCCTGTCTGACTGACTGTGTGGATCAGGGCCACCTGTGCTGGCTGACTGATCAGCTGCCCCCCACTGGACACCAGGTGCATTACACTACCTGCAGGGCATACAAGAGTCACCGCCGCGACACGCGCATGCTCAGTACCACAGAGGACGGCGCGGAGACAGTGACGCGGGCCAAGAGAGAACATGGCATTTCCTGGTGGTCTAGTCGGTAAGGATTCAACGCTCTCACCGCCACAGCCCAGGTTCGATTCCCAGTCCGAAGCAGAACGGTTGCCGGTTCGAATCCCAAACACGGCTGCCCACTGCTCACCAAGGGTGATGGTTAAATGCAGAGGACACGTTTCACCGTGTCACCGGTGTAAAACATGTGAACCACATACAGAACTCCAGGTTCTCTCTTAAAATGTTAAATTGGGTCTCAAACAGGATGACATGCGACA
This sequence comes from Denticeps clupeoides, assembly GCF_900700375.1. Classification (NCBI taxonomy): domain Eukaryota; kingdom Metazoa; phylum Chordata; class Actinopteri; order Clupeiformes; family Denticipitidae; genus Denticeps; species Denticeps clupeoides. The sequence goes on from NC_041714.1 coordinate 23,030,267, forward strand.
CAAAGAGCAGTGTCACAAAGACACGATGGCAGAATGAAGGACACACGGTAGGACGGGGACTGACCTTGAATGGGCCGAGGCTGGGACACGGGCGTCTGGTGCAGCTGGGTGCCGGACAGGGTGAGCTTGTTGCCCTGCAGCTGGAAGGTGACGGGTTTACTGCCCTGGCTGGACGACACCGGCCTGCCCGCCAGAGAGGCCAGCTGGGCGATACTCACCACCTCACCGGCTGGCAGCGACACAGAGAGAAGCCGATATAAGCCAGGAGATTTGGCAGCAACCAAAAACGTTCACTCTCATAAAGCCTTTCTGGTCGATGCATCAGTGCATGTCAGTACAAGCGTGTACACAGTCGCATGAGAAATATATACGTCTCAATATGACACGTGTCCTGTATATAGACGCTGAGCGCTGGTACGGTAAGGTCAGAGGTGAAAAATGACCTGCAGCAGCACGCTGGGATTAAAGTCATCCTAACAAATAGCGGTGTCAGAAAATATCAATACAGCAATACATTGCAGTATTTATCGATATTCAGTCCACCGGGTGGCGCTGTGTACGTGGAGGTCTCCCATCGGCAGGCCACTCACTCGGCAGGCGGGCCTGCATGTCTGGGCTCAGCAACACCCTCTGGGTGATGACGCCGCTCGACGAAGACACCGTGGACGAGCTGGACGGGACGGGGGTCCGAACCGAGAGCACGGGATGAGCAGTGGCCCCGCCCACGCCTGGGCCCACGGTGACGGCGGCGGTGTAGACGGGCAGACGGGCAGCGGGCGCCGGAGTGACGGGGCACACTGAGCGGGATGAAAACAGGAAACTGCAGTGAAGAGCGGGAAGGTGCTGAACGCGGCGGACGAGCGGGAACACGTGGCCCCGCCCTGTACCTTGCGGCAGCTCCGTTACGAGGGGGGCCGGTGGAGGCGGCGCGGCCGGGGTCACGGGGGTGTTCACCAGCAGCACGGAACGACCCTCTGGTTTGGGCGGGGGCTGGAACATTCTAGGCGACGGAACGTGCGGGGTTAGTGTCTCGGCGCTTCGGGTAGCAGAGAAGAAAACCACACACAAATGTCACCTCTGTTCAACACGCCAGTCAGGTATACCTGTTGACCTTCATGCGCACAGGTTTAGGGCGTGGCGGCGCCTCCGGCGACTCCATTAACTCCTGGACCAGTGGCATGGTGACGTTTCTGCGCGGCAGGAAGACGTCGGCCTGGTAGCGGGACACGCGGCCTTCCAGCCCCACCAGGTCAAACGTGGACAAGTCGCAGCGCTGCAGGGACAGCGAGGGAGTGGAGGGTCATCCGGCTCTTTTTTAAGCACATTTCAGGAGAAAGTGTTCATGGTGGTCACCTTGAAGGGCGCATGTTCTAGAGCCTGCTGGACGAGGGAGGCGGTGGAGAAGATGACGGGCTCCGTGATGAAGGGCGAGTGGATGGGCCTCGGGTCGAACAGGTTAGGGTGGTTGCACACCTTCCGCAGCTGCATCAAGATGTTTATGACGGACATGAAGTGGCCGCTGGCCAACGTCTCCCGAGTGCTGAGGACAGAGGACACGAGACAATGCCATGTGACGAGGATGTTCCACAAAGATCAAGTGGCATTTGAAGCGAAAAGCTGAGGTTGACACTCCGGTGTAGAAACCTTGAAGCTGTGCAAAATGTACCTAATATAAAGGTTAAATATTCTATACCCAGAAACAGAAATAAGATGGTCAAACCCCACTTACTACCATCGTGTCCCTGAGCAGAACACTTAACCCCGAGTGTCTCCAGGGGGGGACTGTCCCTGTAACTACTGACTGTAAGGCGCTCTGGATACGGGCGTCTGGTAAAGTGTTAAATGCATCGGTAGTGCTGAGGTGCTTACGAGGCCTGCGCCATGAAGTCGTCGTAGAGGAAACGCTGGCGTTTGGACAGACGACACCGCACCACATGCTCATACTTCTTGGGCATCTGCTTCTCCACGTCCACTTTGATACGGCGAAGCAAGAAGGGCCTCAGCACCTGGGAGTGGAGGAGAGGAAAATAACGTGTCAGGAGCAGAAAGCGGACCTTCGTGTGGAGGTGGGCCTGGGTTCGTACATGCCTTGTGCAATCTCTTGACCAGACCCTCGTTGTATTCCTGGCTTCCCTCGATCATGCCAGTCAGTGGGTTGGAGAACCACTCCTTAAACTCCCGGTGGGACTGGAAGACGTGTGGCATCAGGAAGTGCATGAGTGACCAGAGTTCCATAAGACTGTTCTGCAGAGGGGTGCCAGTAAGCAGGAGTCGCCGCTGGCTGAACAGATGAAACGAATAAATAAAAATACGTGCATGGCATTCATTTCTGTAAAAATATACTGAACAGAAGCAGGTAGAACACAAACAATGTGTTCCCAGTTCCATATCTGTCCATTCCATCCTTCTCAGCTACTCGTCGTGATTATATTTTACATCCCGGCGGTACCTGTTGAAGTTCAGGAGACTCTGCCAACGCTGAGACTTGAAGTTCTTGATGTTTTGGGCCTCATCGAGGATGAGATAGCGCCAGGACTTCCGCCGAAAGGCCTGATGGTCCTGCAGGACCAGCTTGTAGGATGTAATGCAGACATGGAACGCATTGGGCTTGGTCCAACCCTGAAGCAGGAAGGGAAGACGTTACTCCAGTCGTGCCGTATACCCCGGACGTGTTGGCTCTACTTAACATGCCTGTCTCTTCAGCTTGCGCTCCTTCTGGCTGCCGTAGTAGGTGAGGATCTTGAAACCAGGGCACCAGCGCTTCAACTCCATCTCCCAGTTCAGCATCACACTGGTTGGTACAATAATCAGGTGCGGACCCCAATTTCCTAACAAGGAACAACGCATCATTTTCCCACAATGCAGCGTTACTGGGCCATTGCAGGAATAGCAGGAACAGAAGGACCTCCATTACTTGTGGAAAGCGAAATCGCCTCACCCTTCTCACAGGCCAGATGTGCCAACAGTGCAATGGTCTGAATGGTTTTGCCCAGGCCCATCTCATCTGCCAAGATGCCGTTCAACTTCTTCTCGTTCATGGTGACCAGCCAGTCCAGCCCGATATGCTGGTACTCGCGCAGCGTCCCGTGGAGGAGGAATGGAATTGGCGTCTTCACCTTCACCAAAAACACATTTCAAAGTGTCATGGTCTACACAAAAACCACGGAATCTGTAGGAGCCCTCACTGAAGCTCAGGAGAAGCGGAGGAGGTGTGGACGCGTACCTTTGTAGTAGCTAGGGTGTATCCTTTAGGTTGCAGGCTCTCTGCTGTAGCAGCAATGTGGCTGATCTCCTTTTTGGGACGTGGGGAAGCGGGCAGCGGTGAGCCAAGATCGCCCTCTTTCAGCAGAGCCTCCATGCCCTCTCCACCGTCTTCCTCGTCCTCGACCTCCTCGTTGCTCTCCAGGGCCTCGGAGGAGTCTGACATTTGCAAATTTTAGCGCACACGGTGATGGATCTTCAAACCGCTGGAATGCGTCAGACTTGGTAACGCCACCCCCCCCCCCGCTCACCTGACGTGGTGTGGCTGTCCTCGCCGCTCTCCTCCCCCTCGCTCTCCTCCTCCTCTTCCTCCTCCTCAGTGCTATCCTCCTCTTCAGACGTGTCAGGAGACGCGGAACCAGAGGGCTCCTCAAAATCTGAGGAATAAGCGCCCTTGTACTTCTCCAGCAGATCCTCAACGCTCATCTCACCTAAACAAGCGAAAGGATACGATGACCCTCACGCCAGCAGACGATGGCCGATCGTCACAAATGTCATCAGACCACCTTCTACGTCAGTCTTAAATAAGACTAGATTATACAGGGCGGGCCATTTATATGGATCCACCTTAATAAAACGGGAACGGTTGGTGATGTTAACGTCCTGTTTGTGGCACATTAGTATGTGTGAGGGGGCAAACTTTTCAAGATGGGTGGTGACCATAGTGGCCATTTTGAAGTCGGCGCTCAATAGTAAGAGGGTCATGTGACATCAAATTTATTGGTAATTTCACAAGAAAAACAATGGTGTGCTTGGTTTTAACATGACTTTATTCTTTCCACTGTGTTTTCAAGTTTCTGACCACTTATAAAGTGTGTTCAATGTCACCAACCATTCCCATTTTATTAAGGTGGAGCCATATAAGTGCCCACCCTGTATATTGTGGGACCACAAGAACCGAACATCACCTTCTTTAGCCAGGTCATCCAGCTCCTCCTTATGGTCAGCATCGCCCTCGACCACCTCCTGCGCAGCAATGGTGTCCTCCTCATCCTCAGCTAGGAGGAACACAAAAACAAGATTTACTTCTTATTGTCTGGTGGAGAGAATCTACTGGTGTGTACAGTTAATAAATTTTCTGATGAATCCAGCTCGAACGGCACGAAACTCACCATCCTCCTCATCTGCTGCGAACTCCTCATCCTCATCTTCAACCGCTGATGAGGCGGAGTCAGAGGACTCCTCTTCAGACGCGGCCTCCTGGAAACGCGCAACATTCCTGTTTTATTTCGGACGCAGAACGGGGTTTCCGTGCGGTTTGAGTTTGTTTTGGTGTCGCCGTCCTGACAATTTGACGCGTTGCAGTCGCGCGTGAGTGTCTCTGCTGTGCCCAGGTTCAAACCCCACTTACTGCCATTAACCCCGAGTGTCCCCAGGGGGGACTGTCCCTGTCACTACTGGATACGGCCGTCTGGTAAATGCTGTAAACGATGCTAGAACTGTTGGGAGACGTCCGGTCCAGAGGACACAGAGTAGCTTTACAGTAAAACATCTGGCTGATGATTAATTTCATAATTAAAAGACGTGTGATGATGTCTACACGACTTCAAATACGTCAACCTGAAGAAACGAGAAGTGGTTAATGTCCTTGACTGGACTGGTGTCCATACCGGAGGACAGGTCAGGGTGCTGAGGAGCTGATCCAGCGGCAGTTCGCCCTCCTGCCGCAGAAGTTCGATCTCCTTCCTATGAGTCTCATCATCATTCCCCTCCTGTTGCTCCTCCACCTCAATAGTTTCCTCGTCATCTTCTTCCTCACAAGAAGGCTCGAAGTCTTGGTCTAAAGGTGCGGAGGAGAAGAACTTCAGAGAAACACACCAGGCCCGACGGTCTACAGAGAGAACTGTGCAGAAGACGAACCTTCCTCGTCTCCAGCTTGTCGTGTGGAGTGTTTTGGTGGTGAGACGGAGTCAGCTGGTGGAGCAGCAGACAGAGACTGGCTGAGCAGGTCAGAGTAACGCTCAGTCTGGCCCACAATGAAGTCCAGTTGAAGGTCCAGAGCTTTCTTCCTCTTCTCCTCCAGGCGGGACTGCTGCTTATACTGAACGACCTGTTGAGGAGAAGGGAGGTTGGAGTGAACGGTCAGCTTGGACCTCAACGACCTTTTGGGTGGGCGTCAGCTGTCCATTACCTTCTCCACGTTGCTCCAGAAAGCTCGCACCTCCTTAGCAATGGAGGAGGCCACCCTACGAATCTTGGACTGCTCCTCACGCTTCGCCCGCTCCTCCTTCTGACGAAGTTCCTCATGGTGCCGCATCACCATGCGCACCACCTGCAATGGACCCGAGTCCAGACTTAACATTCCCGAACTGAGATGAAAAAGTCGTTATCTTGTGTGTGCAAAGACAACACATTCAAAGCTCTGTGTGGTGCTGGTAGCCTAGCGGGTACCGCACTGAACCAGGAGACCCCGGTTCAAACCCCACTTACTACCATCGTGTCCCTGAGCAGGACACTTAACCCTGAGTGTCTCCAGGGGGGGACTGTCCCTGTAACTACTGACCAAGTCGCTCTGGATAAGGACGTCTGGTAAATGCTGTAAATGTACATGTAAACTACTGGTTGTACCCCTGAGTGTCCCCAGGGGGGGGACTGTCCCTGTAACTACTGGTTGTAACCCTGAGTGTCTCCAGGGGGGGCGGGCTGTCCCTGTAACTACTGATTGTAAGTCGCTCTGGATAAGGGCGTCTGATAAATGCTGTAAATGTAAACTACTGGTTGTACCCCTGAGTGTCCCCAGGGGGGGACTGTCCCTGTCAGTACTCTGGATAAGGGTGTAAATGGAACTGTGACGAACTTTTCGGGCAACTCCTCTCTTCCACCTCCTCTCCTGGGCGAAGTCGGCTGAGAGCCACTGCATCTCCTCACACAGGTAGTCCCAGTGCACCTTGGGCCGGACGGGCTCGGTCACGCGGTTCAGGCGCTTCAGGGACCAGAAGCCCTCGCGCTTCAGCGCCAGCGTGCGGTGCTCGATCTCCGCCTCCTGCACAGAAGAAGCCGCCGGTGAGGCTCTGCGGGAGGGCCGGGCCGCGGGCGGCGGCGGCGGGTAAACTCACGTGCTTGGCGAGCTCGGCCATGTCGGCGTGTTTCTCAGGACGGGGACGCGGAGTTGGGGTGTGGTCCGGCTGAGAAGACTCTCCCTTCCAGCTGTGGGACTGTGGCGGCGCCAGCCGCGCCTGCGATCGGAGAGAAGGCGTATGGTCCGTCGGGGTGGACGGACCGGGCGACGCGGCGGGAGACATGGAGCCGGAGGACGTGACGTGGTCCTTCCCTGCAGCCCACTAACACACGGTGAAGAGGACACCCCACAAGTCCCGCAGAATGATTAAAAATGGACGAGCAGCGCGCGCCATTTTCACCGTTACGTCCGTTTCAGTGTTTCTATCCGAATGGTAAAAAAGGGGCGGGAACATACCTTCCTCGGCGCCGCGTCGTCTGCCTCGCCGTCACTGCCTTCTCTGGGGGTCCCCGCGGGGCCCGAGCTCTGCTGGAGGACCTGGTGGCCCGAGCTCTGCTGGAGGACCTGGTGGCCCGAGCTCTGCTGGAGGACCTGGTGGCCCGAGCTCTGCTGGAGGACCTGGTGGCCCGAGCTCTGCTGGGGGACCTGGTGGCCCGAGCTCTGCTGGGGGACCTGGTGGCCCGAGCTCTGCTGGGGGACCTGGTGGCCCGAGCTCTGCTGGGGGACCTGGTGGCCCGAGCTCTGCTGGGGGACCTGGTGGCCCGAGCTCTGCTGGGGGACCTGGTGGCCCGAGCTCTGCTGGGCGCTGCTGCGGTGGAAGGACGGGTGGTTTAGGGGAGGAGCATCGGTTCGGTTCAGAACGAGAAGTTTAGAGCCGACAGAGCCGGGTGAAGGTGCAGCGTGCTGCTCCTCCTCCACCTGCTGCCGAGGCGAATCGGAGGGGACCGGAGGAGGGGTCACTTCGGAAGCGGCGCACACGACATGGCAGAACACCGTGGACTCGGAGTGCACTTCCGGCCCAGCAGGGTCCTCGGCCACGAGCTCCACCGAGGACCCCAGCGCCCCCTCGTCCCCGCTGAACTGAGCGTCCAGAGGGTAGCTGACCACCTCGATGGTCGTCTGGGGCTCCAGGCAGTGCGCTTCGGCCTCGGCGCCGACGTCCATGAGCTCCACTTCGCCGCAGACGTTGGGCTGGCTCTCCGATTCGCTGACCTCTAGCCACGCCCCCTCCTCTACAGGATGCTGGAGAATCTCGACGGGTAGCGTGGCCAGGTCGGACACCAGGTCTGTCTGGATGAAGCACACTTGGCCGATGTCCCGGATCTGGTGAGTGTGGATTTCGGTAGTTTCGGGGTCGTAGTTCGAACATACTTCCGTCTCCGAGAAGGCGTGGTCGGCTGGACCCGGGGTCGAAAGGTCGTTGCAGGTCTCCTCAGCAGAGCCACACGTGGCGGCCGGGCTGGAGAGTTCACGGCGCGTCCCCTCGGCGCTCACCTGGTGAAGCTCCGCCCCCTCCGCTGTGGGCGTGTTCTTTGTTTTCTGAACGGCGGGCTTGTCGCTGACGATCTCGGCGTACCGACAGTTCCCGAGCGCCGGGCTCTGCGGACCGTCGTTCCCGGAGGAAGTCCCGTTATCAGGCGAGAGGTGCGGCTGGGAATGTGCAAGTAGTTCCTGTGCGGGCGTGGCGTTGGCCGGTGCCGCGTGGCTCGCGGCGTTTGCTGGAGGAGGAGCCTCCATGTCATGAGGCTGCGGCCCTGCGCTCCGCCCCGCCTCTCCGGCGATGATAAAAACTCCCGAGTGAAGGGCCGCACCGTCACCGGCGGAGATTTCCTCGGGCCAATCGGCGGCCGTCTTGTTGGGTTTGTCCGGTTTGTGAAGATTATTGCAGCGTGGCGGCCTGCCCGCCGGAGCCGGGGGGCCCTCGCGCCGGTCCGGCGACCCGCCCGCCGCGCTCCCGTTGACGGGGACCTCTGTACGCCGCGGCGACGCGCCGGAGGGGCTGTGTGGTGACAGGAGGGGAGCAGCGGCGACCAGCTGCAGGGCATGCTGGGATGGCCCGGCCACATTCTGCGTAGCCGCGGAGGTGCCACCCAGCACAGCCACAGCCGGAGGGGGGCGCTGCTGCACCGCCTCCTCGCCAACAACCGCTCCCTCTGGACCTCCCCCGCCGCACAACGCACCTGTACGGAGACAGAGACGAGACAGAACGCCGTCAGTCCACCCGGGACGCCGTATTCAGACAGTAAAAACATCATTCTGGCAGGTAGTAGGAGAACCGGCGTAGAGACCACCTGACCGCCGACCCTTTAACAAGCGGACCTGCATACGGAAAGGAAGGTCACCAGAACTAATTTACACCCCACGGTGGACAGTCATGGAAACTCTTATATCTTCAACAGCACGTCACTACGTGCGTACGTATACGTTACTCAGTGTCATTTGTATATATCGTGTTTACTGTTATTTTATTCGTTGTTAGTAAAGTAGTGGGTGGTAGTAGCCTAGCGGCTAACACACTCGTCTGTGAACCAGAAGTCCCAGGTTCAAACCCCACTTACTACCATCGTGTCCCTGAGCAGGACACTTAACCCCGAGTGTCTCCAGGGGGGGACTGTCCCTGTAACTACTGACTGTAAGACGCTCTGGATAAGGGTAAATGTAATGTAAAAAGTCTTTCTTATTTCTTGCCTCAAACTGATTTGACTTGCACCTGAGAAGTGACAATTGTGGTGAGAAGTGACAATGACAACAAAGATTCGTCTCACCTTATTACGCCCTGACCTACGTGTGTTTTATTGGACTAGTGGGTTTTGGATGTATAGGGAAATACGGTAAAGCGGGTGGCCCATCGGTCGGGGTGTCTGCAGGGTGCCCTGCCTACCTGTTGGGGTGTCAGGGCTGCATTGCCTACCTGCCTGTCGGGGTGTCGGGGCTGCATTGCCTACCTGCCTGTCGGGGTGTCGGGGCTGCATTGCCTACCTGCCTGTCGGGGTGTCGGGGCTGCATTGCCTACCTGCCTGTCGGGGTGTCGCGGCTGCATTGCCTACCTGTCTGTGCTGTTGGTCCGGACTCTTCTCTACTTTCCACTTCCAGGATGCTGAGATCAGGGACACGGAGTGTTTACGCTGGAACAAACACAGACATGCCCCGCTTCAGATCACAGGGCCATGACGCTGTCACCACGGCGGCGACCCCGGTCCGGACCCCCTCCGCTGTACACACGTGTTCCGGCACAAAGAGCCGGACCGGCGGGAGAACCGCGGAGCGCCGGTTAAACAGCCCCGCGGGAACGGGGCGCCCAGCGTCTTATTTTCACCCCGAAACGCGCCCGGGTTAGCGGCGGCGAGGCGCTCGTTCCGGCCCGGCTCTTCACCTGCACAAATCCCGCCGCGGAGCAGGCCGCCATGCGTGTGACGTCACGGCGCGGGGTCAAACGGGAAAACAGAAAACGTTCATCTTTTTTTAATATTTTTATTTTAAACAGCACGACTGGACGTTTTGACGCACCACGTCCGGCGCAGCGGCAGTTCTATGTAAAAGTTTAAAAGAACATTTTGCAGCTAGAAGGGGACCCGGCTGGGGGGTTCCTGAGGGACAACGGTGGCCGGCAGGAGCAGAAACCGAACACTGAAGCGCCGCTCCGTCCAGACGACCCGGAACTCGGCTCGGAATTCGGGACAAAATGACCAGTCTCGCCTTTGTTGGCCGGCGCTCGGGAATAAACACCCAGAGCTCCAGCCTCCCGGCGGCGTGGAGCCCCCCGGCGCCCGGAACCCGCCGCCCGCCACTTCCTCCCTCCCCTCCTGTCGCGGGCGCCATCTTAAGTTCCCACCTACCTGAAATCTCCGAGCTCTTTTCTTTTACTAAATTCTCGCTGAAGGAGTCGCCATCCGCTTCAAATCGACCTCAATCCGTGATGCGGCCGCTCCAAACCGCCTCCCGGTACCCAACGAGGTACTGGCGGGTTCGCGGGACCACGCTGAAGTCCGGGCCGACAGAGAGTGGGTTCGGCTCGCCGAGGCTGGCGGCTGCGGGGAGGAGACTTCAGGCGCAGCGAAATGGAGGCGCTGCTGACACGGTGCGGGGAAAATCCAAGTCTCGCGAGAACGGCGCTGAGAAGCCATGAAAAGGGCAGGTCTCGCGAGAGCTCCTTAAGCGCGCTTCGGTCAAAACGTTTCAAAATGGATCAAGACTCAGAAAAACACTTTTTACACCTAGAGATTATATATTACCACATCTGAACCCATACATTCAAATGGCCGAACTGATGGGAAATGTTATTGGAAAAGTATTTTTCCTTAAAAAGTTAATTATTTTTTATTTCCTTAAAAAGTAAATTTATTTTTCAGATCTTAATAAATAGAGCCCTGCAAAAAACGCAGCACAATGAATCCACTTAACATGTTCTTCAGAATATAGTTCCTGGGACGCTGTAGTGAACCTGTGGTGAGTGGGTCTCTACAGATCCTTCGGACGGATGGATGGATGGATGGGATATTTTATGAAAACCATGATGTGAATGCTCCATTCATCTGCACCTGCTGCGTAATTCAATGCAGCTTCATCCTTGTTCATGACTAACTACTAAAAACCCAGTCAAAACCATAACGGAGACAAAGAACAGGCACCCATATAAATAACCAACAATTCATTTAATAATTCATCTTTGTGGTTTTCTTTTTTAAGGGAACAATTTAAAAGGTATAAAACTGTTTTATTCAAATAGATCGAACATGGTCTGTTCTCTACACATTTAGAGTCCCATCAGTTCTGTTGGCCTGCTTTTTATAACAGCGGCATCCATGACGAGTCCAGCACTCAGGCGTTGTCACCATCCCGGCAGGCCAGCGGGCTCCAGCGTCCCCACAGTGAAACGCGCTCCGTCAGTCGCTCACAGAAACACTACCGACGTCCAGTCTCGGTGGAAAAACCACACACAGACCGAGACGGGACTCTGCCATGGGGGACATCACTACCGTACAACTAAGAGGAGAGTGCATTTGGTAAAACCTGAAACTTGACAATATTAACATAAACAGTGATTATATTTATTATAGAAGGTACTTAATGTTAACAATACTTACAAAAAGCAGGATTACTATTCTACTATATTCTGACCCAGCTCACACATGTTGGAGTTGGAGGAAGGGAGACACTTTTTAAAAAATATTACCAACAAAGACGTACAGCTCAGGACCATCGTTTCTGTACGATTATAAAAGTGGATCCGGGTAAAAGTGGAAGATGCGGCTTTGGGAGCGAAAGAAAGCTGAGGTGCTTCGTCTTGTTTGCGGTTGCGTGTACTGAAGGAATTTCACCTGAACCATAGTGACAAATGGTCTGTGTTCACTGAGCGCTGGGTGGACCTCAAGCGGACAGTCACGTGACATCGGACCGAGCAGCCAGGACGTCAGGTCCACGACGATCAGAAGAACCTTTGCCATTGCACCGGTGGAACCCACAGTGGACCTGTGGAGAGCGGCCCGGACTCCTCATGCGTGTGCAGGCCGGAGAACATTCCTGAAGAAGAGTAAAAACAAAACGTCCCTCCTCCTTCTACAGCCGTCCCCCTGTACTATCTGGACTCACCGTCTTTGTGGGTACCGTACAGAGCAAGGTCCCCGACCCCGCCCAGTCTGGAGGGGCGTGGCGGCGTGGAAGCCCTACTAGTCACGGATGGAATGAGCGGGGGAGGGGCTCCCACAGACAGCGCCCCCACCAGGCCGTGAGGGCCCTTTCCCAGGATGCCGTTGGGCAGGTGGGAGTGTGGGTGAAGAGGGCCCAGGCGCGAGTACAGCCCCGGGTGGTGAGGCGAGGGGGCGGAGTGAGAGAGCAGGCCGGCGTGGAGCTGCTCCAGGTGCGACGCGTGGGCGGGGCCGGGCAGGTGGGGGCTGGACAGGTGAGGGTGTATGCTGAAATACCGCGCCCTCTCGAAGTCCTCGCGCAGGATCTGCGCCCGCTGGTCCTCGTCCATCAGCCCCCCTCCCGGACCCCCAACTGGACTAGGGCGCTCAAAGTGTTGGGGCATCAGGCTGAATTCGGGTCGCCCGGACGCGGAGGAGGCGGAGTTGGGCGCCGGGGGGCCGTGGTGGGGGCCGGAGGCCGCGGCGACCGCCGCAGCCACACGTTCGGCCTCCAGGAAGCGCTGGTGGTGCAGCAGGCGAGACAGGTGGGGGTCCGATCGCAGAGCCATGTGAGGGTCCGCCCTCAGAGCCAGAACCTCCCGCCGCTGCTGCTGCTGCTGCTGCTGAGCCGCCAGCTCCCGCCAGTGGTCCCACGGGAAGGCGGGCGGAGCCTGAGACGGACCCTGAGGGGCCACGTGGGGGCCCAGGTACGCGTCGATGGGCCGCGAGCGCTCCAGCAGGTGGGGGTGGCTAAGCGCGGGCAACTGAAGAGCGAGGCCAGAAGACGGGTGGTGCGGGTGGCGGCTGTTCGAACGTTCGTACCCGTGGCTGGGCATTGGAGGGTGGGGCAGCGGGATCGGTATTGGTTCCGGCTCCTCTTTCCTCTCTTCCTTGACTTTGACCGGAGGGAGGAGGAGGCTCGGGGTCAAGCCAGTAGCTGGTTTGGAGGTGGGTGTGGAGGTCCTATCACTCTTCTTGATGGAAGTCACTGTTGAGGAAGAGGAGGCTGAAGAAGAAGAGACTGGTCCAGCACTGTCCCTTTGGGAAGAGTGGGGGGGTTCAGATCCAAGGGAGTGGGGCAGCAGTGGGGCTGCCTGGCGGGGGTGGAGGTCCAGGGGCGAGGAGGCCAGGGAAGCAGAGAGTGGCGGAGGGGTGGTGAGCACCGAGGAAGAAGAGGATCTGGGTCTATCTGGGGCTGAAGATGACGTAGCACCTGGCAGCCTCGATGCGGTCATGGAGTGTGTTTGTCTCTTGTCCCCATCTCGGTCCCTCTCTCTCTCCCGCTCTCTGCTTGAGCCCTCAGACGCCCCACCGGTGCCACTCAAGGTCCCTCCTAGACCATTAACATGGGAGATGGGCGTGCCACTGCCATGTCTCAGTGAAGGGGCACCAGGGGACATCCGCACAGGTGCCCGGCCATACAAAAGGTTGTCCCTGAAATGGAACACAGGACGTTATGTTGCAGAGGGACATTTCAGTGAGAGCGTTTTCTCTACACAAAAAAAATTTAGACCTGGAATAAATTCACAGTACAGACGCAGCACATACACTCAAATACAGCGGTATTTTGGGCGGCCTGTCTTAATTTTAGTTTTACATTTACAGCGTTTACCAGATGTTCTTATCCAGAGCGACGTACAGTCAGTAGTTACAGGGACAGTCCCCCCCTGGAGACACTCAGGGTTAAGTGTCTTGCTCAGGGACACGATGGTAGTAAGTGGGGTTTGAACCTGGGACTTCTGGTTCATAGACGAGTGTGTTACCCGCTAGGCTACTAACACCCCCTAGTCTAGTCCTTGCATCCAGCTGTCATTTTAGACTTTATTAGTCACGTCTAGACTAATTTTAATCTAGTTTCAGTCAACTAAACGTCTAAACTGCAACAGTCATATTTTAATCAGAATTATCAATAATTATTTTGGTCTAGATTTGGTCTAGTCAATGAAATTTGTATTTTAGTCATTCAATTCTATTTAACCCAGTCCACATAGTACAAGTACTGAGTAGTACAGACAAAAACATTTTCTTTTAGTGAAGCCCATTTTCATTCTAGGTTATCTTATTATTATAGTTTTGTTACTGTATAGACTGATTCATACAACTGTCAGAAATTTATTTCAACCAAACATTCGGTTTTCTTTCCCACTTCATCTGCTAAACCACTTAATTATCTCATGAAATCTAATTAAATGCAGTGATTGCATATTTAGTCTAATTAACTAGTCAACAACAGTCCATGATCTATTTCATTATAGCTATCGTCACATGACCAGCACCAGCGTACCTGTCCTTCTCGTCTTTAATGTGAGGCACTTCTCTCCTGTCCGGCTCCTTCACCCGTTCTCTCTCCTCCCGCTTCTCCCCCGCTTTGGTCCAGGAGGGGCCGGTGGGGAAAGACGGCGGGGCCACATGCAGGCGGTTCCAGGGGTCGTGAGGGTTGGGAATGCCCCCGACGGGTGCGGGCGACGCGTCCTTATGGCCAAACACAGAGCTGGCTGCTGGGGACAAGGACAGGCGGGCAGAAGGTTACTCCAGTGGACGCCTGGCCAAAGCCCAGCGTATCAGTAATATAATGTACTAATGTGATCAATTTTAACATTTCCAACCTGGTAGTAAATAGAACAATGAAAGGAAGTGTAATCACATTCTGGGTTTAATGGACTGCCGGGTCTCCTACAACCATCAGTGCTTTAGGAGGAACTTACATTTACATTTACAGCATTTATCAGACGCCCTTATCCAGAGCAGGGACAGTCCCCCCCTGGAGCAACTTAGGGTTAAGTGTCTTGCTCAGGGACACAATGGTAGTAAGTGGGATTTGAACCTGGGTCTTCTGGTTCATAGGCGAGTGTGTTACCCGCTAGGCTACTACCACCCAGTAGTTACAGGGACATTCCCCCCCCCTGGAGACACTCAGGGTTAAGTGTCTTGCTCAGGGACACAATGGTAGTAAGTGGGATTTGAACCCGGGTCTTCTGGTTCATAGGCGAGTGTGTTACCCGCTAGGCTACTACCACCCAGTAGTTACAGGGACAGTCCCCCCCTGGAGACACTCAGGGTTAAGTGTCTTGCTCAGGGACACAATGGTAGTAAGTGGGATTTGAACCTGGGTCTTCTGGTTCATAGGCGAGTGTGTTACCCGCTAGGCTACTACCACAACTTAGCGGCCAGATGTTTCTGCCAGCATGTGAGGCATGTTTCTATGCTAGTTATCTTCTCCTTCAATTCTGGCACTTTCCTCAGACACTGCATGCAACTCGGCGGGTAAATAGTGAGACGCACCCAGTGTGGGACTGCCCAGTCCTCCAAAAGCGCCCGATCCCAGCGCTCCAAGTGGGGTGAAGGGCGGTGAGCGGCCATAGGGGTCTAAAATGCAACCAGAAAACGTCAGCGATGACATGAAGAGCTTGAATTTAGCGTGACGCCGGCATTGTGCGAGCTACAGAAGAGCAGAGAAGCAGCAGTAAAGAAAACCAACCGAAGTCCACAAGCACAACCACAACGTGAAAGACCGGATCCGGATTATAAATGTTACTGACGGCGCATTTTAGGAATTTTGGAACGTCATGATGACCGCATGATTTTCTACAGACTGCCGCCACCACAGTCCACATATAATCTCTTTATTGTAATATTGTACCCGCTGCATCAGTGAAGTCGCTCTCACTTCTGATTATTGCAGGTAATAGGAATGATAAAGTTGCTCCGATGGTTTAAATACCTGTTTACATCATTCTTACTCGAAATCAAGGTTGGTTTTTATGCAGAAATAGAGGCATTTACAGAATATACAGCAGGAAAAACAGGACGACAGGCACTAGTCGCTGTCATTTATGTGAAGCGTATGGATAAGGACATCACAGCGCCCATAGAATGGGGTCCATTACCCAGGTGCGCAGCAGGGGACAGAAAGGACGAATGTGGCGTTGGAGGGATGAACGAGGAGGGAGGATTGACTCCACCTAAAGAGACACAGGGGGTCAAAAAAGACAGTCAAATAAACTGCCCAGACCCACACACTCTCTGTGTCCAACACAGAACAGCAGACAGGATCGTTACTGCAGCTTAAAGTAACCGCAAGAAACCCCCTCGCCTGCCGTACCCCGTAAACACAGGACACACCGGACTTACCGCCCGCGGCGAACAGGCTGCCCGGCCTGGCGAGGTCGTGGGCGGGAGGCAGGCCACCTCCTAGGACGCCGAGCCCGCCCAGATGTCCCATGTTGCCCGCACCAGGAAGACGAGCCAGCAGGTCGTTGCGGAAGTCCAGTTTGTGCGGGTCAGCCTGCATCATCTGGAGGGACGAAATGAGAAGAGATGCGAAAGTCCTTGAAAGGGACGGAATAAAGCAAATGGCGTGCTCGCAAGCTTGATTCCAGTCCCTCTGCAACAGGTTCCACTTCTTCTGTTGTAAATCCTGTATTTCTATTCGTTTTCCTGGTTTCTCATCCTTCACAATATTGTCCATGAGGATAAAATATGTCTCAAAACCAACCTTGACTTTCTCCTGGTGTCTGAGGATCATCCAGGCCACGCGCACATGCATGGCGCACCACTTCCCAGGTTTCTGGCGGCACAGAGAGGGGTTGAGAGAGGGATTTAACACGGAGGGTGAACTAAGGAAGGTACGGGCCGACTGGCAGGACTTACATTACTGACTTTGAGCGAAGCTGCGAATGGGTCAGAGATCTAAAAAAAAGGCAAGAAAAAAAAACAACAACAACGAGGGTTTGAAGGAGCCCCGCAGAAGAGAGACTGGAACATTCGGACTTTGTCTGGAGAGGCACATGACCTACCCGCGGGTCTTTGGGCTGGAGATGTGGGGGGACAACACTCAGACGAGCCGCCATATCTGGACCGGCTCCCTGGAGGGCAACAAGCTGTCAATCATAGCAAAACTCTTATAACCACATAGACGGACCACAACTTAAAATCTCCACTCCATGCCATGTAGCCACATGGTCCAGCACCCCAGTAGACCTGTTGTTCTGACAGTTTATGATCTCCACATTATTTTAATATGGACAGCCCTCCTTCAGCCTACTGAATGTCCTCCCCGCAACCGCCGAGGACGCCGTGGAACCTTGGTAACTGAGCTATAAACCGGCAAGGTGAATGAGGCCAGTTGGCGCACGAAATGAACAGAGGAGGAGGAAGAAGAAGACTGACCTTGGGCTGAAATGCCCCCTGCAAGGAGCTAAAGGGTCCAGCTGAGGGCAGAACCGGTTGGATTCCAGGCACGGCGGGTGGGTACTGTGGGAAGTACTGGGGACGGGGGGGGAAAAAAGGCTCAATTTCTCGACTGGAGCGCTCATCAAACGACTGGAGATGAACCGGCTTGTAGGCTGTACCTGACTCCTGAAGAGGCTCTCCATCTTAGTCCCTGGGTACTTCTCAAACTGCGTAATAACAGAAACATGGTGAGTATGAACGAGCAGGTCCCCCTCCCGCCACAGAAACGTCCCGGACTGAGGGGTGGAGCCTCCACAGATCTAACTTCCACATGTGCTCGACTGGAACTGGCTCACGGTTCGTCCATCCTCGGGCCACCCCACGAAAAGCCCGGCATATTCCTTACATCAGCACGAGAGGAAATGGACACGCCAACCGGACGCTCCGGCTCTAACATGACCGAATGAAACGGAGAGCGAGGCGGGGAGCGCTCCTTACCAGCGGCGAGGCCGTGGCCGTGGGGTGCAGGAAGTGTTGGTGGGTGTGTGTGTGCTGGTGCTGGTGGTTGTGTTGGTGGAACTGGTACGCCATGGGGATGGCAGCCTGAGGCCTGTTGCTGTTGGACGAGGAGCCGGACGCCGAGGGGCCCGCGGACCGGCGGCCCTCGCGCTCCGCGGCCCTGCAGGACGAGACCTCCTGACGCCGCCGCTCCTGGTCTGTGTGCGAACGGAGAGAGAGAGAGAGAGAGAGAGAGAGAGAGAGACAGAGAGTGAAGCGCTCGTCAGCACCGCGAGACGCGTCACCGCGAGACGCCGAGCTTTTAAAACCCGGAAGTATTACCTGCGGCAGGGTGAGCGCCGGCCTGCATCAGAGGCGGAGGGGGGGGGCAGGCTCGGCGAAAAGGTCCTCGACGGAGGCCGGAGCGCCCCCGCGCCCCCAGGGCCCCGCCCGTGGGAGAGAGCTACGCTTGTCGAAGGCGTCGGGGGGCGCATGGAGGATGAGGCCGAGGAGGAAGATGGCGGCTTGCTCCGGCTGTGGGGGGGAGGAAGGTTTCGCTTTAAATGGTTCCACCCCGGCGTCTCCGTTCGTGCAGCCATTCCAATATTCATAACGATAGATGATCAGAACCATCTACATCTCGCCAGGTTTACTTCTTATATAAAGGACTGGGGACGCAGTATATATTAGAACATCGGTACTCGTCCAGAACGTTCACTCACCCGTTAGCGACTGCAATCCCATACAAGGAGGGAGTAAGGAAGGACTTGGACTTGGGGCCAGAGGGACTTGCACAGTGGTGTCGGTGGTGGGGACCACTCCTGTTCACCTGCTCGGGCATCAGGGGGGCCGCAGAGGAGAACGAGGAAGAGGTAGACAGATGTTCAGGATAAGGCGGGTCCAGGTTCCTCTCCTGACTGCGCTCCAGCCCCGACACCCGAGGGGTCACCGCCAGGCGGGGCATCTTGCAGTTGGAGGTCAGTAGTGGACAACCGTTGCCCACAATGGAACCAGAGCTCACAGGAAGTGACTCCACTGAAAGAGGGGACACTGCGGTCAGAGACAATATTCTTGTAACAGACGTCACGGTGCAGACCTCCACTAATTTACCTTTCTTCACAAAGAAGACTGGCTCCATGTCATTGTCAGAGGCCTGCGGGGTGAACACAAAAGAGCCACAATGAGCGGAAACAGAAAAAGTGTCTTCCTGAAGCCCCCCCTCGGCTGGACGCTTCACCCACCTTGTCCGCAAATTCACTCTCCGTGTCACACTGGAAGACAACGAGACAACACTTTAGTACGCCTTTCTGCAGACGGAGGACTATAGCCAGGTAAAATGTCCCAACAGCACAAGAATTGTAATAAAACCAGACCCGCCGCAATCTGATGCGGATCCAGTAGAACTCCGTTTAGCGTTGAGAACGTATTTTCCATTAATCCGAACTGCCGGCTGAATTTGGATTTCAGGCTAAATTTTACACTTTTTTTTTTTTTTTTTGAGCTGAGACCCACTACCTTCAAATATTCGCTTTTACTGTCTCACTAATAATATCCGTAAAATACAAATAAATATCGATATGAATGAAGAAGTAATACAGCGGTCTCAGATCTTCAGGGCTGGGCCAGAGCGCGAACGTAAGATGATATCATTTTAATCTGAGAATAAAAATGCATAAAAAAACCCCAAAAACATGAACTTACAATATATCCTGTTTCCAGGAAATGATTACCAGAACCCTGAAAGAGAAAAGAACACGTCGTCAACCTCAGCAGGAATACTGCATCTGACAGCGATCATTTCCTAATAAGAATATCATGGCGTTTGGCAGCTCCCAGGCACCTTCTCCTCTCTCTTCCTCTTCCTC
Source organism: Denticeps clupeoides (assembly GCF_900700375.1). NCBI lineage: Eukaryota > Metazoa > Chordata > Actinopteri > Clupeiformes > Denticipitidae > Denticeps > Denticeps clupeoides. Next base: position 23,049,646 of record NC_041714.1, read on the forward strand.
TCCGCCTTCCGGCACTTCTCCCAGCTCCGGGGGGTGAAGCTGGCCTGGGGACCGTCCTCGGGCTCGCTCGGGGGACCCCCGTTCTCCTCGGACCCCCTCTTCCGCTTGATGCCGCGGCCCAGGAAGCCGGCGCCGCGGTCGGGGGGCTTCATGGAGCAGTCCATCTACAAACACACCGCGGTCAGGGGAGGCGCTTCCGGACCCGAACCCACCGTGAGACGCGTCAAGATACCTCCAGAGCCTCCAGGCTGATGAAGCTGGCGATGGCGAAGCCGTCGATGACGTCCTCCTCGCAGGACACGGACTCCCGCTTCCTCCGGCGAGGGGGCCGGTGCCGGACGCCGGGGAAGACGCTCCGCGCCAAGGCGTCTCCCGCTCCGCCCTCCTGCTCCGAGGCGGAGGACGGCGACGTGTGCTCGGCCAGGTCCGGCCGCCTCCGCCGCCGCTCCCTGTCGCGCTGGGACCGTGAGCGGCGGCTCTGCCTGAAGCCGCCGCTCCGACTCGGCCCGTCCATGTCGAAAAGCACCGAACGCGGTCCCGCCGAAGGCCCCCGAGAGGCCGGTCCCGTCCGCGGACTGCGGCGCAGCTCCCGTCTAAAATGGCGTCAGCGGCGGAGACCGAGGGGCATGTTACTAAATCACTCGGTCACTCGCTCCTCGGACGGGGCGGCGCAGGCCGGTACCGAGCGGCCCGACATGGACGAGGCCCCGCCGGCGGTTCTGCCCGAAACCCCCGCGCCGGTCCGGTCAAACAACAACAACGGCGATAACTCGGCCGCTCTCGGCGGATTAAAAGGCGCCGGTTTATTTCCTGACAGGAGGCCGCCTGCTAGCGTTAGCCACGTCAGCTAGCGGCGTTAACACTGGACGCGGAGCCCCGCGGCCGCGGCGGATCTCGGGCGCCCGCAGCTCCGCTGGCGCGACTGGCTAAGCGCCATCGACTCAGGTGCGGCCCGCAGGCGTCTCTCCGCGGCTTTTGTTGCGACGCTAGCGCGGTTAGCTGGCGGTGCGGGGCGTCGCCATGGCCCGCGGCGGAGCGGGCTGTCGAGCCCGGGTCTGTGCGCTGCTTTCCGGCCGGGCGCCCCGGGTCCCAGGCCCGGACCGCCTACCGTGTAACGCGCGGCTCGACACGACGAGCTAGCCGCCGCGCTAACCAGGCCCGAGGCGCACGGACGGCCGCGATGCTTCGGTCCCGACGCGGTTCGGACCAGAACAGAGTGGAAGCGGCCGAGGACCAGATCCCGTTCGGGCCGAGCGACGAGCCAGTTCCGGACTCCGCCGGGTAATCCGTCCGAGATCCAGCCGGACCGGGCGACGCTTCTCTCCCCGGTCCTCGCTTCGAAACGCAGGAGCGTGAAAAAGAATCGATTCCGCCCGGAAAGCGCGACTATCACGGTCCGTGCGGCGCGGAGCCGGACAGACGGGGCTGTATTGTGCTCCGGCGGAGGCTCCTTCCTCTGCGGACCGCGGCGCTGGGGCCGGAATGCGGCCGGGGCGCTGGCGCCACCTGGCGGCCCGCGGGAGAGTTGTCGCGACCGGGAGGACCTGTTGTCTCCAGCTGGTCACATTCAGATGCAGCTCAGTTCAAGTCAGGATGCTCACAAAGGAGTGAAGGTGGAAATGAGGGACCGACCTCCACAAACAGAGACTATGACGATCCACGGTTTACATGTCTCATCAGGGTTCTGCAGGGTTATGACCTCCATTAGTGTCTCCAGGGGACTGTCTCCCTGCACCAAATGGAACTGTTTATCAGTAAACAGCCAGTAAATAATGGCGTCAACAACAAACCAGAAGTTCTGGACAGGGAAGAGTAAAACACGTCGTAATATTCACTTAACTATAGAGCAGCCAAACCAACCAATGATGCCGTCGCTTTTTATTTATTCACTTTATATCAATTTCTATTGATTATTGATACAATTTATTTTTACACTTTACATACGATATTATTGATATTATGGATATAAGTAAGTACTAATATAGTACTAATGTAGTAGTAAAGTACTGATAATAAAATAAAAACTATACCAAGGTTACAGAGACAGAGGACGGCGAGATGTCATAAACAAGCCGGGTCGTGGAACCGTGACGTCATCTCGCCCGGCCGACGTCACATCCGCCCGACGGGACGCGTGAACGCGGAAGTATCGGTTTCTAAACAAATTGTGTCCGCCATCGGCGTGAAGTCGGCGTTGAAGCGGCGTCCGCAGCACCGGCGAGGTACGTACCGGGGGCCGCCGCCCTTCCCGTCTTTACTCGCCGCCGCCCGGGCTCCGAGTCGGGGTAAAAGCCCGTCTTCTCTCGCCTCTCTGTACCGCGCAGATGGAGTTCCTGTTCGGTCGGAGGAAGACCCCGGAGGAGATGCTGAGGCAGAACCAGAGGGCGCTGAACAGAGCCATGAGGGACCTGGACCGGGAGCGACAGAAGCTGGAGCAGCAGGAGAAGAAGATCATCGCGGACATCAAGAAGATGGCCAAGCAGGGACAAATGGCGAGCGTTCTTCACACATTTTCTTTACACATTTAGGGTCAGTGGTGGCCTAGCTGTTCAGGAAGCGGCCCCATAATCAGAAGGTTGCTGGTTCGAATCCCGATCCGCCAAGGTGCCACTGAGCAAAGCACCGTCCCCACACACTGCTCCCCGGGCGCCTGTCATGGTGCCCACTGCTCACCAAGGGTGACGGTTAAATACAGAGGACACGTTTCACCGCGTGCACCGTGTGCTGTGCATCACAAGTGACAATCACTTCACACACTTTCCATGGTGAGTCCATGGTGATAGGAACACGGGAGTGACCATATCTCTCTCTTTTAACGCAGGACGCGGTGAAAATCATGGCGAAGGACCTCGTCCGCACACGGCGATACATAAAGAAGTTCATCATGATGAGGGCCAACATCCAAGCAGTCAGCCTCAAGATCCAGACCCTCAAGTCCAACAACAGCATGGCACAGGCCATGAAGGGGGTGACCAAGGCCATGGCCACCATGAACAGACAGGTACGCGGAGCCTGGCGTCCCCGCGCCGTCCCTCCGCACCGCGCCTTTAACGCTGTCCTCTGTCCCAGCTGAAACTGCCGCAGATCCAGAAGATCATGATGGAGTTCGAGCGACAGAGCGAAATCATGGAAATGAAGGAGGAAATGATGAACGATGCCATAGATGATGCTATGGGGGATGAAGATGATGAGGAAGAAAGGTGACTGAGTCTGATTGTAAATGTTTTATTATTGAATATGTATAATTAACTGCGGTTTTCCCGTCTAGCGATGCCATCGTCTCTCAGGTGCTGGACGAGCTGGGCCTGAACCTCTCGGACGAGCTGTCCAGTAAGAGCAGAGCGTACCTACGTACCTACGCTTCGTCCGAGCCCGACGCGGCCCGCTTGCGTAACGTCTCTTCTCGTTCGCTCCGTTAGATCTGCCGTCCACCGGCGGCAGCCTGTCCGTGGCCGCCGGGAAGAAGGCGGAGCCCCAGCCGGCCCTGGCGGACGCCGACGCCGACCTGGAGGAGCGGCTGAACAACCTGCGGCGGGACTGAGGCGGCTCCTGCGCCCCCGCCACGATTCTCTTTACTTCTGTGCTGTGTTGTTGTACGTTACCAATGATCTAAATAAGACTTCTGTTCAATTAAAGAAACTGCAGTTCAGCCACGTTACTCGTTCTGGAGACGGTTTAACACTAATCACGCTCCTTCAAAGTTAATATTGGGCAGTACGGAGAGACGTTCTGCCCCTTTCTCTTCTATCGCCTGGTGCCAAGGGGTGTTGGGTAGCGGTCAACACGACGTCACATATCAAGGGCCTGTTTTTAATCCCAGAATTCCCCTAATCGGTCGAGAGTTGCGGACAAGATTGGGCTCTTTGCATCACCACGCCAACCCTGATATTGTGATCATTCTTGTAGTATTTATCTCAAGGTAAATGGAACTTTATATTTTTTCAAAGTTATTTCTTACTTTACCTTTCTTTGTTCAATAAAACATGTTTCACATGCGCCACTACGTTTCCTTTCAATAGGTCTTATATAAAAAAAAAAGGGCTTCATTTAAATATGTTTCCCTTTACAAGCTCGAGCTGTGGATGGAAGAAACAAATATGACCAGAGAGACAGACAAAAATACCCAGGTGAACAAACAGCATATTACAAAATGAATTTGTTCTGTATTTCTGAACCCAAAACAGACACTTTTTTTCTGTTAATTTGTCATCATACTATTATAGAATGGCAATAATGGATATACATCAACTAGAACATTAAATAATAGAAAAATAACAGCCATGTGTTATGTACAGAAGAGCTGTTTTACATTTAAAACTTAAACATGGAGGCGAACAAAAAAATCAAAAGAGCACAAGATGGAACCAAGGAACCCCAACCATGGAAAACTTCTCCCGTTACAACCTGACTGGGCAACACCCGCCGTCCCTAGCGGGGTTTACATCTCGAAACGAACTTCTAATGGCGGCTCGTGGGGCGTGTTGAAATGTAGAACGGAGAAGCAACGGCCGCTCGTCCAGAACACAATGCAAACTCCAGATGCAGGTTAAAACACATGCACGCACACTCACATTATAAAACAATGTATGCCGGGAATAGAACTTGAAACCGGTGCTGCGCTGCTGCTATTATTCTTCTTCTTCTTCTTAAACCGCGTCTGCATTCACCACCTTTCCAGTGAAAATACTCGAGATCTTCCGTCCCGTCTCCCGCTGCTGAACCATGGGCGGGAGAGCGGGCTCTCTAAGACAGGGAGGTCACACGGCGCTGTTTGGGCTGGGCGTGGTCAGCCGCCTCATTTCCGACACGTCCGGTGCGGGGTCTGCTTTTTCTGGTTTTCAATGCGGCAGCGGCTTCTTTCGTCCAACCAGGGAAGCTCAAAGCTCCTGTAGGGAGAAAAATCCGGTGAGGGACGCCCAGAGACAGAAATCCCGGGAAATAGACCTATTTCCAGTTAATTATAATAAAGACTAAAAGGAACGGTTACTTACTGAGGAGTCAGATTTGGTAAAGGGCAACCAAATGCCACAACTGGAAGGAACGGGGTGACTGCGATGGACTCCACTGTGGGAGGAGAGAGAGAGAGAGAGAGAGAGAGATCTCAGTCTGGGTCACACAACTCAACACACACAGCTGAGAACATGTCGTCTCGCACCGTCCTCAGCCTCTGGGTAGAAGGAGCAGAGTTCTGGCTCGCTCTCCTGGACGCTGCTGCTGCTCTTCTTCTCCATTCGCTGCTGGAGCCGCTGGAGCATGCGCTGCTCACGGATTCTCTGGATGTCCCACCTGGTTTTAGGTAAGATCACACCCCACAGAAACATCTTAAATTCAACCTTCGTATATGGTTTGGCCCGACAATCTATGGAGATGTCTCCAAAAAAAAAAAACTAAAAATTGACAGAATGGCTGCTGGTTAACTGGAGTGTGGCCCTACTGAACGTCTCCTTTTCACAAATATTAAACTTTCCACAGTTTTCATCATGGCCACAGGCTGGCTATCAGGATCCTGTCTTCAGCCACATCCATCAAAAAGCCCTGAATGTGAAAGGTCAAAAAGAAGGAATATTTATCCCACCTCTTCCGCCTCTTCTCATCCAGCTCCAGTTTTGCATGTCGTTTGAGAAACACACCATCCTCCAGGTTCTTTGTGGGGAAAAAAAAAAAAATAATAAATAAAAAAAATATCATATGCAAGAGAGAATTTGAAAGTGACGTGATGGTCATTGTGAGACACTGCAGCACAGCACACTGTGACACGTGTCCTCTGTATTTAAACATCACCCTTGGTGACAGTGGGAACCATGACGGGGAGCAGCGTGTGGGGACGGGACCTTCATCAAGGGGACCTCGGTGGCACCTTGACTGTTTTTGATCCCACAACCTCGCGGTTACGGGTCTGCTTCCTTAGCCATTGGCCACCATTGCCCCTTGGTAGAGAAGCAGTGAAACTCACCTCTAACAGACCAGATTTGTCACTCAGTGGCTCAACAATTCTCTCCCTCCAGGATGGTACTGAAACACAGTTAAGTAACAATCATCATCATCCTCCTCGTCCTCAGACCTCCGTTAAAAACGAACAGCCTATTAAGACAAACTTTAACGGCAGCACTCACTGGCTACATCCTCTTCCTTCTTGGGTGACGTCTGGTTCAAGGGGGACAGTGGAGGCTGGTGCCAGCAGCACAGGTACATCTCTGTGGTGCTCAGGTAGGGCAGGTCCTCCATACGTGTGGAGTCTAAGGAGTCTTCCCTGTCGGAGCTAAACAGGTGTCCACTTCCTGAGGGGTCCGTGGTCTCCTTACCACACTGACTTGGTGAGGGCTCCCCACTCTCGGCCTTCTGACTGGGAGACTTTGGGGCCTTCCCTCTGAACTTCTGAATTTTGGAGTCCAAAGCGCTGAACTTCCTGCAACAGGGAAGACATACAGACAGTTGCTGACCCACCACAACAGAAATGGGTCCAGACGAGATGCGCCATCATTACCTCTTCTGGACTTTCCCCCCTCTACTGAACGGAAGGCTTTTAGGGGTGGAGGACGAAGAAACGTCATTTAAATCAACATCCCAGAAATCATCAGTGTCCGGTCTCCACCGCTCCAGAGGCTGGAACAGACGCTTGTCCCGGGGCTCCTTACTGGTCAGCTGCAATCGCCGCTCCATCCGCTCGATACGCGCCAGCAGCTGGGGAGAAAACATCGAGTTAAAAAAACCTTCCATAAACTGCTGAAAGAAGCGGCCGCCGGAGGGAGGCGTGGCGTACCGTGTCCCGGTCCGCCTTCAGCTCCTCGATCTCCTTGTCTTTGGCCTGCAGCTGCTGCTGCTGCTGCTCGATCAGGTCCAGCTGCAGCAGCAGCAGCTGCCGGAGGCAGGTGGTCTGCGAGTGCGGGTGCCCGGGGCTCTTCTTCACGTTCTTCCGCTTGCCCTCGGAGCTGATCTCCAGTGGCGCCGCCCGGGACGAGCCGGTCCCCTCGCCCACGGCGTTCCGAGAGTTGCCATGCACGTTCACAGCTACGAACTCCGTCTTCACGTCCATGACGTTGGACTGTCCCAGAGTACTTTTACTTTTCACCGGGGTTCCCTCCGCCCCCATTTGCCTGGCCTCCGCTCGCTCGGACTGCTCGCTGCCCAGTGCTGTCGCCAGTGGATGCCGGGCCACCCTGGAGTGGTGGTTCTCGTCCAGCTTTTTGGATTTGCTGAAGAGCTGCCCGCCGCTCTTGATGATGTCTCCCAGGACGTCGTGCACGTCCGAGACGAACTTGCACGAATGGCCGGCGCCTGCTGGAGATTTATCCGGCCCGTCCGTGTCCAGCTTCAGGCCGACGTTGGAGAAGAACGCGGGGCGCAGGGTCATGGCGGCGTGTGCGTTATAAAGCCGACTGCTGGCGGCCGTGATGGTGCTGCGCCGGCGGCTGCTCCCCTCCCTGAAACACAGCAGAACACACACCGTCACACACGGCCCGAAATAAACACGGAAGCGAGCGAACACGGAGCCGCCGGTGACGCTTTCAGCCGCCGCGCCTCCATTTTGGCTGCTGCGGCGCAGGTTAGCGGCTAATGCTAACAGAGCAAAACAACAACAATAAGCGCCGCGGCTGGGAACATTGTTCACGGGAGCAGGAGGAGGCCGTTTCACCCGCAAGGTCCCGCCACGGTGCGTGGAACGGGCCTGGACGCGGCGGCCCTGCGTGCTGGCGAGAGGGAACGTACTTTAAATCGCCCGAAATCCCCCATTTTCTGCTCCGCAGCCTCGCTGGTTCCTACTCGCGCCCGTTTAAAACGCCGCGCATGCGCGGCTCGGCGCCGCGGTGACGTCACCGGCCAAGTGGCTGCTGCCCGCCGCGGTGACGTCACCGGCCAAGTCGTTTAAAGCATCTGATCCAGAGCGACTTACGACGTCACCATCAGTGAAGTTCTGCTTCAGCAGGACTCAAACCAGCAATACAGTCATTTTATTCACTCTGTCGAGTTCTTCTTACATGATTCAGACTATAAGAAAGTTACAAGTTAGTCCAAGTTTTCTCTAAAGAGGAAGGTCGAAAATACTCAGCGACTGTGCTGTTCTGATCACGATTCCACCACCAAGACAGAGAAGCATCTAGACGAGGTTCTTCCTCGTACCTTCAGCAGTGGAGGGACCAGGCGAGCAGTAGGAGAAAAGAGAAACACAGCACACGGTGATATGGTGAAATGTGTCCACTTCCTTAACCTTCCACGCTTCCTTAACCACTAGGCCACCACTGCCCAGGTCTACTGGAGGCTCGGAGAGTGTGAGGTGCAGCGTGAGGTATAATAAGGGCTCTGAGGTCCGATGGTGAAACCCAGTGTTTGGATCTGACGCGAGGTGGGGGGGGGCAGCTACTGGGATCCAGTGGAAGTAACGTAGCAGTGTGGTGGTGTGGAGAAGTTGGGAAGGTGCTGCTGCGTCCTGTATTAGTTGTAGAGGTCAGATGGAGCATATTCTGGGATTTTGGGATCCAGTGCAGGTAACGTAGCAGTGTGGAGGTGTGGAGAAGTTGGGAAGGTGCTGCTGTGTCCTGTATTAGTTGTAGAGGCTGGATGGAGCAGATTCTGGGATCCAGTGGAGGGAACGTAGCAGTGTGGAGGTGTGGAGAAGTTGGGAAGGTGCTACTGGGTTCTGTATTAGTTTTAGATGACAGATGGAGCAGATTCTGGGATTTTGGGATCCAGTGGAAGTAACGTAGCAGTGTGGAGAAGTTGGGAAGGTCCTGCTGTGTTCTGTATTAGTTGCAGAGGCCTGATGGAGCAGATTTTGGGATCCAGTGGAGGTAACGTAGCAGTGTGGTGGTGTGGAGAAGTTGGGAAGGTGCTGCTGTGTCCTGTACTAGTTGTAGAGGTCAGATGGAGCAGATTCTGGGATTTTGGGATCCAGTGCAGGTAACGTAGCAGTGTGGTGGTGTGGAGAAGTTGGGAAGGTGCTGCTGTGTCCTGTATTAGTTGCAGAGGCCTGATGGAGCAGATTTTGGGATCCAGTGGAAGTAACGTAGCAGTGTGGTGGTGTGGAGAAGTTGGGAAGGTGCTGCTGTGTCCTGTATTAGTTGCAGTGGCCGGATGGAGCAGATTCTGGGATCCAGTGGAGGTAACGTAGCAGTGTGGAGGTGTGGAGAAGTGGAGAAGTTGGGAAGGTGCTGCTGGTTTCTGTATTAGTTGTAGAGGTCGAATGGAGCAGATTTTGGGATCCAGTGGAGGGAACGTAGCAGTGTGGAGGTGTGGAGAAGTTGGGAAGGTCCTGCTGTGTTCTGTATTAGTTGTAGAGGCCTGATGGAGCAGATTCTGGGATCCAGTGGAGGGAACGTAGCAGTGTGGTGGTGTGGAGAAGTTGGGAAGGTGCTACTGGGTTCTGTATTAGTTGTAGAGGCCTGATGGAGCAGATTTTGGGATCCAGTGGAGGGAACGTAGCAGTGTGGTGGTGTGGAGAAGTTGGGAAGGTGCTGCTGTGTCCTGTATTAGTTGTAGAGGCCGGATGGCAGTCAGAGGTAGACCTGCTAGATGGTCCAGTCGTGAGATTACCCGGGACTGATTGAGTATCTGGTGGCGTGTGTTGGTAGATCAGGGCGGATCCGTCTGATCTCTCATGCCGGATCCTCCTGCTGCAACCTCCCACACACACACAGCCACCCACCCACATGTTCTAAAAGGAAATGTGATTCATCAGGCTTGCATATGCAGTAATATATAATCTAAAACAACATTTCAGTAATAATCAATCTGTTTTAAACATTACGTGAACGGTGTTACTTCAGAGAACTCTTCATCAAGCCTTCTGGTGGTATAATTATCATGCAGTCAACACATTTGGCCTCCTGATTAGACAAATTACCCTGAAAAGTACATTTTCCATCAGCCAAAGGACGTTTCAACCAACCAAACAAATCTGACTTTCCATAATTGTGCACAGCAGTGTGAATAAAAGCCTGCCGTGCAAGTTCCGGTTTTATGACCCAAAGCTGCTTATCAGTATTTACACCTTCACATTAGTCATGAAATTAATGGCCATTATGCTACAGAACGTAAGTGCTCCCCACCAGGATTTTACCCTCTTTTTACCGCATAAAAAGGGGTGTTTCACCCTGGTGAACCAACACTCCTTCTCAGACATCGGACAAGGTAAGACCAAGGATAGCATGTGGTACGTTACCAGAATGATGTTCAACCTTCGTCCATAGGCACCGGTGAAGGATGAGGACGTCTCTGTTTGTGCTGGTTGTCCTGTGCTTGATGGGCTCTCTGCAGACGACTGCTGAAGGCCAGCCTGAGGAGAGCAGGTGATGCCATATTCACCTTTTAAAACGTTCTAAAATCAAATTAAAACCTGTTTAGTCGTAGCGTAACGTCTTCAAAATATCTGTCGTAAATTCTGAGTTAGCAGCACAGCAGTGGACGGGCCGCCTTTGGCGCGACGCTATGCTGAATCGACAATCGCAAGTGACATCAGTAAAATCATGGACTCCATGGTGCAGAAGAATTTTGTCAACTTTCTACTGAACCAACGTGAGAAAAAGAGCGAGTGAGTGGAAAATAATCCTATTTGCCAGCGCAGGACCACACCAGCTCGCTGACTGCGGGTTTCTCCACGTTTTGCAGGCCTCTCGGTCAACCAGAGGACGCAGAGACTCGCGTCTTCAATAATTTGCTGAAAAATGAGATCAGTTCATGGCTTCACAGCAAAGGACAGGTCGGTGCGCTTTACATTTTCCCCTGCAAAACTGGCGTGGATTACTGTGATAATGAAATCATTGTTGTATTTGCCTTTTTTTAAATGAAATGTCGGTTTATGTTTGTGTTCCCACAGCTGAGAAGAAAATGATGAAAAAGAGGTGACTGAACCCTGGAGAAACCACCGTATAATTATATGTCATTTTATTGGATGCAGTCTTACTATAAATACTTATAAATGCATTAAATCACCCTTTATGCATGGAAGGTGTGTATTGTGAGTTAATTACAAGCTCATCATGTTACTAATGGATTCAGGATTTAGCAAATGTTATAAGGGCTTCCAGATAATTCCAGGTAATTTAACACGCTATATGAACTTTAAAAAGTAGACGTGACAGCCTCGTTTCAACACATTACATGAAGACGATCATTTGCACTAATAAGGCTTTGAAAATAATAGGCCTGGGCCAGTGGTGGCCTAAAGGTTAAGGAAGCGGCCCCGTAATCAAGGTTGTGGGTTCGAATCCCGACCTGCCAAGGTGCCACAAGGTCCCCTTGATGAAGGTCCCGTCCCCACACACTGCTCGCCTGTCATGGTCCCCACTGCCCGCCAAGGGTCACGGTCAAATACAGAAAACACGTGTCACCGTGTGCTGTGCTGCAGTGTTTCACAGTTACAGTCACGTCATTCTACTCGGGACATGAATTAAAGTCAGCAGGACCTGTCATGGTGCCCACTGTCACCAAGGGTGATGATAAAATACAGAGGACACGTTTCACCGTGTGCTGTAGTGTCTCACAGTGACAGTCACGTCACTCTACTCGGGACCTGTCATGGTGCCCACTGTCACCCAGGATGATGATAAAATACAGAGGACACGTTTCACCGTGTCACCGTGTGCTGCAGTGTTTCACCGTGACAGTCACGTCACTCTACTCGGGACATGAATTAAAGTCAGCAGGACCTGTCATGGTGCCCACTGTCACCAAGGGTGATGATAAAATACAGAGGACACGTTTCACCGTGTCACCTTGTGCTGTGCTGCAGTGTTTCACCGTGACAGTCACGTCACTCTACTCGGGACATGAATTAGAGCAGCAGGACTCCAGGCCGACAGGGCGGCGCTGTCGAGGCTGGCCAGGTCTCCTGCGGCACGTTGTAAACGGGAAGGTCTGTGGACGTCGCGTCTCCTGCTGCTGCTGCTGAGTCGCTGTCCCCTCCAGGATGCACCGGAGAGGAGTCGGGGCGGGGGCCATCGCCAAAAAGAAGTTCGCCGAGGTACGTCGCCATTAGCGCCGCGCCGTGCAGTCGCTCGTAAACTCGGTGCTTCATGTGTCGTGTGTTTGGCGACAGGCGAAGTACAAGGAGCGGGGGACAGTCCTGGCCGAGGACCAGATCGCGCAGGTGAGTCGCCGGTACCGACCTGGTACCGAGCAGCGTGCTCGGCTCTCGCCTGTTCGGATTGTGAGCCGGTGGCGCTCGTTGTCGCTTTTTGCAGATGTCCAAGCAGCTGGAGACGTTCAGAAGTCACCTCGAGGAGTTTGCCAGTAAACACAAGCAGGAGATCAGGAAGAGCTCCCAGTTCCGGGTCCAGTTTCAGGAGATGTGTGCCACCATAGGAGTCGATCCGCTGGCCTGTGAGTTGTCTAGTCCTCCGCTTTCTAATTAAGACGAGGACAGTGCAATGACCCGGGTGTCCCTGTGTCCCCTACGCAGCCGGAAAAGGCTTCTGGTCTGAGATGCTCGGTGTCGGGGACTTTTACTATGAACTTGGTGTTCAGATCATCGAAGTCTGTCTGGCCCTGAAACACAGAAACGGAGGTCAGTGGTTGACTCGTGGTTAAATACGGTGGAATACTGTGAAATACCGTTTTATATACTGCACATGAATTGCTGTTTGTCAGGACTCATTACTCTGGATGAGCTTCACCAGCGCGTCTTGAAGGGCAGAGGCAAGTTCGCCCAGGACGTCAGCCAGTAAGTGCAGGTCGCCAATTCACATTTTACTTGTCACATACACAGTCGTACACGGTATGATATGCAGTGAAATGCTTTAGCGACTGTACAGACCACAGTGTTGCAAATATTGCAAGTATACAATGAACCAATATGCAAATATTGCAAACATAACCAGATATTACACTTATGTCTTTAACATAAAATATGTGTAACAGGTAGTGTGAAAGTGAGTGAAGTCAAAGTGAAAAGTAAAAGTTTGTGCAAAAGTTCTGGGGGGATTGAGTCCAGAGTGATTGAAAGTGAGGAGCGGGAGCCATTATTAACAAGCTCGTCTATCAGCCAGAAGACCACAAAATCACAGCTTTAAGCTCCACTTACTACCATCGTGCCCCTGAGACAAGACACTGCACCCTGAGTGTCTCCAGGGGGACCGTCCCCGTCACTACTGACTATATGGGCATCTGGTAAATGTACCTGTAACTCCCAAGCTGCCTCTCTCTCCTGTTTATAGGGACGACCTGGTCCGGGCCATTAAGAAGTTAAAAGCCATGGGGAATGGCTTCGGGATGATTCCAGTCGGAGGATCCTATCTGGTCCAGTCGGTCCCTGCTGAGCTCAACATGGACCACACGGTAGTGCTGCAGCTTGCGGAGGTTCGTGTGGCCCTGGACACCGTCCTGTCTTCACCGTGATGTGTTAATGACCCTTTGTCGTGTCCTACAGAGAAAAGGCTATGTGACCGTCAGCGAGGTGAAGGAAGGCCTGAAGTGGGAGAGGGAGCGAGCCGGTCACGTGTTGGTGGGTGCATTACGGAAGCCGAGAGAAATCACAGGTGTGATCTGCACAGGTGTATTTCAGGTTAAAAAAGGTCTCTTATTCCTTGTAGGACCACCTGCTGAAGGAAGGTCTGGCCTGGTTGGATATGCAGGCTGATGGGGAGCCGCAGTATTGGCTGCCAGCTCTCTTCTCTGATCTGACCTCCCAGGATGTCTCCCCGGAGGAGGCCAATCAGATGTCTCCATAAGACACGTCCATATGGACAGAGGCAGTCATTTCCTTCAGGGTGTTTCTCTGCAAGCCATGTTCTAGCCCACTTGCATTTTTAAACCATGTTTCATAGGCAGTTGACCATCTTTACCGTCAAACATGGACACCATGTTGGACCATTTAATACCAGTCTGACGGTCTTCTCAAACGTACCAAACCTGCTCTGACACTTCTTGCACACTTATGCTACCCTGGAAGGGACTTTGGTTTTTTGCTTTTATTTGGTCTTCGTGGTCCCTGCTTGTGATGTGTAACGTTCTGATCATCTCTCTGGACACTGAAACTTGTAATATATCTTTTGTAAAATACATTGTTAATAAGAAACTACTTGATGTTTTTACTTCAAATGAATAAAAACACACAAAAGATTTTATTTATTTTGCTTCAATTTAATAACAATGAACATCATCACACCATTCCAGCATACAGTGGACAGAAGAACGCATCCAAACTACATGAATCTTCTGGATCTACAGACTGGGACAACCTGCTTTCATCATCATCCCATCCAAAACAGTCACTTTCTTACCTAACGATAAACCTTGGATCCCCATAGAACTTAAGAGTACCCCAAAAGAAAAGGATCAAAACTACGCAAAACTACAAAAACTAAAGAAAATTCTCAGAGGGAACCTCCGCCCTGCTGCCTCCAGCCCCAGAATCATCCATGTGGAGGCCAGCAGCACCATCACCACATCCCTGCCTGATGACCTCAAGTCCTTTTACAAAATCCCCCATTATAGACACCATGCACAAGCTCTGGAGCAGCTTAACTCTTCAGTAAGACTCTTTATTTGCGGACGTCTCCTCCGCCTTCAGCACTCTGCAACCACACGTCCTGGCTAATAAACGTTCCTCCAACCTTCACCTGGACAACCAGACAGTCCTGTGGATTTTGGACTTTCTGCTGAACCTCCGTTATACCTCCATGGGGTCCACAAGGCTGCGTGCTCTGCTCTTCATGTTATACACACGACTGTGACCTGGTGACGACACGGTCCTCCTGTCCCTGCTGTCCCGGCCCGTCACACTGTCAGCGTGTGCTCTAACGTCCTTGGATCACACATCTGTTATATTTAATATTTAGTCTATATTATTGTTCATAGTGAAATATACAGAAAATCCCTGTGTCTAATTTTTCAACTGTTATACGTGTGCACTGCGCCTTTTAAATTACCCCTCGGGGACAAATGAAATATTTTTTAATTGAATAGAAAGAATCTAAATAGATAAGAATATGTAAAATGTCCCACTAATTAAATTCCCAGAAGCTTTGATAGTACAATTTCAGGTATAAAATGACTAAAGGGAATGAAAGCATATTAAATATGTAAATGAGGAGCATAGAGGAGGGTAGACAGGGCCGTTATTATACTGGTAGCTTCAGGGAGAACGTGATCTGAACAGTTGTCTGGTGTCTACATCTCATGACTGTAGACATGATCCTCGAACTCAGCCTGGGCCATCTGGTCACAGATGAGGGTACACATGGGACACACCTTGTGACACTCTTCATGCTGCGTCAGCTCTGTCTCGCTGATGCCTGGGAAGAGCTCCCTGCAGTGTTTGCACTGCAGGACCTGGATTGGGGAAAAGGGACAGTTGAAGACCGAGCAGTGATTGTAAAATGCCGTTGGTGTTCCCAGCGTACCTCGTCCTCTGGCTCGTGTGCAGCTCCTGGTAATAAAAGGAGGGGAAGTTAACCGGTTAGTGGGAGTTAACCATCTGTAAAACAGCGGGGCATGACATGGATTACCAAAGACGAGCTGGTGGTCCAGCGAACCCGCGTGGCCGAGGACCGGACCGTAGGGGTCGGGCTGCCCTGTGCCCAGTTCCCTCTGCAGTCTCTCGATTTCAGCCTTCAGCTCCTGGTGGAGGTTAAACAGGACAACGTTCCGGCCACGTTCACCTGAAGGTGTTCACCCCTGTGGTGCAGATAAACGTTTGTCACCTGATTGTCCCTGCTTAGCTCCACATTTGCAGCTGCAGCCACTCGTGCGATGGCCAGTTGATCTTCAACGCGCTGATGAAGTTTCTGGATCTGTGGGAAGAAACATTTACATTTACATTTACTGCATTTACCAGACGCCCTTCTCCAGAGCGACTTACAATCAGTAGTGACAGGGACAGTCCCCCCCTGGAGACACTCAGGGTTAAGTGTCCTACTCAGGGACACTTATTTGGTCCAATAAGACCATGTCACCTCTGCGTCGGGGTCCTCGTGCTTCACTTGGCCGCCATGATCTCCACTCTCACGCAGCTGTGCCTGGAGCTCCTTCAGCTGCTTCTCAGCCTGCTCCGCCCGCTGCCGCACCACCTTCCCATTCTGGAGCTCCGTCCGAAGCAGAGTCCGCGCTTCCTGCAGCTGCCCGCGCAGAGTCTCACTCTGCATCTAAAGAACGGGAGGACGTCACTGTACACTGCACATCCGACACTTGAAAATGTGACAAAGTGTGTGACGTACCGCAGTGGAACTTGCTGCCAGAGAGGCGCGCAAATCCTCGTTCTCCTCCTGCAACGTCTGCAGCGCCTCCTGCAGGTCATGCTGGTTCTGCAGCTCAGCGCGCAGCTTCTCCTGCTGTTTCTGACTGCTCTGAAGGTCCACCTGGGGTTCAACAGTTCCAGCTTTCAAATCATGTGCAAAAAAAAGGAACGTGATGTTCCGGCCTGAAACTGGACAAGCAGACGTCCGGACAATGCAGGACGGGCGAGCCCTACAGAGGCTGAACGCATCATCCGTACCAAGCTACCTGACCTTCAATCAATCTACAGCAAACGGTGCTGGACCAGGGCCAGGAAGATCGTGAAGGACCTCACTCACCCCAACAACGGGCTGTTCTCTCTGCTGCGAAGTCCAACACAGAGAGCATGAGGAGGAGCTTCTTCCCGCAGGTCATACGAACTTCTCAACCACATCACTACATAGAACTCCAATACACTCCAGCATTCTCTCTTTCACTTCCACTTTCAATCACTCTGGACTCAACCCCCCCCCCCCCAGAATTTTTGCACAAACGTTTTAAAACTTTTTTACTCTTGCACAGTTTTTTTCACTTTTTCACTTTATACCTTGCTATTACACATATTTTATTTTAAAGACATAATAGTGTAATATTTGGTAATATTTGTATGCTTGTAATATTTAGGTACACACAGGGAGTGCAGAATTATTAGGCAAGTTGTATTTTTGAGGAATAATTTTATTATTGAACAACAACCATGTTCTCAATGAACCCAAAAAAACTCATTAATATCAAATCTGAATGTTTTTGGAAGTAGTTTTTAGTTTGTTTTTATTTTTAGCTATTTTAGGGGGATGTCTGTGTGTGCAGGTGACTATTACTGTGCATAATTATTAGGCAACTTAACAAAAAAATAATATATACCCATTTCAATTATTTATTTTTACCAGTGAAACCAATAACATCTCCACATTCACAAATATACATTTCTGACATTCAAAAACAAAACAAAACAAATCAGCGACCAATATAGCCATCTTTCTTTGCAAGGACACTCAAAAGCCTGCCATCCATGGATTCTGTCAGTGTTTTGATCTGTTCACCATCAACATTGCGTGCAGCAGCAACCACAGCCTCCCAGACACTGTTCAGAGAGGTGTACTGTTTCCCCTCCTTGTAAATCTCACATTTGATGATGGACCACAGGTTCTCAATGGGGTTCAGATCCGGTGAACAAGTAGGCCATGTCATTAGTTTTTCTTCTTTTATACCCTTTCTTGCCAGCCACGCTGTGGAGTACTTGGACGCGTGTGATGGAGCATTGTCCTGCATGAAATCATGTTTTTCTTGAAGGATGCAGACTTCTTCCTGTACCACTGCTTGAAGAAGGTGTCTTCCAGAAACTGGCAGTAGGACTGAGAGTTGAGCTTGACTCCATCCTCAACCCGAAAAGGCCCCACAAGCTCATCTTTGATGATACCAGCCCAAACCAGTACTCCACCTCCACCTTGCTGGCGTCTGAGTCGGACTGGAGCTCTCTGCCCTTGATGGGCCCATCCATCTGGCCCATCAAGACTCACTCTCATTTCATCAGTCCATGAAACCTTAGAAAAATCAGTCCTGAGATATTTCTTGGCCCAGTCTTGACGTTTCAGCTTGTTCAGTGGTGGTCGTCTTTCAGCCTTTCTTACCTTGGCCATGTCTCTGAGTATTGCACACCTTGTGCTTTTGGGCACTCCAGTGATGTTGCAGCTCTGAAATATGGCCAAACTGGTGGCAAGTGGCATCTTGGCAGCTGCATGTTTGACTTTTCTCAGTTCATGGGCAGTTATTTTGCGCCTTGGTGTTTCCACACGCTTCTTGCGACCCTGTTGACTATTTTGAATGAAACGCTTGATTGTTCGATGATCACGCTTCAGAAGCTTTGCAATTTTAAGAGTGCTGCATCCCTCTGCAAGATATCTCACTATTTCTGACTTTTCTGAGCCTGTCAAGTCCTTCTTTTGACCCATTTTGCCAAAGGAAAGGAAGTTGCCTAATAATTATGCACACCTGATATAGGGTGTTGATGTCATTAGACCACACCCCTTCTCATTACAGAGATGCACATCACCTAATATGCTTAATTGGTAGTAGGCTTTCGAGCCTATACAGCTTGGACTAAGACAACATGCATGAAGAGGATGATGTGGACAAAATACTCATTTGCCTAATAATTCTGCACTCCCTATATCAGTTGCCAAAGCATTTCACTGCATATCATACCGTGTACAACTATGTATATGAAAAATAACATTTGAATTTAATGAAACAGTGTGCATCTATAAAAGTTTTAAATTCACTACATTCAGCAAATAAACGCTGTATAATATCGTTCCAGGCTAAAACTGGCACAGTGCAGCGGTTGACATGACTGAAACCGTCCCATGCGCAGCGTAAACAGGGGCATGAACAGACCTGCAGAAGTTGGACATCGTCCTGCAGCTGATGCGCCTCCTGCTTTGCTTCCAGTAACTTGGCGTTCAGCCTGCGGGATATAAACAGACAGCGTGATCCCGTCCCCACGCCAACAACACGCGGGAGGTGTCACCCGAGCCGTCTGAGGACGTTTCAGGGGGTCTGCTCAACCAGAACCCTGCAGATTACTCTGGAATGGTGAGGTCTTACTGTGAAATATCTGCCTGCTGATGCTCGGCCTCCTCCCTCAGCACGGAACGCTGCTTTTTCAGCTGCTGGATCTTCTGCATGGCTTGGCCGTACTTCTCCTGAACTGATGTCAGTTCCTTGCCGCAGGGCAAAACCACAGTGATAAACTACACGATCAAGAGTGAAATGCTTAGAACATGCATGAGAAAATGTCCATACATCTTGTCCTGGTCTGAAGTTGGACATCAGGTCAGATTGATGCCCCACTGGACTCAGAATGGGACTTTCTGTAGAGTCAGTCCTCTGAATTGGGATTGGATGCTCATCTACTGACTTGGACATCTGGTCAATGCGGATCTGTAGATAATCAACAGTTCAGCACGTTAAATACCAACAATAACTCCACTTCATGAACAAAGATCTAAGGCAGCGGAGGTCTAGCAGGTAGGAAATTGGACAGTGGGTTCGAATCCCGACCCCCCCGAGCGCCTGGTTAAATACGGAGGACACGTTTCACCGTGTCACCGTGTGCTGTGCTGCAGTGCCTCACGATGACAGACCCTGAGACTGTGGATCTCTTTCAGTCGTCCGTTCAGCTCCTGTCTGAGAACTTCATTTCCTTCTTCCAGCTCGGCCACCTTCTTGCTCAGGTTCTCCTTCTCCTTCTGCATCTGTTCCGTCTGCACCTGTAACCACACAACCGAACACGGTCAGCAACACCGCCACAAACACAACGACATTTTCAGCCTCCATACGTGGAATATGGAATATGACAGGCCATTTAAACCATGTGCACATGTACCTGTGTGGTGACAATTAACATGTCACCCTCCAGGCTATTGTCCGAGCTCTGCTCTGTTGGACTCTGGAAACAGAAGGGGGTGCTGGCTCCCCGAACCTGGCCCTTGCTGTCCACATAGCAAAACTGGTAAAACTCCCCATCGTCTCTGGGCAGATGACGCTCTAGGTGACATGAAGATCGCGCTGAAGTGGGGAAGTATGTAAGTAACAAATTCAAACAGACAAAACATGTACCTTGGAACACTACAGTCTGTCCCACTGGCTGTGGTCCTATCCGGTCCAGGCAGGGCTCCACCCAAGCAAAGGTGTGGTAATGTTGTGTTGAGTTCCACCCGACCTGGACCAAACACACAGCGAGACCTCAAATCATCACAATTAATCAACGGATTAAATGTAATGAGAAGAAATGGAATGAAGTGTTGAATCAGCCCTACCAGCAGCCTAGACTAGCAATACATGTCAAAATAAATCAATATAAATATATGCATAATGCATATTTATGCTACATGAATATTTACAGTGGGGCAAAAAAATATTTAGTCAGCAACCAATTGTGCAAGTTCTCCCACTTAAAAAGATGCGAGAGGCCTGTAATTTCCATCATAGGTTTACACATCCTCTGATTTTTTAAAGAATTTATTTGCAAATTATGGTGGAAAATTAGTATTTGGTCACTAACAAACAAGCAAGATTTCTGACTACCATCAGTAACACACTACGCCGCCAGGGACTCAAATCCTGCAGTGCCAGACGTGTCCCCTGCTTAAGCCAGTACATGTCCGGGCCTGTCTGAAGTTTGCTAGAGAGCATCTGGATGATCCAGAAGAGGATTGGGAGAATGTTATATGGTCCGATGAAACCAAATTTTTTGGTAAAAACTCTACTTGTCGTGTTTGGAGGAGAAAGAATGCTGAGTTGCATCCAAAGAACACCATTCCTACTGTGAAGTATGGGGGAGGAAACATCATGCTTTGGGGGTGTTTTTCTGCAAAGGGACCTGGACGACTGATCCGTGTAAAGGCAAGAATGAATGGGGCCATGTATAGTGACATTTTGAGTGAAAACCTCCTTCCATCAGCAAGGGCATTGAAGATGAAACATGGCTTGGTCTTTCAGCATGACTATGATCCCATACACACTGCCCGGGTGGCTTCGTAAGAAGCATTTCAAGCTTCTGGAGTGGCCTAGCCAGTCTCCAGATCTGAACCCCATACAAAATCTTTGGAGGGAGTTGAAAGCCCGTGTTACCCAGCGATAGCCCCAAAACATCACTGCTCTAGAGGAGATCTGCATGGAAGAATGAGCCAAAATACCAGCAACAGTGTGTGAAAACCTTGTGAAGACTTACAGAAAACGTTTGACATCCATCATTGCCAACAAAGGGTATATAACAAAGTATTGAGATGAACTTTTGTTAGTGACCAAATACTAATTTTCCACCATGATTTGCGAATAAATTCTTTTAAAACCAGATGATGTGATTTTCTGGATTTTTTTCTCATTTTGTCTCTCATAGTTGAGGTAAACCTATGATGAAAATACAGGCCTCTCTCATCTTTTTAAGAGGGAGAACTTGCACAATTGTTGGCTGACTAAATACTTTTTGACCCACTTTATGCATATTTATGAGGCTGCTATTACCTCTGTTTCTATCCACTTCCTGCCTTGACAAATGCAATTTCCCACTTGTGGGACTAATAAAGGTTGATCTGATCTTATCTAGACTGAGGATGGGCCTGTGCGGTGTGAAGAGAGCAGAACTCGGGTCACCCTGAACACGCCGACCCAGTCCCGCGGGTGTGGCTGCAGCGCCGCCGTCAGGGTGTAGCGGCACGTCACCCCGCTGTTGGGGGGGTACGCCGGCGGCACGTCGGTGAAGAGCACCTGGGAGAAGGTGGAGCCGTCCAGCGCCCCGCCGGTCACCTCCTCCATCGCCACGCTGGTCAGGAGAAAATTATTATTCATTTACAATTTTACTTTCACTTTCTGTTCTTTCCCAGACGTGCGCTGTTCGTATCTAATTTACAAGTCTTGATGCGAATTTCTCTAGATAAACTTTAACACCAAGTAAACAGAACATCTTTCGATCTCGAAAACCAAACTTCTCCGAACAGTATCATCATATCGAGGTCAAGAAGCCAACCTGCCGTCCGAGTCCCCCTGCGAAGCGACAAACTTACCTGAAGAGAAAGTGCGCAGACAGCCGCTGTCAGTCAAGCTGCTCCCAGAGCATTGTGGGAAATGCAGTCCTGCACGACACAGGCCGACTACATTTCCCACAGACCACTCACAACGTTTTCCTTTACAGCGTTTACCCTTCTCAATGGGGACGGGGACAGTCCCCCCTGGAGACAGTCGGGATCAGTGTCCTGCTCAGGGACACGATAGTGAGGTTTGAACCTGGGACTGCTGGTCCATTTACAGTATTTATCAGACGCCCTTATCCAGAGCGACTTACAATCAGTAGTGACCGGAACAGCCCCCCCCCCCTGGAGACACTTGGGATCAGTGTCCTGCTCAGGGACCTGATAGTGAGGTTTGAACCTGGGACTGCTGGTCCATATGCGAGCGTGTTCCTACCACCCACAACAAATAGGTACTGGATTAGATTTTGTTGTTTAACATTAACGTAATAATTTGTATGATCATGCGTAATATGTAATGAATGAAATAAAATAAAAAAAAGATTAGTGCAATAAAATCTTTATTTAAAATGACAATTCTACATTAAAATAAATGAATCCGAGGCTGACCAATTTGGTATAAAATAAAACCAAAACCATACAGTTATACAGCAAAGTTGTCCCCGACCCTAAGCAGACACCTCCTGTTCATCTTCTTTAGAACATTGTCCAGGTTTTACACCAACCTCTGGAGTTTCTGTTGTCCAGCCTCCAATAGTGACAACTGTGCATTTACAGACAGACTGAAACAGGGCACCCAGGCAGAGGAGAGACGAGACATGTGATGTCTGAGCACCATCCGTCCCCCCTGCAACGTCAACAGCATATCCAACATAATACTAATACTACCGTGTATCATCATCATCATCATCATCTCCGCTGAAGTGGGAAGAAGAATGCACATCTGGTGCATGATGCTTCGGCAACATCTACAGTTTAATACTATTCTACACTTAAAACAGCACTTATGTACACTCAGCCTGGTAAAATATATTAACAATTTCCTTCTCGCAGGTTTCCTGAGTTTAGTAGAAGCTGCTTTTAGTAAATCCTGTTCCCAGGCGTCCTCTTCCCTTTGCAGCGGGGGGACAGTAGAAGGCCATGCTGATGTTAGTAAAACAGGTCCAAGGTCTCAGTAAGGCACTGTCCCCGTCTTCAACATGGGGTTTACACACCATATACAAAAAAAAAAGGATTAAAAGTATATATTGGGACGCCAGAGCAGCACGGGGCTCCATTTCTGTGGTCTGGACTCTTCTCTCACGAAGCGAAACTGGCAGCCACAGCAATGATGACGATGAGTAGAAATATGGAGCAGATCAGCGCGATCCACATCTTCTTCTGAAAAACGAAGACAAACAAGCCCTGTTCAGGTCTTCTGCCCGGTTACAGGTCCGCTGATCACGACACCTCACCTTACGGGCTTTCTGCTGCGAGGACACTGCGGCCTCCGTGTTCGTCACCGCCTTCTCCACGTAATTGTTGGCTGTGAGAATGTTATGCTCGATACGATCGACCATCTCACCCTGTTGGTAAAGAAGCTTATTTAAAGGCCTTCGCTACACAACCAGTCAGAAATGCTCTTCAGTTTGTTCCGTAAAATTGTCATATTTCGAGACACTTATTCGTTTGAAGACGGTGTCAGCTCCTGCGCCCTTTACCTGAGCCTCCACCTCCATGGCTAAATACTGGAACATCTCATGAAGGTCCCTGATGCTGCGCTCCAGTTTCAGGATCTCATCGCGCCGAGACTCGATCTCATTCAGGGCCTGTTTGGTCGCTTTCGCATCGTTCAAGATCTACGCACAGGATCGATGAAGGAATGTCATCACTGTGTCATTTACAAGGATATGAAGAGAATTAAGAGGAAACCCACGTTCTGGGTGAAGACGTCAGTCTCTCCCGTCTCGATCATGGTCTCCAGCTGCTCTTCGCTCACCTCGGTACCAGCTACAGACAGATACAGTCAGTTTCAAATTCACCTTCTAATACAGTACAGGCCTGGACACCTTCCCATTCGACGTGTCTTCCTTTATCTTCATGACCATTTACGTTGGTAGATTCTCACTGAAGGCATCAAAACTATGAATGAACACATGTGGAGTTCTGGACTTAACAAAAAGTGGAGACCTGGCCTCCACAGTCACCGGACCTGAACCCAGTCCAGATGGTTTGGGGTGAGCTGGACCAACAAGTGCTAAACACCTCTGGGAACTCCTTCAAGACTGTTGGAGAAGCATTTCAGGTGATGACCTCTTGAAGCTCATCGAGAGAATGCCAAGAGTGTGTAAAGCAGTAACCAGAGCAAAGAAACTAGAATATAAAACATGTTTTCACTTATTTCACCTTTTTTTGTTAAGTACAGAACTCCACATGTGTTCATTCATAGTTTTGATGCCTTCAGTGAGGATCTACCAACGCAAATGGCCATGAAGAAAACACGTTGAATGAGAAGGTGTCCAGACTGTTGTCCTGTACTGTAGAGTAGTCAGAGAAATGAGTATTCAGGAGAGCGTTGTGGATCGTGCACGGGGAGGACGGGTGCTGACTGATTTTCAGCTGTCTCTTTATCCGCTCCACGTTCCGGTCCCTGTATTGTGCCTGCAGGCTGTTGCAGTGTCCCATCAGCTCCACAAAGTCCCGGGACAAGACCGCATGCTCCAGGGACAGAAACAGAGGGAAAAAAACTGCAGATACTTTCAAAATCTCTGGCCTCAAAGTAAAACACGCAGGAAAACTTACTTGCGCCCGCTGCATGCGGGTGTGGACGGGAACATACCCGCCATCTTCTTCCCCTTTCTTGGGCTCGATATCTAAAAGTGGGCGAATGGCTGTCATTTAACGGGTCGCCTGCATGTCCCGCTGTTAAAAACTACAGCAAGTTACCCGGCATCTCAGAAAGCCCTGGTCTGAGACGCCAGGTGAAGACCCGCTGGGACGGTTCACGCAGGACATCATACTCACTCTTCAGTTTCTTGTGGACACCACTGGCCATGGTTTTGATCTCTTCCCTAAGAGTCTGCAGTTCTTTCTTCATACCTAAGAAGGTCAGGGGTTAAAAACCGCTTCAGATCAAACCCAAGACGGGTGTTTATTACAAATGTGAATTCCAGATTTAGAAAATACTGACTGTCTTCTGGTAGCGCCACTCCCAGAACGGTTTTCTGTTTGTTCTCCAGGTCCGAGACCTTCGTTTTCAACGTCTGCAGTCCCTCACGAATCTCGTGCACCTGGGGTAACAGTCGAGGGTTGAAAAGTGGGAATAGACGAAGAAATCTAAAGCGGGCACCTGAAAGACCTGGATGTGATGTGTTGCGGCCCCGTAATCAGAAGGTTGCCGGTTCGAATCCCGACCCGCCAAGGTGCCACTGAGGTCCCGTCCCCACACGCTGCTCCCCGGGCGCCTGTCATGGTGCCCACTGCTCACCAAGGGTGATGGTTAAATACAGAGGACACGTTTCACCGTGTGCTGTGCTGCAGTGTCTCACAATGACGATCACTTCACTTCGTATTAGGGTTGTTGCCATTGAGTAGGTATAGAATGCAAATGTCTAGAGACCCCGACACCAGCCCTCCAGGCCCCTGTAACATGACATCAACCAGCTATGGTTCCATGTTGCAGCAGTAAAAGTGAAAGTGACGTGATTGTCATTGTGAGACACTGCAGCACAGCACACGGTGACACGATGAAACGTGTTCTCTGTATTTAACCATCACCCTTGGTGACAGTGGGCAGTGTGTGGGGACGGGACCTTCATCATGGGGTCCTCAGTGGCACCTTGGCGGCTCGGGATTCGAACCTGCAACTGTTATGATTACAGGGCCACTTCCTTAACCGCTACGCCACCGCTCCCCAAAAATCACTCCTTTCAAACTCACTGCCAAATATCACACCCTGTTGGCCTGTCCTCATGCAGGAAGGGTGTGTCCCCCACTCACAGGTGGTGACATTTTCATACACGATGAGGCAACGGTCTTATCACCCCGATCAGGTGACACTGCACAAAACACAACGTCTCTCTCAAAAGTAAGAGAACTGAAACGAGCAGAGACTGGTGGAGCTCTACAAGATCACGGTGGCAGAAGAACCTGGGGGTGACGTGTAATGACACCCGGGTCCCCCCCCTTACACCAGCACATATTCGCATCCAGTTTGAAGTAATAATAATAAAAACGATCATAAATTACCTGCTTAAAGAAAGCCTCTTCGTCCTTGGACTCCTTGACCGCGGACTCCCGCTTCATCAGCGCCTTGCCCTCCTCATCCTCGTCGGAGGACTCCGCCGCTTGCTGGATGCACCACAGCACGTTTTAATCTGCGTTCTAGATCACCTGCGTTTTTTATTAATGCTGATATTCCTGCACGTAATAAAACGAAAGGGCCGCAGCCTCGCTGAAGGACGCGCAATGATGCATTTAGGAAAAAGAACTGGACTGGTCGCACCAGCAAATGGCCAGAATATCAGCGGGACTGCATGCCCGACAACGACCTTTCGCTCCGGTATCGGTGTTTTACCGCGCAGCCCGTTAGCCTGCAGCTGCATTAGCCTGCTACCTCATCGCAACTTTTCTGCCCTCAGCCAACTCACGTTTCCCAGCTCTTTGGTCCGGTCCCGCATCCTGGCTCCGGATCGACTCCAAAATGGACCAAAAACCCCGATAAGTCGTTCAGAGAACGCGCTGGCGCTCCAGGACGAACATGCAACTTAGCTGACAGGAAAAGAAAGTTACGGCGGAGCTTCGCTACCACGAACGGGCGACACTCCCGCGGAACTCCGCTGATCTCCAGACGCTCCGGATAAACTCGCTTTCCCACAATTCCGCGCCGCAGACCGGAAACGGCGCACATAACCGGCGATGTAGTAGACGTCGCGTTACATAGGGCCGCCCGTACATCTACAGAGTAGACGTCGCGTTACATAGGGCCGCACGTACATCTATACAGTAGACATCGTGTTACATAGGGCCGCCCGTACATCTACAGAGTAGACGTCGCGTTACATAGGGCCGCACGTACATCTATACAGTAGACATCGTGTTACATAGGGCCGCCCGTACATCTATAGAGTAGACGTCGCGTTACATAGGGCCGCCCGTACATCTACAGAGTAGACGTCGCATTACATAGGGCCGCCCGTACATCTATAGAGTAGACGTCGCATTACATAGGGCCGCCCGTACATCTATAGAGTCAATATCGCGTTACATAGGGCCGCCCGTACATCTATACAGTAGACATCGTGTTACATAGGGCCGCCCGTACATCTATACAGTAGACATCGTGTTACATAGGGCCGCCCGTACATCTATAGAGTCAATGTCGCGTTACATAGGGCCGCCCGTACATCTATAGAGTAGACGTCGCGTTACATAGGGCCGCCCGTACATCTATAGAGTAGACGTCGCATTACATAGGGCCACCCGTACATCTACAGAGTAGACGTCGCGTAACATAGGGCCACCCGTACATCTATAGAGTCAATGTCGCGTAACATAGGGCCGCCCGTACATCTACAGAGTAGACGTTGCGTTACATAGGGCCGCCCGTACATCTATAGAGTCAATGTTGTGTTACATAGGGCCGCCCGTACATCTACAGAGTAGACGTCACGTAACATAGGGCCGCCCGTACATCTATAGAGTAGACGTCGCGTAACATAGGGCCGCCCGTACATCTACAGAGTAGACGTCGCGTTACATAGGGCCGCACGTACATCTATACAGTAGACATCGTGTTACATAGGGCCGCCCGTACATCTATAGAGTAGACGTCGCGTTACATAGGGCCGCCCGTACATCTACAGAGTAGACGTCGCATTACATAGGGCCGCCCGTACATCTATAGAGTCAATATCGCGTTACATAGGGCCGCCCGTACATCTATACAGTAGACATCGTGTTACATAGGGCCGCCCGTACATCTATACAGTAGACATCGTGTTACATAGGGCCGCCCGTACATCTATAGAGTCAATGTCGCGTTACATAGGGCCGCCCGTACATCTATAGAGTAGACGTCGCGTTACATAGGGCCGCCCGTACATCTATAGAGTAGACGTCGCATTACATAGGGCCACCCGTACATCTACAGAGTAGACGTCGCGTAACATAGGGCCACCCATACATCTATAGAGTCAATGTCGCGTAACATAGGGCCGCCCGTACATCTACAGAGTAGACGTTGCGTTACATAGGGCCGCCCGTACATCTATAGAGTCAATGTTGTGTTACATAGGGCCGCCCGTACATCTACAGAGTAGACGTCACGTAACATAGGGCCGCCCGTACATCTATAGAGTAGACGTCGCGTAACATAGGGCCGCCCGTACATCTACAGAGTAGACGTCGCGTTACATAGGGCCGCACGTACATCTATACAGTAGACATCGTGTTACATAGGGCCGCCCGTACATCTATAGAGTAGACGTCGCGTTACATAGGGCCGCCCGTACATCTACAGAGTAGACGTCGCATTACATAGGGCCGCCCGTACATCTATAGAGTCAATATCGCGTTACATAGGGCCGCCCGTACATCTATACAGTAGACATCGTGTTACATAGGGCCGCCCGTACATCTATACAGTAGACATCGTGTTACATAGGGCCGCCCGTACATCTATAGAGTCAATGTCGCGTTACATAGGGCCGCCCGTACATCTATAGAGTAGACGTCGCGTTACATAGGGCCGCCCGTACATCTATAGAGTAGACGTCGCATTACATAGGGCCACCCGTACATCTACAGAGTAGACGTCGCGTAACATAGGGCCACCCGTACATCTATAGAGTCAATGTCGCGTAACATAGGGCCGCCCGTACATCTATAGAGTCAATGTTGTGTTACATAGGGCCGCCCGTACATCTACAGAGTAGACGTTGCGTTACATAGGGCCGCCCGTACATCTATAGAGTCAATGTTGTGTTACATAGGGCCGCCCGTACATCTACAGAGTAGACGTCACGTAACATAGGGCCGCCCGTACATCTATAGAGTAGACGTCGCATAACATAGGGCCGCCCGTACATCTATAGAGTCAATGTCGCGTAACATAGGGCCGCCTGTACATCTATAGAGTCAATGTTGTGTTACATAGGGCCGCCCGTACATCTACAGAGTAGACGTCGCGTAACATAGGGCCGCCCGTACATTTACAGAGTAAACGTCGCGTTACATAGGGCCGCCCGTACATCTACAGAGTAGACGTCACGTAACATAGGGCCGCCCGTACATCTATAGAGTCAATGTTGCGTAACATAGGGCCGCCCGTACATCTATAGAGTCAATGTTGTGTTACATAGGGCTGCCCGTACATCTACAGAGTAAACGTCGCGTTACATAGGGCCGCCCGTACATCTAAAGAGTCAATGTCGCGTTACATAGGGCCGCCCGTACATCTATAGAGTAGACGTCGCGTTACATAGGGCCGCCCGTACATCTATAGAGTCAATGTTGCGTAACATAGGGCCGCCCGTACATCTATAGAGTCAATGTTGTGTTACATAGGGCTGCCCGTACATCTACAGAGTAAACGTCGCGTTACATAGGGCCGCCCGTACATCTAAAGAGTCAATGTCGCGTTACATAGGGCCGCCCGTACATCTATAGAGTAGACGTCGCGTTACATAGGGCCGCCCGTACATCTATAGAGTCAATGTTGTGTTACATAGGGCTGCCCGTACATCTACAGAGTAAACGTCGCGTTACATAGGGCCGCCCGTACATCTAAAGAGTCAATGTCGCGTTACATAGGGCCGCCCGTACATCTACAGAGTAGACGTCGCGTAACATAGGGCCGCCCGTACATCTATAGAGTCAATGTCGTGTTACATAGGGCCGCCCGTACATCTATAGAGTCAATGTTGTGTTACATAGGGCCGCCCGTACATCTACAGAGTAGACGTTGCGTTACATAGGGCCGCCCGTACATCTATAGAGTCAATGTCGGGTTACATAGGGCCGCCCGTACATCTATAGAGTCAATGTCGGGTTACATAGGACCGCCCGTACATATATAGAGTAGACGTCGCGTTACATAGGGCCACCCGTACATCTACAGAGTAGACGTCGCGTAACATAGGGCCGCCCGTACATCTATAGAGTCAATGTCGCGTAACATAGGGCCGCCCGTACATCTATAGAGTCAACGTTGTGTTACATAAGACCGCCCGTACGTCTATAGAGTCAATGTCGCGTAACATAGGGCCGCCCGTACATCTATAGAGTCAACGTCGCGTTACATAGGGCCGCCCGTACATCTATAGAGTAGACGTCGCGTTACATAGGGCTGTCCGTACATCTATAGAGTAGACGTCGCGTAACATAGGGCTACCCGTACATCTATAGAGTCAATGTCGTGTTACATAGGGCCGCCCGTACATCTATACAGTCAATGTTGTGTTACATAGGGCCGCCCGTTCATCTACAGAGTAGACGTCGCGTTACATAGGGCCGCCCGTACATCTAAAGAGTCAATGTCGCGTTACATAGGGCCGCCCGTACATCTATAGAGTAGACGTCGCGTTACATAGGGCTGCCCATACATCTACAGAGTAGACGTCGCGTTACATAGGGCTGCGCGTTCATCTACAGAGTAGATGTTGCGTTACATAGGGCCGCCCGTACATCTATACAGTA
Organism: Denticeps clupeoides; assembly: GCF_900700375.1. NCBI lineage: Eukaryota > Metazoa > Chordata > Actinopteri > Clupeiformes > Denticipitidae > Denticeps > Denticeps clupeoides. The sequence continues at coordinate 23,080,059 of NC_041714.1, forward strand.
GACGTCGCGTTACATAGGGCCGCCCGTACATCTATAGAGTAGACGTCGCGTTACATAGGGCCACCCGTTCATCTACAGAGTAGACGTCGCGTTACATAGGGCCGCCCGTACATCTATAGAGTCAATGTCGCGTAACATAGGGCCGCCCGTACATCTACAGAGTAGACGTCGCGTTACATAGGGCCGCCCGTACGTCTACAGAGTAAACGTCGCGTTACATAGGGCCGCCCGTACATCTATAGAGTAGACGTCGCGTTACATAGGGCTGTCCGTACATCTATAGAGTAGACGTTGCGTAACATAGGGCTACCCGTACATCTATAGAGTCAATGTCGTGTTACATAGGGCCGCCCGTACATCTATACAGTCAATGTTGTGTTACATAGGGCCGCCCGTTCATCTACAGAGTAGACGTCGCGTTACATAGGGCCGCCCGTACATCTAAAGAGTCAATGTCGCGTTACATAGGGCCGCCCGTACATCTATAGAGTAGACGTCGCGTTACATAGGGCTGCCCGTACATCTACAGAGTAGACGTCGCGTTACATAGGGCCGCCCGTTCATCTACAGAGTAGACGTCGCGTTACATAGGGCCGCCGGTACATCTATACAGTAGACGTCGCGTTACATAGGGCCGCCCGTACATCTATACAGTAGACGTCGCGTTACATAGGGCCGCCCGTACATCTATAGAGTAGACGTCGCGTTACATAGGGCCACCCGTTCATCTACAGAGTAGACGTCGCGTTACATAGGGCCGCCCGTACATCTATAGAGTCAATGTCGCGTAACATAGGGCCGCCCGTACATCTACAGAGTAGACGTCGCGTTACATAGGGCCGCCCGTACATCTACAGAGTAGACGTCGCGTAACATAGGGCCGTCCGTACATCTATAGAGTAGACGTACATCTATAGAGTCAATGTCGTGTTACATAGGGCCGTCCATACATCTACAGAGTAGACTTCGCGTTACATAGGGCCGCCCGTACATCTACAGAGTAGACGTCGTGTTTCATAGGGCCGCCCGTACATCTATAGAGTCAATGTCGCGTTACATAGGGCTGCCCTTACATCTATAGAGTCAATGTTGTGTTACATAAGGCCGCCCGTACATCTATAGAGTAGACGTCGCGTTACATAGGGCCGCCCACACATCTATAGAGTAGACGTAACGTTATTTAGGGCCGCCCCTACATCTATAGAGTAGACGTAACGTTATATAGGGCCGTCCGTACATCTATAGAGTAGACATTGCGTTACATAGGGCCGGCCGTCCATCTATAGAGTAGACGTAACGTTATATAGGGACACCCGTACATCTATAGAGTAGATGTTGCGTTACATTTACATTTACATTTACATTTACAGCATTTATCAGACGCCCTTATCCAGAGCGACTTACAATCAGTAGTTACAGGGACAGTCTCCCTGGAGCAACTTAAGGTTAAGTGTCTTGCTCAGGGACACAATGGTAGTAAGTGGGATTTGAACCCGGGTCTTCTGGTTCACAGGCGAGTGTCTTACCCACTAAGCTACTACCACCGCGTTACATAGGGCCTCCCGTACATGTATATAGTAGACGTAACGTTACATAGGGCCGCTCGTACATCCATAGAGTAGACGGAATGTTATTTAGGGCCGTCCGTACATCTATAGAGTAGATGTTGCGTTACATAGGGCCGTCCGTACATCTATAGAGTAGATGCAACGTTATATATAGGGCCACACGTAAATCTTTAGAGTAGATGTCGCGTTACGTAGGGCCGCCGGTACGTCTATAGAGTAGACGTCACGTTTTATAGGGCCGCCCGTACATAGTGCCGCCCGTACATCTATAGAGTAGACGTAACGTTATATAGGGCCACCCGTACATCTATAGAGTAGATGTAACATTACATAGGGCCGCCCGTACATCTATAGAGTAGATGCAACGTTATATATAGGGCCACACGTAAATCTTTAGAGTAGATGTCGCGTTACGTAGGGCCGGCGGTACGTCTATAGAGTAGACGTCACATTTTATAGGGCCGCCTGTACATCTATAGAGTAGACGTAACGTTATATAGGGCCACCTGTACATCTATAGAGTAGATGTAACATTACACAGGGCCGCCCGTACATCTATAGAGTAGGCTTAATGTTACATAGGGCCGCCCGTACATCTATAGAGTAGATGTCGCGTTACATAGGGCCGCCCGTACATCTATAGAGTAGGCTTAATGTTACATAGGGCCGCCCGTACATCTATAGAGTAGATGTCGCGTTACATAGGGCCGCCCGTACATCTATAGAGTATATTGACCAAATACTTATTTTCTGCACCATTATACAAGAAAATGATTTAAAAATGTGATTTCTTGTATCATGTTTTACATTCTGACTCTCACAGTTGAAGTTGACTCTCTCATCTTTTTAACTTGCACAATCGGTGAATAAAAAATGGAAGTGAATGCCCAGTGGGTCAGTTTGGCTATTTTATTTGTTTGTACCATGAACACAGTGACCAAGACAGTTAAATATCATATCAAATAAAACATCAGTTATTTAAAAAAAAAACATCAAAACAGAACATAGCAAGAAAAACTGCTCACATACAGACAACATCAGGAATTCTCTGTTAAATTAGTGCAGATGTCCAGCTGTCACAGTTACTCACAAGCCAGTTTCCCATCAAACGATGACAAGGTGATGGCAAAAGCTTGGAGTGCACACAGCGGGAAGCTGTAGTCCATGGAAAAGACGTCCTCCGAGACGCGGCCGAACTGCATCACGATGTAGTCCACTGTGGAGGGAAGACCAGCGGTTAAGGCCCCGTTTCGGTGCCCCAGAGTGGGCGCTTTAACACCTCACCGCTCACCATTGTCGGGGTGGACGATCTGAAAGTTCTTCACCGATGCCTGAGTGACCCTGCCGTGAAAGTTGAGCACGTAGGACTTGGTCTGCTCGTTCCAGCTGGGTGACTTGTTGATGAGCATCACCAGGTTCTCCAGGTTGCTGTTCTCATATCGTGCCAGCAGGGTCTCTAGCTCCTGGAAGAACAACAATTACAGTGCAAATCCTGACGGGACGGCATGAGAAGCCAGCTGTGGAACTCATATTTCATGGACAGTCTAACAGCGAAGACACAGTCAAACTCACATTTTGGGGTCGAATGCTGACTCTCTCATCATTTTCTCTCATTCCTGGAATTATTACAGTCATTTTTCTGGGACCTTTAAACCCAAGAACATTCTTCTCCTGTGGAACAAAAACAGAATCACACAAACTTGCAAATTTCATTACTACCAAAGGCAAACTAAAACTGACATAGCAAATTGCTGCCAGCTCCTGGCGAAGCGACTCGGTCTCCTTGATGAAGGGCTTCTTCTCCGGATTCACGCCACCATCGTACACCGTGAATCTGGTCCCCAACACGTTGGACCTGATGAAGAACGGACACGCTGGTAATCCTTCAGAAGCTCTGCTCTGTCTGCTCTGTGGAGGACACTGACCTCAGTTTGCCAATGTAACTCTCGTTGTCCCTGGAGAGGTCAGTGGGGTCGATGGAGATGAGGTAGTTGGACGTTTTGCATTTTTTCCTCTTCCTGCCAGCCATCAGAAAGACCTTTCATAAAGCAGAAAGGCCCATTTTAAAACCTCCCCTCTGAGCCCAGCGCTGCCTGGACTGGGACCCACCCTTTTGCCGTCCTCCTTCTCCAGGTGGAGGTAGTAGGTGGGGTAGATGCCCCTCTCCACGCCTCTTCGGTCCCTGGTGATTCGGCACTGAATAGTCATGTCCCGTGGTGCCGGACGTACCGCGAACTGCTCCAAGTCTTCTAAACAGAGGGGGGACGCCTGGTACACAAACATCCCAGAAATATTTATTCCAGTGTCTGGATATATTTATATTTTATTATTTACATTCATATTCCTGGGCTGACAATCAACTTCCTTAAATCTTGGAAAATGTCTTTAAAAGGTGTTCCGTTTGGTGGATGTTCCTGGTATTTCTTACTCTGTCGCTGGACTCGCTGTCTGAAGACGAGTGTCTGTAGTTGGAGTTCAGTGCAGCAAGGTTCTTGTTTATCTTCGTCTCCTGCTTGGAGCGTTTGGGAGACTCCTCATCCTCGCTGTCACTCAGTTGGCAGGCTAGAAAGGGAACTACTGTCAGAAAACGCTGTCGTTCCATTTAGATGAATTGAAATGCATCTAAACGGAAGCGCCTCGACTCACTCCGCCTGGTTTTCCTTGGTGTGGGCGGGGCTGGATGTTTCAGCCACTCATCCTTCTCGTCCTCTGACTCAGAGGGGGACGCAGTCACCCCAGAAATCCAGAGCTCTGTCACTGAATCAATGTGAGCGGCTACGGGAGGAGAATTCCATAAAAAGACCAGGTATAGGTACAGGTACAGGTACAAGTTCAGGTTCAGGTACAAGTATAGGTTTGGGTACGGGTTCAGGAACAGGTTGAGCCATTAAGATTATAATGATGTGGACATCTCAGTTCCAAGGTCCGAACTGGTTCGAACTGGTTCAAATGTCGACGGAGAAACACTCACCAACTGCTGCACCTCCTTCCTGATTCGTCTTTGCTTTTTCTTTATGATGGGATCTTTTTTCATTTTTTTTCACCGGTTTCTTCTCTTTCTTTTGCTTTTCTTTCTCCTTCCCCTGGTCTTCGTCCTCGTCTGCATTGCCCTGCTCCAGTGCTGTTGAAGGGGAAAAAACGGAAAACTGTGTTCAGTTGTCTGCTATCATTCTCAGACCCAGAAGGTGTGAAGGTCCCTCACATTTTCCTTGCCCTTTCTTTCCTCCCTTCTTCCTGGGTTTGTGTCCATCAGCAAGCTGTGGGGTTTCTGGGGTGGGCTCCGGCTCTGGACAGTCATCGGTGTCCAGGCCCAGGGCTTTGGGGACATCAGCGATGTCCTGCTGCTCGGACAGGCTGAGTTCCCCCAGACTGATCTCCTCCAGCATGCCGTCATTGGACAGATCAGCTGGACAGTCTACTAGCAGGGTCAACAGAGAGCCAGGAGACGTCAGAGAAAGATCTCACTCCATCACACCAGGACAGCGTCCAGCCGCGCTCCTGCTGACTTACTGCAGAGTGCAACGCTGCTCTGGGATTGGCTGAGCAGCAGGGCTGTGTCGTCGCTCCTGGCTTTAGGCCGCCGGCCCCTGGGACGGGGATCATGACTGGCCAGGACCATCTGGTTGTCTGCCCTCTTCCTCTGCTGTTTCTTCATCAGGATTGTCCTCTGAATTCACACACACACACACACAGAGATGCCATCTGGGAACACTGAGCATTTCATCTCCAAAATCACCCCAAAATCAACAGCAATGCGGTCATTAAAAAGAAAAAACGAGAAGAAATGTCCCCCGTTGTGTGGGTTTTACACTAAACGAAGTAACAGTGACATTGTCTTCATTTTCTCACCTGATGGTCCAGTTTTTGTTGTCTCATTTCTAGGTCCTCCATGTCCAGAACTGAATGAAGGGAGAACGAACGAAGTGAGGAAAACAAGAGAAGTGAATGAAATGAAGCGGCAGACGATGCACGGCGGACACAGACTGTCCATACAGAGTGGGACGCACCTAGAAGCGCTGAGCCGCAGATAAAGAAGATTAGAGGAGATCAGGTTCTTACCGCAGCTGCCCAGGAACCACGGGGACAACTTCAGACACGTGTTACTCTGCACATCTTTAGATAGATTACATGATTTACATTTACATTCTTTACCAGATGCCCTTTTCCAGGGGACAGGGACAGTCCCCCCCTGGAGACACACAGGGTTCAGTGTCTTGCTCAGGGACACGATGGCAGTAAAGGGGTTGGAACCTGGGTCTACCACGCTACTACCAGCCTTACCACGTCATGATTTCCAGTCTTGTTATTGTGGTTTTGTGTGGGCAGCTGAGCCCAGTGGGGTGAAGATACGATGGAGGTTCCTGATTTGCAGTTTTCTGTTCCACCACAACTGCGGCTCAGACTTCAGGGGCAGGGCAGTGGTGGCCTACAGCTTAAGGAAGGTTGTGGGTCCGAATCCCAGACTGCCGAGGTGCCACTGAGGTCCCCTTGATGAAGGTACCGTACCCACACACTGCTCCCCGGCCGCCTGTCATGGCCGCCCACTGTGTCATCATGTGCTGTGCTGCAGTGTTTCATAATCACTTCACTTTCACTACTGAAATTCACAATATTAAAGAAAAAAAAAAACATATCTTTGTATATATTGAGTTACTTTTACTTCTACATTAAATCCACCACGACCTGGTTTTCTGATGTTGGTAGAAGAATAAACAAATGAACAAATTAAAGACAATTTAACAACAGAAACATCTTCATTTGTTTCTATATTGCATGTATTATTTCTAGATTGTGTGCTGATCATCATCTGGTCACGTCCCTCTGAACTGGTCGGAGCCGGTTTCCACTTAAATAATGGGACGTAGCGTCGTTAGAAGCATTTATAATATGATTTATAATTAATGACACATGGCCGCCTGAGACGGCGCAAGAAACCATGCAGCCGCACATTAACCGCATTCTGGCAAACGGTACTTTATTTTCAATGACACAGATTTCCAGAACATGCGTTCTGATACTTCCTAGTAGTCTGAGAGAAACGTGTGTGACAGAAGACAAGGCTGAAACATGACAGTTTATATACAAATAAAGCTGACAATTTGACTAAAATTAGAGTCTAATGCATAATTACACTGACAAGAAAAAAAGGTATTTTTTCAGTGCGATTGTCGCATTACACCGATGCTGCAGTCGCAGTTGCGTTGTGATCTCCGAAGCCTTCAATCTTCAGTCCAGGAAGAAGATGTTGTTGAACTGAGTTGCGCACAACCTCTTCACTTCCTCTGTCGGGCGGAGAGGAGAGATCGATGAGGAGTTAGAGACTAGGCACATATCAGAGCTAAAATGGGCGCGTTCATCTGCTACCAAAAGGGGGGGGTATAACACCAGAAAGAAAACTCCGACTACAAGCACTCTAGCAAGATCTCGGTGCTGAAGTGGCGCGGGTCCTTTTAATTAAAAGGATATTAAAAGAATTTCTCATAGATGCGTCATCATTATGAATATAGAAACGCTGAAAACGTACCATTGACTTCAATTAAGTTGGCATTCTTCTGGTTCAGGATGACGTACAGTTGTCTCTGGTCGGACTTTTTGCCGACAACCCAGTAGTCGGTCATGGCCTTTACGATGATCTCCTCATCCTCATCGACCCTGAAAGGAAACGCCGCTTTCGTTTATGGGGCCGGGCTTTAAGCTGCGGGTCTGGGTCCGGCGTCTTACCGGGCAAAGTCGCAGTTGATGTCCCCCAGGATCTTCATGAGGTCGGGGTGGACAGAGGTCAGAGAGATGCTCACGGTTTTGCGCATGTGGATGGTGCTCTTCTCTGCCAGGTTCATGTGGTTGAAGTAGATGAACTTGAACTGCGGCTCCTTCTCCGGCCTGAAAGCAGTTTTGTGGAAATATGAATGTTTTTTTTTTTTGTGGACAATAATGACTTCACGATGCCGGTGCAGCGCTCACCCCGAGATCCGGCGGTTCAGGTTGTGCTGTTCGCAGATATCAGAGGCCAGCAGGGTGAGCTGTGGTCCCACCAGAGCATCCAGCTGCTCGCACACCTCACGGCCCAGCTCCTCCGCCACTGCCCAGACCACACCTTTATTAGCCTGCAGCTTAACCACTTCACATTTTACCCCCCCTGGACGGGCAGATCTGTAGAACCACACCCATCTTACCGTCAATCATGAAACACACGGCGGCGCTCATGGCCTACAGCACCAGACAGAAAACGAGAAGAATCTTCAGCCACCACAGCTCACTTCACACTGAGGCCATTTATCTCCAGACATGCCGCTCTCACCTTGTACACAATGAGATGAAGCTCTTCATATCTGCCTCCTGTATTCACAAATATTCTGGGGAACCTGAACTTTGACTCAGGGTCTTTCAGGTTTGTGGGTCCAGTCAGGAATCTGCAGATACAGTAAAACAATTTTAATTCGCAAGATCAGCAATGTCTCCACTGTGATAATGTGCACAGCTCTCAAATGACACCCCCGTCAGTGATTTAAACTGCACCACAAGCAGCTGATTGTGTGTGGTAGTGACCTAGCGGGTAACACACTCGCCTGTGGACCAGAAGAGCCAGGTTCAAACCCCACTTACTACCATCGTGTCCCTGAGCAAGACACTTAACCCTGAGTGTCTCCAGGGGGGGACTGTCCCTGTAACTACTGACTGTAAGTCGCTCTGGATAAGGGCGCCTGGTAAATGCTGTAAATGTAATTGGCTTAAATCTGGCAAACGTCGGGTTTTATTCAGAACTCTGCATCAGTTCGAGTTAATGGCGGTTATCTGACGTGCTGTGTTCGTCCCCGAGTCCTTCCAAGAACCGGTCTTGCATGTCTGTGCTAGCCCGTCACCTAATGCTGCATCAGCCCAGCAGCGTCAGGGGACGTGCAGAGGGACGCTTTACTGCACGACGTACCTCCCATAATGCAGAAGGTTCCCTGCTACCTCTGGTCTGAGGGGAGAATCCCTGCCTGCAAGCTAGCACACACACACACACACACACACACACACACAAGATAAATACATGCTTAACAGCAGGGAATACAGCTAGATCGATGTTGGTGCCGTCAGCGCCACCGACCAGGTCACCCTGTCAAAGGGACAGTGTTGTACACAAACACAGGACTATACCATTACACACGGTGACCTTCGGTGACCTCAGTGACACTGTATATTGAGGTAGTCATGCAGACAGATTTGAGCCGCCAGACACAGACATTCTGCTTGAGAAGTTTGACTGTATATAACCTAGATCACCAGAGTCGCAATATCATGGGAAAATAAGACAAGTATTCACTGTACATTCCAGTATTTTCTTCACATTTCACTTTACTTGTTCTGAATACAGATCAGTACATTGTTGAAATGACTAGTAAATGTGAAACCTCCGGCTCCGTGTGGCGGGGGAACAGCGAGGTGGTCAGATACTTGTACAGGATCCTCATGTCGTCCTGTTCCAGTCCACTCCTAAATCAGAATGCAGAATATTTTATGACAAAACAGCCCAACAAAATACAGAGAAAAGGACGATGAGCACGATGAGTACATCTGTTTCTGGCAACAGGCACCATCTTGCTCTTATCTTGTACTATGACCTGCTCATTTTAACACATTTTTCTCACATTTTTCTACTGAAAATACATTTGAAAGCACATCACCTAAATAAAATGTGTTTTGTTCTGAATCCCTGAGCTGCCGTATTTACACCGCGGTCTGCGTTTACAGGTGGTGTCAGTGTGAGCTGTACCAGATCAGCTGGTCGTTGTACAGGAACGCCGTGTATTTGATGATGCGCAGACTCTGTTCTACGCGGTTGACAAATGACTGGATCTTCAGGTAGGTCATCTTGTCCAGGGGAAAGAAGCTGATGCCCCCAAACACGTCCAGCAGGTCACATGACTGGAGGTGCAGCGTCTGTAGATACTGGAATCATGAAGACGTAAGAACCAGGCCTCATCATCAGTGATGCTCAAACTGCTGCGTCGCCATTTTCTGGCAGAAGCTGATACGGGAGTGCTGCAGGTGACCTCTGACCCCAGGGGAGCTCTCATGTTCTTCTACGCTCTCCAGGGAGAAGCTCTCAATTAGAGCTACGCTTGATGAGGCTGGAATAATCAGCAGTGGAATAAGCGCTGCTGAGAGGGTATGATGGCAAAATGCAAACCTGAGACTAATGAGGTGAAGAGCGACCATATGCAGCGTCCTCATATAATACTGCTATAATGGTGGCACAAACAATGAACAAGCCCAGAGGGGAATAAAGAGTACATTTACTTGGTTTTATCATTTTGGTACTGTGCTATGATGTTCCCCCATTTCAAGGAATAGACACCGAGGAACTTTTCACAAAGTCACAAAGTTCCTTGGTGTTCATTTAGAGAAGCACCTCTCCTGGAATCTCAACACCAGCTCAACAGCATCTCTACTTCCTGCAGAGTCTGAGGAAAGCCTGTCTCCCACCACCCATCCTCTCCACCTTCTATAGAGGGACCACTGGGAGCATTCTGACCAGCTGCATCACTGTCTGGTTTGGGAACTGAAAGCAGATAGTGAGGACAGCTGAGAAGATCAGAGTCTCTCTTTCCTCCATAACAGACATTTACCACATGCTGCACCGGGGAAGCCACTAGCATAGTGAAGGACTCTACACACCCCTCACATGCACTCCTCCAACCATTCATTCAGGCCCTCACTGCCAGCCTCTGCCACACTCAGGGTCTTTCCCCTCTGGTCTGACACACATACACACTCACACAATCTACCTCCATGTTCAGAACATTTCTATTACAGCGGTATTCACACATTGTATTTCTGCACCTCCATGATGTCATGGTTTTTTGTTCTGTCTGTATTCTGTTATTCTTGCACTGTCCATGTCCCCTGTTTGTACTTTATGTAGCTGGTTTGTCTCTGTCACATGGTCACATTATGTCAGTGCGTAACGTTGTTTAAACGTTACATGTAGCACCGGGTTCCGGAGTAACGTTGTTCAAATGTTACATGTAGCACCGGGTTCTGGAGTAACGTTGTTCAAACGTTACATGTAGCACCGGGTTACGGAGTAACGTTGTTCAAACGTTACATGTAGCACCGGGTTACGGAGTAACGTTGTTCAAACGTTACATGTAGCACCGGGTTCTGGAGTAACTTTGTTCAAACGTTACATGTAGCACCGGGTTCTGGAGTAACTTTGTTCAAACGTTACATGTAGCACCGGGTTCAGGAGTAACGTTGTTCAAACGTTACATGTAGCACCGGGTTCTGGAGTAACGTTGTTCAAACGTTACATGTAGCACCGGGTTCTGGAGTAACGTTGTTCAAACGTTACATGTAGCACCGGGTTCAGGAGTAACGTTGTTCAAACGTTACATGTAGCACCGGGTTCAGGAGTAACGTTGTTCAAACGTTACATGTAGCACCGGGTTCTGGAGTAACGTTGTTCAAACGTTACATGTAGCACCGGGTTCTGGAGTAACGTTGTTCAAACGTTACATGTAGCACCGGGTTCCGTTTCACTATATTTTGTCTAACACGTATGTAGCTGAAATGACAATAAAGCTCAACTTGAAGTAAAATTCCCTGAAGTTCTTGGTGTTTTACCCTGTAGAAGAATTTCTCCAGTTTCTGAGTCAGCAGCTCCACCCCGCCAGCCTCCATCGCCCGACTGAAGGGTCCGTTGAAGAGCTGGAGGACAGACAGAGACCCGTCGGCTTCAACAGGTGAAACGGAGCGATAAAACACCAGGGAAGACACCGGAGACACGGTTACCTTGTACATGCTGTAACACTGCTGCAGCACGGCGCCGTACACAGAGTCCTGTTACAAACCAAAACCATCAGCAGGCAGGCACACTGGCTACAGTTTAACAAGAGCAGGACTACGCACAAGCACTTCTTCTTCTTGGTACTCCACCGTGGGAGGTCTGCCTTCCTTCCCCGGCCTCTCTACCATGGGGTTCCTGACCACCTACACGACAAACACCGACAGCTGAGAGCAGTTCACATCAAAACAAGCCCTTCCATCCAAAACAGGATCACCATACCATGACCATCCAGAAACTTTCTTCTGGTTCATAGAAGAACTGCCTGTTCTTCTGGGTGTGAAGAGATTTTGCTGGCTTGGTCGGACAAAATGTCCTGATGAAGAATAACATCGAAGAGGAAGGCAGAAATTAGAGAATGAATTATGAACAGAAATCAGTATATTTAAAATATGATGCAAAAAGATCACAGAGCACCTTGTAAACTGAACGATGGCTTCACAGAGACCAACATTACGGATTTTCTCATTTTTCTCTACCTCACTTGGATGGTAAAAAAGGATTTTCTTTTCCTCCTGCAGAAACGAAAGTTTCACATAATGCAAAACCAGCAGGGTGCTACAGCAGCCACTGTGGACCGTACCTCTCCCTCGCGTGGCCCAAACTTGGGATTGTATATGAAGAAGTGCAGTAACGACGGCGTGTACTGTTTCTCCTGCGTCCCAGAAGCCATCCTGGGAGACGCCTCTGACACGCTGGAAAGCGTCTCACCTGAGCAGCGGCGTTAGTGTGGCGGGGTCTGGCCTGGTGCTCATGCCTCACATCGTGCCCGTATTTCCAGCCTGGAAGGAGAATATGCTACTGTACACATGAACTGTAAAACATCACTTGTTCTGATGCTCTCCTCATGTAGAGAGACAGTTATTAAATGTACAAACGTCTGCAGGAAGAAACTGTTTAACAAAATACATATAAACCAACAGAATGAAACCTATATTGTTGATGACAGAAAAATGTCAGTAAGGGAAATTACAGCAAAACGTCTTTTGCCTTCAACATATTTGACTACAAGACAATAATAAAATATATAATGTTTTATTTTGATGAGTTGTCTGTGTTTTTTTTATTGTTAAAAGAAGCGTAATAAGCAGCCGAGCAGCGCATATATTCAACATCTTACCCGATTAAAGCAGAAAAGCGGACACTCTTACTTCCGCCTTCAGGACGGGCGGCTGGGTGCCGCAGTCAGAACGGTCCGGTGGAAACGTGTTCCAGACGAAGGTTCCGCTCCGCCTGGCGCCCCGTTTACGTTAGATTACAGGGAGTGCAGAATTATTAGGCAAGTTGTATTTTTGAGGAATAATTTTATTTATTATTGAATCCAAAATACTCATTAATATCAAATCTGAATGTTTTTGGAAGTAGTTTTTAGTTTGTTTTTATCTTTAGCTATTTTAGGGGGATGTCTGTGTGTGCAGGTGACTATTACTGTGCATAATTATTAGGCAACTTAACAAAAAAATAATATATACCCATTTCAATTATTTATTTTTACCAGTGAAACCAATAACATCTCCACATTCACAAATATACATTTCTGACATTCAAAAACAAAACAAAACAAATCAGCGACCAATATAGCCACCTTTCTTTGCAAGGACACTCAAAAGCCTGCCATCCATGGATTCTGTCAGTGTTTTGATCTGTTCACATCAACATTGCGTGCAGCAGCAACCACAGCCTCCCAGACACTGTTCAGAGAGGTGTACCGTTTTCCCTCCTTGTAAATCTCACATTTGATGATGGACCACAGGTTCTCAATGGGGTTCAGATCAGGTGAACAAGGAGGCCATGTCATTAGTTTTTCTTCTTTTATACCCTTTCTTGCCAGCCACGCTGTGGAGTACTTGGACGCGTGTGATGGAGCATTGTCCTGCATGAAAATCATGTTTTTCTTGAAGGATACAGACTTCTTCCTGTACCACTGCTTGAAGAAGGTGTCTTCCAGAAATTGGCAGTAGGACTGGGAGTTGAGCTTAACTCATCCTCAACCCGAAAAGGCCCCACAAGCTCATCTTTGATGATACCAGCCCAAACCAGTACTCCACCTCCATCTCGCTGGCGTCTGAGTCGGACTGGAGCTCTCTGCCCTTTACCAATCCAGCCACGGGCCCATCCATCTGGCCCATCAACACTCACTCTCATTTCATCAGTCCATAAAACCTTAGAAAAATCAGTCTTGAGATATTTCTTGGCCCAGTCTTGACGTTTCAGCTTGTTCAGTGGTGGTCGTCTTTCAGCCTTTCTTACCTTGGCCATGTCTCTGAGTATTGCACACCTTGTGCTTTTGGGCACTCCAGTGATGTTGCAGCTCTGAAATATGGCCCAACTGGTGGCAAGTGGCATCTTGGCAGCTGCACGCTTGACTTTTCTCAGTTCATGGGCAGTTATTTTGCGCCTTGGTTTTTCCACACGCTTCTTGCGACCCTGTTGACAATTTTGAATGAAACGCTTGATTGTTCGATGATCACGCTTCAGAAGCTTTGCAATTTTAAGAGTGCTGCATCCCTCTGCAAGATATCTTGCTATTTTTGACTTTTCTGAGCCTGTCAAGTCCTTCTTTTGACCCATTTTGCCAAAGGAAAGGAAGTTGCCTAATAATTATGCACACCTGATATAGGGTGTTGATGTCATTAGACCACACCCCTTCTCATTACAGAGATGCACATCACCTAATATGCTTAATTGGTAGTAGGCTTTCGAGCCTATACAGCTTGGAGTAAGACAACATGCATGAAGAGGATGATGTGGACAAAATACTCATTTGCCTAATAATTCTGCACTCCCTGTAGATTGTCATTACATTGTCATTACACATGTACAAGTACAGGGCAACGAAATGCAGTTTAGGTCTAACCAGAAGTGCAATAAGCAGCAGGTGCCGGATAAAGGTAAAATAAGTTATGGGTATACATAAGGTGATATGTACAGGAAAAATATTTACAGATGAATGTACAGTAGAATGTAATAATAAACAGTTAGTATTAACTATGAATATGAACATATGTATATAAAAAAAGTGCATAATCAGTACATGGTCATCCACAGGCACGTCGTGGGGTTTAAATCTTATTTCTCACAAAGTTCACACAGGAACAGAGCGTTTAGTGTCTTTATCCATGTCTGCAAAACCCCCAGCAGATTTAACAGTACTACCATTATACAAACAGTAGTGTTATCAGTCACAATAAAGCACCAAATAGCCATTTAAACAAGTCTGCGGTTTGACGTTTAGAACCTTTTACAGCCTGAGCAAGGCTCAGTAATGTGGAATAAAGCGGAGACCCGAGTGCTCGGTGCCGCACTGATAGGCCGTCGGGGAGAATGTGGCCTCTGTGCCCCTTTGTGTCGCCCCAATTCATTTTTAAATTTTAATGCTTCTTGTGGTGAACAAAGTAAAGGACGTATAATGCCTGCCTTGGTAAAGCTGAATTATTCACCCAGTCATTGTTTTAAGTTATAAAAATTATATATCACCAAAATTATAGAGTACATGGCAGTTCTGCCATTTGAACTGCCATTACATAGGAAATGATATGGAAAGATATTTTGAATTTGTCTTTTGGGGCAGTAGACTCATAATCAGAAGGTTGACGGTTCGAATCCTGAACAGCCAAGGTGCCACTGAGGTCCCCTTGATGAAGGTCCCGTCCCCACACACTGCGCCTGTCATGGTGCCCACTGTCACCAAGGGTGAGGGCTAAATACAGAGGACACATTTCACCGTGACACCGTGTGCTGTGCTGCTACTTTTTTCACTTTCATGTGAATCGGTATCTCTACAATTATTACCACACCTGCTAATGATAAGATAATGATAAGTAATAAGAATCATCTCCCACTTTTTGTCCCGTTTGCTTGATCACAATGAGACACGTTTGCTGTTCATGCTGATCGGTTTATTCAGGCTTGTACACATCAGACTGAGAACATGTGACAACACAGCTACAAAAATGGTGGAAATCTAAAGAATCAATCAAGCCTTGTAAAAAATATTGGAGGCATCAGGACAGGTGGAGTCAGCTTCCAGCAAAGAGGGAAGGGCTTGCCTGCAGTCTGCTGTCTCAGGACAGGACCATTGCCTGGAATTCTGGGACAGAGAAGAGGAAATTCAATAGGATCACAGAAGACAATATAAGCTTGTCGTTCTCTCTCACTTTTTCTAGCAAGCTTCGGTTTATTAAAGCCGGGACACCAGGGTGTGATTCAGGACACCGCGTACGTACTGAACGGCGGATCTATTGTCAAGGAGAATAATACAATCTCCTCATGGCCCCTATTCAGTTTCACACATTTATTTGCATGCATGTGTGATTTGAGAGGTTTAGTAAAGCTCCGTCCTTACAAATGAATAAATGTGAAAGCTGAAGGTCACTCATGTAAATACGGCATTTATGAAAAGCGCTTTTGCCTCGGCTGCATTTTCCTTGCCAACTAGATCGTCTGGTAATGAAGTTCATTTAATATTGAAATAAAGTGAAAAGGCCAGTTAAACACAGGAGGAAAGACAGAGAGATTCGCACCATCTACTCCAATCCTGCCATCACTGTCATCGTCTGCAGCTGAGATGAAGGTCTTGGTCTCTTTCTCGGTAAGAACTCGAGCACCTGGAACAAAGCGCTGCAGGAAGAACCTGTGGAGGCAACGCACACACACACACACACACAATCTATATGAGACCGATCACTATCACAACAAAACACAGACACGCCCCCCCGGACCCCACCCTGCAGCCAGACTGACACCGCCCCGCCGGACGGATTTGCCCAGATCATGTTCAGATGGTGACGTGGTAAGATTGGGGGACCTGTATTATGTATGAAATCTCACCCCGTGGGATAAATCAGGGAGGGTAAAATGACAATGGCGGACACTCGATCTGTGGGCGTCCTTGTTAATTTATTCATTCTTGCTTTCACTGATTGGAACCCTGATAATTCCCCATGAAATAATCATCACTGGGGACGGAGATCTCACGTCTTGCACACACACAGATGAACAGAATCTGTGTGAGCCTGAGAACTACCACACGGGGACATGAATGGCGAAAGACGGAGACAGACACGCCCCTCCAGGGTTGTACCCCCAGCAGACCCCACCCCCCATCGCAGGAGCTCTGCCCCGCCCTTCCTGGCTTTAATGGCTTTAAGCCGGCCAGTTATATGCTCGGGTTCCGGTGAAATACGCTGCTTTTCTGGTTAATTGCCCAGATAACGTTTCTCATGACGGGCGGTATTATGTAAAAACTGTATGAAATTTCACCCCGTGGGATAAATCAGGGAAAGTAAAATGGGACAATGGCGGACACTCGATCTGTGGGCGTCTTTGTTAATTTATTCATTCTTGCTTTCACTGATTGCAGAAAGTCTAGCGAGACGCCACCAGGTCCAACGATCCCCGGAACCCTGATAATTCCCCATTAAATAATCATCACAGGGGACGGAGATCTCACGTCTTGCACACACACACACACACACACACGCGTGGATTTCCTCGCTAACGTAGAGTACGCACTTGAGCTCTGATTCCTCGATGAAGCCGCTGTTGTCGTCATCCAGGAGGCGGAATACATCCTTCACCTCCTGCGGGCTCTTCTGGCTCAGGCCACAGAGCTGGAAGAACTTCTTATAGCAGAAGGTGTCTGGATCTGCATGCAGGAGACACCGAGGCAGATATTACAGCCACTATTCTAACAACATACGATTAATAAGTCTAATGATCTGAATTGGATTCCTGAAATTGGATTTTCATGAGCTATATGCCATTCATATCTAAAACAGAATAATTTCATGTCTAATGAATATAGTATATACAAAAGGTTTGAACAAAAAAAAAATTCCTAATATGCAAGAATACTTATGAACACACAATAATGGTCAATTTATGTACATTTACAGGAAATGGTACAGCGTCCTGAAAATTCTGTCCATTTGAATAAAACACCACATAGAAGTGAAAACTGGGATGTAGATTGCATTGTGTTACACAAATCAGTGCAAAAAAAAGAAATTGCACAAATTTAGTCTTTAGTCTTTTTCTAATTTTAGTCTTTTTCTAATGTTTTAGATGCTACCAGAATATTCTTTTGATTTGTAGACTCCCAGAAACCTGCTGCTGAGGGTTTGTATGCGAATATATTCTGCTTCCGTTCATCCTGATGTTGAGGTGCGGGTGCCGTGAGGTGCACCTCACCTTCCCAGGTACAGGGGTGCAGGAACGTACCTTGGCAGTCCTTAATCGCATTATCAATGGCGTCGGCAGAAAGGATGGAGGTGAGAGACATGTTAATCCTGCAGGGGGAAGAAACACAGGAAGTTCAGTGCTGAGGCCTGACCTCACACGTAACTGTGCAAACGTCGTGATCGTGGAGGAACGAACGGCGCCGCGACTCACCGCTCTCCGCTGGACGTTCTGGGCTCCGCAGGAAGAAGAAAGGCTTCTGGTGTCAACTGTCCGTCCACAGAAACTTATATAGCGTCTGTGAAAGTGCGCGCTCAGGCTGCGGCGCTTGAGTTACCTGTACGCGGATCGGATTCTTTGTGTCAGGGCCTCTCCGGTTTCTTACCTAACTAATTAACCGGTACTATTTATATCCGCCGTGGCACACGGACACCCCCCTTATAGGCAAATTAACATACAGGTGATGCCCCATCTGCCCGTACTCTCCCTTTCCTGCTTCTCTCTCTCTCCCTCACACACACACACACACACACACACACGCAGCTGAAGTCCTGGGCTTTGCATTGAGCGCTGTGCATACCCCAATAAACACTAACGCAAGCGAACGAACTTGGGGTATTCAATAATGAATAAATGAACAGCGGCTTCCTTTAGTGTTCCGTTTCAGTACTCCGGTGCAGAATCATGGCTAATGTGACCTAATGATGAAGCGAAAGACATTAGTTTAATCAGAATGTTCCGGGCGTATTCATATGGCACTTGTCAGTAATGGAAATATGATTTTAACTAGTGAGTGATTAACCGCAGAGTGGACGACGGCGCCCAACTAAAGGATGTGTGGTGCATATCCCAAACTTTTCTCCCAGGCTTCTAAAACCTTTATATTCTTGTCCAAACGGACCATGTAATATTCATTAAGTGGACCTGGTTGTACTTTCCCGGCTGTCCTCTACCTTGCTGGTCCATCGAGGGAGCTGCTTATGATGCGTCTCCGAGGCGTCTGTCCCTGCAGCCTTACAACTTCAGAAGCGTTAAATCCCCTTCGCTTTATCACTATGTTGGGTTTTAATGCAGTTGATGTGAACCAGAAGCCCCAAACCCCACTTGCTACCATCGTGTCCCCAGGTGGACTGTCCCCGTCACTACTGTGAGGTGCTCTTGATAGGGGCGTCTGGTAAATGTCAATTTAAATAAAAACGATATTCTCGCTGCATGTGTACAAATTGGCGGCTCTACACTGTCCGTACAGTGAATGGCTGGCGCCCCGCCCCGCCCCGCCCCGCGCCCGGTGTCCCCAATGGCCGAACTAATGGATGACTTTCAGATCTCAGATCTGCAATGTGGAGCTCGTGGACGGGGTTTCCTGCGGCCGCTCACATGCAAGACCGAGAGTGAACATTGGGTTTCGGGGTCAAGCCACCTTCACTACGCCTTGGCGAAATCAGGTTTCTGGAGGCGTGGAAGGGGATACGGTGGGGAAGACACCTGGGCACTGAGATAACGGCCGGGCTTGAGGTTACACCGAGCCCGAGTATCAGGATCGGCCGACTCAGCATCGCTGATCACTTTAATGAGGTTGTTACGGGCTGCACCAGGACCGAGAGCTCGGCCCGTCCACCGCTGGTCAGGGCGCTCGATGTCTTCTGGCCGCGTCTCGGCTCGGCCCGACAACCGCTTGCCGGCAGATTGATCATTCGGCAGAAAAGGTGGCAGGTTTTTTCCGTGTCCTGGGAGAGAAAGAGGATCCAGCAGTGCAGTTTACAGTCTGAGCCTGACACCGACGAGCGAGTTGACCCATCTGTGCCTGGTAGGGTTACGCCGCGTGCTCTTTAAACAAGGTCAGCGTCCAGCCGTCCACGCACTCCCACAGTCTGACCGCAAACAGGAAGTACAGCGAGTGTGGCAGAGGTGGAACTTTCTGGAGAGCCTCCTTCTAGAATACGCTAGGCAGTCCCATGCAACAGTTCATGGCGCCATCTAGTGGTTCCCCTGCACTCATGAAAAAGGATCTTTTTAAAGTGAAGTGATTGTCACATGTGATACACAGCAGCACAGCACACGGTGCACACAGTGAAACGTGTCTTCTGCATTTAACCATCACCCTGAGTGAGCAGTGGGGACCATGACAGGCGCGCCGGTGTGTGGGGACGGTGCTCAGTGGCACCTTGGTGGATCGGGATTCTTTACTTTACTTTGCAGATTCGAACCGGCAGCCGTCTGATTACGGGGCCGCTTCCTTAACCGCTAGACCACCGCTGCCCCAGAGTTCCATTTAATAAAACCAGTTACACGACAGAACCAACAACAGAAACTGAATGTCAGTGTCTTTTATTTGCTGTGTTTGTTCAGATTTACTGGGAACAACGTGTAACAGACCAGGAGCCGTTTTAGCAAAAAGACTGAGACACAAAAGTGAAAAAAAAAGAACATTTTATTCTTTTGTCTTCGTCCGTTCACAAAAAGTGCGTCTGAGATTCTACAGGTACGAAAAGTCCGGGCATGAAAGCGGCCACGCCGAGTCCACGGCCCCCTGCCTGGAGGTGTCAGGTGGACACGAGCCGGCGGGGACCGAGGGAGACGTGTTGGTCAGTCAGGATTTAAGACTTGATCAGGGCAGCAAACTCTGAGAGCGGAAGCGGGAGATAGAAGCGGTTAAGAGGTCGGTCCTACAACGTCGTGGACCCTCCATACGGGGAACAACTCACCCTCTGCTCCGATTTTGCCGTCGCCGTCGGAGTCCCCGGCCTTGAGGAAGGCCTTGGTCTCGCTGTCAGTCAGCACTCTGGCGCTGGCGGAGAAGTTCTGCAGGAACAGCCTGGAACACAGAGGGACGGTGAAGACGACCGCACATACTGGGACATTCCGGTCAAGCTGCTCCGTACTTCAGCTCGTCCTCCTCAATGAAGCCGCTCTTGTCCTGATCGATGATGGCGAAGGCCTTCTTGACGTCATCGGCGGACTTCGAGCTGAGCCCAACCTTGGCGAAGAAGTTCTTGTAGTTGAAGGAGTCGGCAGCTGTAAGACAAGACGTGCGGACGTGAGGCTTCGCCCTTCAGTAACACAGTACGGGGCATTTCAGTCCCCTTTCGCCTCGTATCGGGGTTCTTAACCTTTACCTTGGCAGGCCTGCAGGGCTGCGGTGATGTCAGCAGCATTCAGAATTCCTGCCAGTGCCATCGTCAGCTGCAAGAAATGAAACCACAGTTACGCCAAACCAAACGGAATCACGACTACCGAGTCGCCCGGCGGCCTGGAGTCCCGTCAGCTTCAGTACGCCGGCGTCCAGCAACGAGTCCGCGCCATTCCCAGGCAAATCAAATCTCCAGCGGCTCCCGGTATTCCCACTCCTCCGCTCGGGGGGGTTGGCACTCACCTCGGTGGGTGGGGTGTCCTGGGCCGGAGTGGATTCACAATGATGAATGTGCCAACTGCAGTGGTCGCCAGCCCACCCTCCGACCTTATATACCTCCGGAGCCCCGGCACACGCGCCTTGATGTAACAGACACCGCGTGCGAGGCAATTGGCCGGGGGAAAAACGGAGCCAGTGGGCATGCATCTATTTTTATGGGCATAAACGAAGATGCATAAAAGGTGCGCGTGGACACAAGTTGTTAATATTCAACCGGGCTAATAATACACGCTGCTGATCCGGATGAAATGATGAGCGGCCGGTAAGGGGTCTGGATCCGGACCCGGTGGAACGTTGACTATTGGCCGTTCTGTTAAGCTGTCGTGCTCAGACGGAGCATCATGAACGTTTTATCCGGCCATTCGTTCTGTTTAATAGCACATTTACAGTCTGTCCCTGCTGAATTAGAGCTGATAACAGGAGGTGTTTGGCGTGTGGAGGTCACTTCTTATGGTGGGTTTTTCTAAGGGTCGTCATTTGTCATGTGGACTTTTCGCTGTTAAAAGGGCTTCGGTGGGACCAGCGGCCGGAGGGGCTGGACGTTTGTCCTCAGGTGTCGAGTGGGCTTCACCGGGATGTGTGCGGTTGACGTTTGGGTTCCTCGTCTCTCATCATCCCGGCCAACCGGTCACCTTTTTATGGCTGTGGGTCTATTTCTGAGAGCGACGAAAGGTGATCCCTTCATCGTCGTTAAAATGTTCGGACCCGTTGTGCTCCCGTTGTTTACGTGAGGTCTCCCCCACATCCCACATGAGACACGGATACATGGCAGATGACAACGTCTTTTCACTTCTAGCATCTACTAATGTGCTGTTTGCAGTCCGCTCTTTTTGCAGATGGGGGTGCTGTAATGAGTACTTGTGGCAGCAGGGGGCGATGTCGAGCTTCGACTGAGCTCCAGGCCATGCGGAGCATGTGCAGGACACCCCACCTGAAGGGACAGGTTGGTTTGACTGAGTTGGGCGCCTGATGTTGCGTAATCAGATGGCTGCCAGCTTGTGACTTTGTGGGTCAGTGGGTTGAGCTGGTTGACCTGCGGTTTCCAGGGTTGGGGTCAATTCAGGGGTCAACTCAACCAGTCCAATTCAAATAAGCAAAACATAGAATTGAACATTAACCACTGCTACATGTTGAGGACTCCAGTCACTAATAATCATTTTAATATGATTTCTGGTTTAATGACCATCCACAAAACAGTGAGTCATGTTTATTCACGTAATCTACGCACATCTCAAGCATCAAACATTCATCCTTGGCTTTCATTAATACTGTATTAAAATGTCCGACATTCGTTGTTAATTGGTTAATTAGACTTTATTAGACAATGAATAAAGTTGCAATAAACCTTCACTTTCCATGTATTTATGACAATCTAATTAAAAAAAAAAACATTAATTTGCAGACGGCCACATCCAATATTATATTTTATTTTTTATTTATTACACTGATTTGTGAAATTAGCAGGAATAATCTATAAATCATATGCTCATAATAATATGTATGCATTAACATGACTTATCAAAGAAAGAATGAATTTGATCTCAGTTCTGTTTTTTGACATTACAATTAAATTCCAATTCCATTTTCATGGAATTCGCAGGAAGCAAAATGCTGGTGAACTAGTAGGCACCACACCTGCCGATGAACCAGAAGAGCACAGAGGTTCAAACCCCACTTACTACCATCGTGTCCCTGAGCAGGACACTTAACACTGAGTGTCTCCGGGGGGGGACTGTCCTTGTAACTACTGACTGTAAGTCGCTCTGGGTACGGGCGTCTGGTAACTTCTGTAAATGTAAACTACGAATGTGTTGTCCCTGGGCACCAAGAACCACCCGGTTCTGAACCGGTCCGTTCACCCTTCTGGTCCAATCCCTCACCTACACGTTCGCCACTGCGTTCCCTCTGGACGTTCCCTCTGGACGTTCCAACTTCTGCTTAAGAACCACAACCCAGGGTTCTGTCTGAGAGCGTGATTGTGCTGAATTCCTAGTAGGAACAGGTTCTTGCAGCCAAGGAGCCTGGACCTCACACTTGCGCGTGGCAGTGGAAAAAAGTGTATTTTTATCCACGAATGTGCCATGTTCTGTAACATACATGCACAACATGACCTCAGTTCTATTTGCTTAGCCTATCAAGATTCCAGGCGCTGCTTGAGAAGTAATCCATCTTATTTAATTATAGCTCTGAAACCGGAGCCAGTGGGGTAACGATCCCCAAACCCGCCACCCCCATCTACAGGGGTCCGAGCCAAGGTCTCAGTTCCCATCATGTCACACATGGTCACAGGTGCCTATCTACCCCAATGTTGAATGCAGCCACGAAGGAAGTGGAACCAGCGTTAAAAGGAGCCAGACAAGTTTACTCCAAATGTGAATTTATTCCTCGTTCAAAAGTGCAAGAGAGATTGTACATTTGCACAAATGTGCTGGTAAACATACAGCATCACCGATCAACATGAACAATCATTTCCACGGTGTTGAACATGCGCTGTTGCCGGGGGAAGGTTTGCGGGTGTTGAATAAGTATAAAAAAATACTGTTAAACCTACAGCTGGAGAGAAGTGGGTCCATGAAATTTAAGCCTTCACAAGGGCGGCAAACTCTGCAGAGACAAAAGGAGAAAGCAGGTCAGTCTGAGACTTGCGCACCATGGGGCGTCCGGGGCAGAATGGTTTTGCTCTAACAAGGCCCCGGGGACGGTGATTGTCTGGTAATGATCGGGGCAGGTTGAAAGCTGCCTGGCTTTCATGAGAAAGAAGAGCTGTCTGTGGTGCTGACTCCTGTAAAAAGGGCATCTTTCATGTATTCAGAGTCTAGAAGAAGTCGTAAATGATCTTTTTTACAAGGTAAAGGGCCCCGTCCTAGCAGTGTCTGTATGAATGAAGATATTTCTGCATGATGTGTCCTTTTAAAATTCCATGTTGACAGCATAATAAGTAGAAGCAGCAGCTTCACGAGCCACAATCATAAAATAGCTCAATCTGCATGTAATGAATATCGGTGGAGCAGAATTGTGCTAATTCTGCCGAAACATCATGTTTGCGGGAACCCACCATCAACTCCGATCTTGCCATCTCCATCACTGTCTCCAGCTGACAGGAAGGCCTTGGTCTCAGCGTCGGTAAGTGCTCTGGCCCCGGCGGAGAAGTTCTGCAGGAACAGTCTGCAGACAGGAGCACTGGTCAGAGCCGGCGGCGCGCGAGCACCTGAGGAATGTGTGCAGCTGCCATGTTCTCTTACTTCAGCTCGTCCTCCTCAATGAAGCCGCTCTTGTCCTGGTCGATGACGAAGAAAGCCTTCTTGACCTCATCGGAGGACTTCGCGCTCAGGCCGACTGCCTTGAAGAAGCTCTTGTAGTTGAAGGACTCGGCAGCTGCGGAGCGGAACAGTATTAATAGTATTAATAATAAGGATAAGAAATCGTTTCGGGTGATTGTTAGAATGCCGATGGACTTTTCTGTCGCCAGGCAACGGTACTTTATCCATCCACTGATCCAAAACGATTCATTTACCTTCACAAGCCTTGATGGCTGCAGCTACATCAGCATCGTTCAGAATTCCAGCAAATGCCATCTTTGACTGACCTGAAAAGAGAGCGAGATGCATTTGAGAAACCCCACGACCCCGCGGTCCTGTGAGACCTCCGATAACCGAGCGCTACTGAAGGTCCGAAGGTTTCGGCCTGTCCTGCGTTCTGAGCTATTCTTTAAGAGAAAAAAGCTCCTATCCTGCCACGATTCTACCACCAATTAATATCATCCACCGCGGTCAGAAGGGAAAAAAGCGCATTGTGAGCCTGTAGGTCCAGACGTCCAAGCCGCAGGCCCGGCTCCTTCCCAGACGTTTATTCCATGCGGGAGGAATCCCGGCAGAAGCAGCACTCACCTTGAGCTCTGCCTGCGACTGACTGGCTAAGATGCGCAAACCCTGCGGACCCCCGCAGCCCCGCTGCTTATATAGGCAGCACCCGGGACTGTAACTTATACCATATGCTTAGGTTGGGTTTAGTTTCGAAAAAATGTGTCTACTAGTCATATTGTGCTATTTTTATCCTTTCGGACGGGAAAGTGAAATTGTAGAGGGCCGCGGCCCGTACAGCGGGGTCTGTGGGCAGGCGGCGGGACGCGGCGCGGTGAGGCGCGGTGAGGCGCGGGAACTGGGTGCTTTTAGCGGGAATCGGTGAGCAGGCTTTCCACCTGTGATTGTGGGTTATAATAACGAATTATGGACTGTCATCATTTATAATATGCAGTTCAATATTCAATAATATGGATGTGAATACAAGTTATGAAGTATAAATGCAATATAACGCGATATGCATGTGAAAAGTGACATGCATTTAACAGTATCTGGTTATGGAACTAACCCTGTTTTACATTCTGCCGGATCAGCAGGCCGGATCCTGCGGGGCTTGTTGGGGGGTCGGGGGTCAACCGTACGAATAAACCAGAGCAGGCTGAAGAAGCCAGGATGTCGGTGACGAGCATCCGGCCTCAGTCCCCGCGGAGCACAGGTGCGAGGCCACATTGTCCAGAAGCTCCGGTGTCTGTCCTCACTGTGCCGGCTGGCTCCTCGGCGGACAGACGTCCATTCGTGAGTGTCCAGTGAGGACGTTCGTGTCCTTTACTGATGACCTGGCACCGGGTTCTTGCTGACCTGGCGGTGAGGGGATTACTACCAGTCTGCAGCGTAACCAGCGGCCACAGAACTCGGATGCCAAACAGGCCAGATACGCTCGTTTTTTCCCCCACAGTGCTGTGCAAAGGTTGGATTTGTGTAGGACAGGGGACAAAGTGGCCAACCTGGGTGTCCAGGGGTCACCATGTCCAGACATGACTGGAACAAACTCTAGTTTTTACATTCTTTACAGTTCAGGCTAAAAAGAACAACTCAGGTGAGCCTTGCATCATATCAACACCGCACACACACACACACACACACACTGGCACACACACTTGTTTCCTGGGCAGGACGGCCTCCTGCGTGCATCCTGTCCACCTCCTGTCCTGTTTGCAGGAAGGCCAGACTTCCTGTGTTCTCTCGCCTGCAGGAGAAGAAGTGAGGGATCCCGGCCCTGCTCGTCACGGTAATCTTTTTCATTCGTTTACGGTGACTTTATTACGAGTATCGGGTGTCACAAGGTGCCATATAAGACTGATTACCTTGTTACAGTGACACCTGTTGTGACAGGACAACTGGCAAACCCGGACACAAGGTCACGGGCACCCAAGGCTGGCAGACCTGGAGCGTGAAGACCGCCACTGTTCACGTGAGCGACAGAACTGGTCCCTGGAGGTCTGGTCTGATCATGTGGACCTCATTAGGGGACGATCCTGCATTCGTGTGACACGTACAAGCCCTACAGGAATCTGGCTTCCCTGATGCCAGATAGCGTCTGAGGAACATGACGAAGAATCCCAAGTATGGCATTCGACAAAACACAGGCCTGCACAATGTCGGGCAGATGGTTTTAATGTTGTGGACGAGTGAAGCCACAGTTTCTGCAGTGACGGTGGTTCTCCAGCTGGTGGGTGGGTGATAATTGTCCCGCTCATGCACGCACCTTGCTCCGTGACAGAGGAAGTGCTCGCTTGTTTATGCCGGGGTCTGCAGGGGGGACACCTGCTCGGATTTATTACATCATTTGAAGAGATAACTGTCCGCCCGCACGCCCCTCCGGAGGATCGAGCCGCAGTTGCTGAAGCTGATAAATCAGTTTCATTGCAGCTGTCGCAGCGTTTGATTGGCAGCTCGCTCATATGTAGACTGTAGAGGTTCTCCAGACTGGGGCTGGGACCAGAAGGACCATGTAGGAATGTTGGATGTTTGATCACCTGGAATATCTGCACAATGCTGTCACCGAGCTATTAGTGAAATGTAATACATTTACACTTAAGGGCATGTAAAATGAGTGTGTGTGTGTGTGTGTGTGTGTGTGTCTGGCAGCGACAAGCCCTCCTGGCTTCAGTTACACCTCTGGCTATTTGCAGTGGGACAGCTGTGCTGGTGACACAACTCCGCCCGCATGCAGGTCAGCCAGTCGGAGGGAGAGGTGCACGTATGTGTAGGTGTGCATCCACAGGATGGCGCTCTACCAGGTGTGTGAAGTGTGCACCCGGCGCCACGGTTGCGTGCTTATTTCTGACCGTGTGTGTGTGTGTGTGTGCACTTCACAGCACAACGCTGAGAGATAGCCGCGGTGGGAAAGCCCTCAGAGCAGCAGGACGATGGTTTGGGAGGTGGGCGGGGTTTCTGGCGGAGATGAGCTCATGTCATTCCCAGCTACTGCTCCAGAACTCCGCCCACCGCGCCCGGCAGCAGCTGTCTTCACACTTTCAAGATCTCCCCGTCTCTCCCCGTCTCCCCTCCCATAACAGGGTCTTTCCTTTTGGCTGCGTGACCATGTGGACGTTCAAATGATGATTTCATGTTAACAACAAGAATGACAACAACTTTATTGCTATAATAATAACAGCATTAATGAGTTCATAGCTTTTGAATATTACCGTTCACTTCCATGAATAGAGCAGAGGTCTATATTTACCTCCACAATAGGGAAAGGATGAACTAAGTGGACCAGATTAAATCCACTTACACCACATTATCACATCATGGTTGAAAGTATTATTGTTAAAAATACTTTCACTAGTGCTGCATGAGCGAGAAATCCAGAGTGAATACTTTTAAGATGAACTTGTCCTACATACAGCTTCAACTGATTCAATTGGTCCAACCATTTAATCAAAAGTTGACCCATCCAGGAGGAAAATACTGATACTAAATTCAAACCTGGGCCACCTGAGCCAAGGACGAGTGACATGACCACCAGGAAATGGGGTATTTAAAATAAAACGAGTTGATAGGAATGATTTAACCAGAAAATAAGTTTTCAGACAGAAGTAATGGTAGATGGTCTTCGTTTCAGTAGCAATCTTCAAAAACAACGGTGCTACATCTACATGGCATCATACAAATCTTATCCCTTCTTTGCTGTTCCCATTTTTTGGGGTCTAGCGGTTAAGGAAGCGGCCCCGTAATTAGAAGGTGCCACCGAGGTCCCCTTGATGAAGGTCCCGTCCCCACACGCTACTCCCCGGGCGCCTGTCATGGTGCCGACTGCTCACCTAGGGTGATGGTTAAATACAGAGGACACGTTTCACCGTGTCACCGTGTGCTGTGCTGCAGTGAACGCTGTCTTTGCACTAACACAGAATCACCAGAGAAAATGCTTCTGTCAGCGAAGTGAGAGTTCAGAGGTCGCGGGTCAAAGTCCTGCCTATCAACACGTTGAGGGAACTCGTGCTTTACATGATCTTGGGGTCCAGTGTCCAGTCCTTAATGACGAGACCATTGTGCAGATTTTACCAGATGCACCGTGCTGATTAAATCTCTGGACGCCTCACTCTTGTGCAGGAGGACATTTTTGGGGACGGCTGTGTTCGGTATGTTTGTGGAGCGTTGAGTTTGGGCTTCAGCGTCCCACAGCAACCTGAGCTGCGGCACGGCGTTCGCCGGCAGCCCTACTGACAGGGCGCGTTTATTTCTGGACGCTGTGACACAGCGCGGCGCGGCGCGGGTATAAACATGCCTGCCCATGTAAGGCTCCTGCTGGCGGACGTGGCCTGCTGCCCCGCCCTGCCTCGGGGTGGCGCTGTTTCATTCCTTTCATTCTAATCAGGGCTGGTTTTATAACAGATATTCTGCAGTAAATATATAGAAAATATCCAGTAAGGTGCAGCACAGCACACGGTGTCACAGTGAAACCTGTCCTCCGTATTTAACCCCATGACAGGGGCCCGGGTAGCAGTGTGTGGGGACGGTACCTTCATCAAGGGGACCTCGGGGGCACCTTCGGGATTCGAACCGGCAACCTTCCGATTACGGGTCTGCTTCCTTAACCATTGGTCAGTCTCAAGGGACCAGTTCTGTCCCTTTCATCCATGGCACTTTCAGGGGCAACACTCCATGATGTCTGAAATAGAAAACAATCCCAACATATAAATCTGACAATCAGATTAAAAATGAGATTACGGTAATTACATCACACAGTAAATAATATGTTTGAACGGCCTCAGGCATCAGGAAAGTATGTGCGCTCTCAAACAGCATTAAAAGGTTTTGGTGATCGGCCCTAAACAGACATAAACGCTTCTCGAAAAGGTCCAAAAAGAAGCGAAACGTCCACACAGCGATCACCTCCAGAAAGCAGGCACCAGTAGGAGCACTTTTTTCACCCCAACTGGCATGTTATATTATAATTATCACTATAATCTAACATGCAAATATAAGGAAAACTAGAAATGCTGCATAAAATGTGAATAAGAGGAGGCATATAAGTACAATATGCAGAGAACATGTACCACAGTGCAGGATCGCAGAGGCCCAGTACACCGAACCGGGTCGGGTTTCGAAATGTTTATTTTTCTGTTTTTGCTGCTCTGGAATCCGATTTATGAGTTTAATGTCCCCAGCGAGGTCACCAGCAAGGACGGAAACATAATGTACCTCCTGTTTCAGCACCTTGGTGACTTTTACAAGCCGAGGGTTTCACTTTTCCTTTAGCTCTGATCTACTGTACTCTAATATAAGTGCTGTCCAGACGTGTCCAAAAAAGGCTGCGGCGGCTGCTACCCTCTTCACCCCTTTTCCCAGAGTGCCTTGGGTGTGTGGGGCAAGGATAGCATGTGCAACACCGGCCCTGTGACTCAGAATAAGTCCCGAGGCTTCCAATTACACAGCTCCCACAGATTGCTGGGTGTCACTTGTCGTCTCACCCAGGAAAGTGAGGATTCGGCATGTCTTCTGTAAAACGATCGCTTTTGCATTCAGCTTTTTTTTTTTTTTTACAACTCAATTGGTGGCCACGGCCGTGGCAACACTAACCAAACACCCCTTTTTTGGCAGCCAACTGATTGGTTGTGTGGCCATTGGTTCGGGAGTGCTGCAGCTCAAGAAGCCCCTCCCCTTTCGATGTATGGCAGGGCAGGAGGCGGGGCCAAGAGGACCAAAATAGCGCGCAGCCTCCAGGGTTTATGGGCCGATAAATGTTTCAGGATCAATTCACTGGTAGTCAAGCGTTGAGATCTGGATCCAGGCTTTAGTCTGCAGTGTTGGACATGAATGACTTGTTACCTGTTTAATTTGCACCAGTTTAAAAGTACACGTCTCCCAAAAATATTGAGTATTAATATGTGACGGAACGTCCACTTAAAGGGACAGCGTGGTAAAAATGCACGCGTAGTTCCACACTTCACCCTCCATCTCGTATTCTACACGTTAACGACTCTCCCAACCACGTTCCTCCCAGCCATGTTCCTCCCAGCCATGTTCCTCCCAGCCATCTTCCTCCCAGCCATGTTCCCCCAGCCATGTTCCTCTCAGCCATGTTCCCCCAGCCATCTTCCTCTCAGCCATCTTCCTCCCAGCCATGTTCCCCCAGCCATGTTCCTCTCAGCCATCTTCCTCCCACATTTACATTTACATTTACGGCATTTGGCAGACGCCCTTATCCAGAGCGACTTACAACGTGCTTTCAAGTTACCATCGATGAAGAGATCAATTCCGGTTCACTAGGACCCCAACTATGAATACATCTATTTAATTCACTCTGTTGTAGATTCTGTACACAAAGTTTGACAAGAAAATTACAATTTAATCTAAATATTCTTTAAAGAGGAAGGTCTTGAGCTGTCGTTTGAAGGTGCTCAGTGACTGAGCTGTTCTGACCTCGAGGGGAAGTTCATTCCACCACCGAGGGGCCAAGACGGAGAAGAGTCTAGATGAATGTTTTCCTTTTACCTTCAGAGATGGAGGGACCAGGCGAGCAGTACTGGAGGCTCGGAGTATACCAGGTGCAGTGTGAGGTGTAATAAGGGTTGTGAGGTAGGATGGTGCTGCTCCATGTTTGGCTTTGTAGGCCAGCATCAGTATTTTGAACCTGATGCGTGCAGCTACTGGGAGCCAGTGAAGGGAACGTAGCAGAGGGGTGGTATGGGAGAATTTGGGAAGGTTGAAGATCAGTCGTGCTGCTGCATTTTGTATGAGTTGTAGAGGTCGGATGGTATATAGAGGTAGACCAGCTAGAAGGGAGTTGCAGTAGTCCAGTCGTGAGATTACTAAGGACTGAACCAGTAGTTGGGTGGCCTGGGTTGACAGGTAAGGGCGGATTCGTCTGATATTGTAGAGAAGGAATCTACATGAGCGGGAAAGATTGCTGATGTGAGTTGAGAAGGAGAGTTGGTTGTCTATTGTTACGCCAAGGTTGCGGGCTGTTGCAGAAGGAGAGAGCTGTGAGTTGTCCAGGTAAATAGCAAGATCCTGATGTGGTGAAGAATCTGCTGGAATGAATATTAGTTCAGTTTTGGTGGGATTGAGTTGGAGGTGATGGGCTGCCATCCAAGACGAGATGTCTGTTAGACATGCAGAGATTTTGGAAGCAGCATGTAGATCAGAGGGAGGAAAGGAGAAGAGGAGTTGTGTGTCGTCAGCATAGCAGTGGTAGGATAATCCATGTGAGGAAATGACCTCACCAAGTGATCTCGTGTAGAGGGAGAAAGGAGAGGACCTAGCACCGAGCCTTGAGGGACACCAGTGGAGAGTCTACGTGAGGTAGAGGTGGATCCTTTCCAAGTCACTTGGTAAGATCGCTCATCAAGGTAGGAAGCAAACCACTGCCATGCTGAGCCCCGAATTCCAAGCCTCTTCAGGATTGCCAAGAGAGTCTTGTGGTTAACGGTGTCAAATGCAGCAGATAGGTCAAGGAGAATAAGAACTGATGACAGTTTTGCCAATCTGGCTGCATGTAGCTGCTCGGTAACCGCCAAAAGGGCAGTCTCGGTGGAATGAGCTGTTCTGAAGCCAGACTGGTTAGGATCCAGGAGGTTGTTCTGTGATAAATGGAGTGATAGCTGGTTGTAGACACAGCGCTCAAGGATTTTGGATAGAAACGAGAGGAGGGAAACTGGTCTGTAATTGTTAATGTCTGTAGGACATTAACAGCCAGCCATGCCATGTTCCCAGCCATGTTCCCCCAGCCATGTTCCTCTCAGCCATCTTCCTCCCAGCCATGTTCCCCCAGCCATGTTCCCCCAGCCATGTTCCCCAGCCATCTTCCTCTCAGCCATCTTCCTCCCAGCCATGTTCCCCCAGCCATGTTCCTCCCAGCGACGTTCCTCCCAGCCATGTTCCTCTCAGCCATCTTCCTCCCAGCCATGTTCCCCCAGCCATGTTCCTCTCAGCCATGTTCCTCCCAGCCACGTTCCTCTCAGCCATCTTCCTCCCAGCCATCTTCCTCCCAGCCATGTTCCCCCAGCCATGTTCCCCCAGCCATGTTCCCCCCAGCCATGTTCCTCTCAGCCATGTTCCTCTCAGCCATCTTCCTCCCAGCCATGTTCCCCCAGCCATGTTCCCCCAGCCATGTTCCTCTCAGCCATCTTCCTCCCAGCCATGTTCCCCCAGCCATGTTCCTCCCAGCCATGTTCCTCTCAGCCATCTTCCTCCCAGCCATGTTCCCCCAGCCATGTTCCTCCCAGCCATGTTCCTCTCAGCCATCTTCCTCCCAGCCATGTTCCCCCAGCCATGTTCCCCCAGCCATGTTCCCCCAGCCATGTTCCCCCAGCCATGTTCCCCTCAGCCATGTTCCTCTCAGCCATCTTCCTCCCAGCCATGTTCCCCCAGCCATGTTCCCCCAGCCATGTTCCTCTCAGCCATCTTCCTCCCAGCCATGTTCCCCCAGCCATGTTCCTCCCAGCCATGTTCCTCTCAGCCATCTTCCTCCCAGCCATGTTCCCCCAGCCATGTTCCTCCCAGCCATGTTCCTCTCAGCCATCTTCCTCCCAGCCATGTTCCCCCAGCCATGTTCCCCCAGCCATGTTCCTCTCAGCCATCTTCCTCCCAGCCAGGTTCCTCCCAGCCACGTTCCTCCCAGGAGCAAAATCCCGGTGTTGAATGTGTGAGCTCAGGCCAACTCCAGCATCTGTGATTTTGTTGCTGGTGGAGAACAAGCCTCGGCTCCATCTGCCAGGGAGACCTGGAGGCCGTAACTCTTCTCTTCAGACGGATTGGCAGGCCGTGAAGTGGCCCTCAGGATTCCCGAGCATTCCCGGGCCGCCAGCGGAGGGCGCCGCTGCTCTTCACCGGAGGACTCCGACTGAAACCGTATCCGTGTGTATTTATTTAGTTCTTTCAACCGTTTTAGCTTAAACCGCCGCTGTAAAAACTTCACTCGAACCGCCAAACTGACCAATCAGCAGCAGAGACAATAAATAAACAACCCCGCCCGGTGTTGAATAAAGAGTTTAACGGGGCGGGGACGGTACGCGCAGCAAACATCATTTACAGGAAGTTCTGAGGAGACAATACGGATTATTCATACGACGCACAGATCAGGTTATCAGCAGACGCTGCTCCTGAACACAACTTCTCGGGGGTTTTACATGACAGTTGTCTCTGTGTGTGTGTTTGTGTGTGTGTGTACACAGAGGGTGTGTGTGTTTGTGCCCACAGGACGCCTGACAGTCCACAGAAGGGTGTCTCCTGCTCTACAAGCACCTGTCCCACACACACACCACACACACACACACCATACACACACTCACCAATCACACTACACACATTCACACACTCACCATACACATACTACACACATACCACACACACCATACACACACTCACCAATCACACTACACACATTCACACACTCACCATACACATACTACACACATACCACACACACCATACACACACTCACCACACACAATACAGACATACACACACTCACCACACACACACTACACACATACACACTCATACACACACTACACACATACCACACACACACCATACACACACCACACACACACACACACACCATACACACACTCACCAATCACACTACACACATACCACACACACCATACACACACTACACACATTCACACACTCACCATACACATACTACACACATACCACACACACCATACACACACTCACCACACACAATACAGACATACACACACTCACCACACACACTACACACATACACACTCATACACACACTCACCATACACACACTACACACATACACACACTCACCACACACAATACAGACATACACACACCACACACACTACACACATACACACATACCACACACACACCATACACACACTACACACATACACACACAGACACCACACACACTACACACATACACACACTCACCATACACACTACACACATACTACACACTACAACCTCCCACACACCATATACACACACACACTACACACATACACACACTCACCACAAACACTTACATTACGCATACACATTTTAAAAATATGCAACATCATTTTTAACGTCCTTCCCTTCCCAGCGGAGATGTTCTCACACCATTTTATATTAAAGTGTGTTTAATAAAGTCTCATTTCCACCATGATGATCACAAATGATGCTGTAAATGACTTAATATGTAGAAACGTTACAAAAGATAGAATACCATCTCATATGCGTTTACTACGTATCATGACAGTGCACATGGACATGTGTGTGTGTGTGTGTGCGTGTGTGTGCTCTGATTGCAGCGCTGTTGTCATGACAACTCACATGATGCTTGTTTTCCTGTTATTCTCACTAATGGAAAGTTCTACTCTGGACCCACGTCCCACTTATTTTATGACTCATAAGGATCTGGTGGCGCTGGTGACATCACATATGACATCAGCAGTGGTGGAGCAGGTGCATTGTGGGTACTGAACGGTGAAAACGGTCCGGCATGCCAGTGTGTTTGTGTGCACGGAGTTGAAATTAAAGCCCCTGCTTGACCTGCTTGCTCAGTGATGCAAACACACACACACACACACACACAGTAACACATCAGTAGAGCAACAAGCCCCCAGATCTTGTATCTGGAATCCGGGTATTCATGGTTTAAGGTGTAAATACCCGTGACAGCGTGAGGTGGCTTCGGGGTCTCCATAGAGACCTCAGGTCTCCGTGATGTCAGAGAAACAGCAGGCGTAACGGGCCAAGTGTCTGCTGTGTGTGTGTGTGTGTGTGTGCACCGTGTCTCTGGCTGTGTCCTTGGGTCCAGCTGCATTGGTCACCGGGGCCAGACTGGGCAAATATTTGTGCGTCCATTTCCGCGCGTCTGGCCAGTAAGTAGCAGAATGCAGCATGGAAGTGGACTCGTGCTGTAACGCGGTAACGTGGGGACAGGAGGGTCCAGGACGGCTGCGGCAGTAGCCGCTGGCTTCCTGCGCCTCGTGCGGGGATATAATGCGCCGTTTAACGTGTCGACTGGCACGGGGCAACAAGCACACTTATCACGACCTGTCCAAACAGTCAGCCGCGGAGACAGGCTGCAGGCCCGGCCGGACTCCGCAAGGTCATCAGCTGCGAGCGGGCCGATACGCTCCTGAGAGCCGTACAGGTGCTGCACACCAACACACATCCACGCAGAAAA
This sequence comes from Denticeps clupeoides, assembly GCF_900700375.1. Lineage (NCBI taxonomy): Eukaryota > Metazoa > Chordata > Actinopteri > Clupeiformes > Denticipitidae > Denticeps > Denticeps clupeoides. Next base: position 23,115,511 of record NC_041714.1, read on the forward strand.
ACTGGCCTTCACCAGACGTCCTTGTCCAGAGCGACTTACAGTCAGTAGTTACAGGGACAGTCCCCCCCTGGACACACTCAGGGTTCAGTGTCCTGCTCAGGGACACCATGGTAGTAAGTGGGACTTCTAGGTACTACCACCCTGTTGGAAGTTGGTAATCAGTATTTAATATGCAGAGGCGAGAAGAAACCGAACGTCATGTTGTGGGATCTCCTGTTATTAATTATTATTATCTTACACGAAATCCAAATGAGGACGAAGGTTAAACAAGTTGGAATGGACGTAGGACCACGGAGACCTCGCCTGATCTGGGGTCCCAGCTCAGGACAAGACTGAACAGGACAGTGATGATTAATAAACCACGCGTGAAATATTGCAGTATTACTGTTAGACATTTTGATTTGTGGAAGAGTCGTGTGTAAAATACATAAAGTGTAGATAAGAAATAAAACATGCAGGGTGTCCCCTTCCACGTGTCACCACCGCTCCGCGCTGCGATTGGCTGAGAGCCGCGCCACGTCACCAGCCTGCGGGAACAGGTAGACGCGCGTCCCGCTGTCCTCCTGTCCGGCAGGAACTCACTCGGGGACTCCGCGTCACCTTCCTCCCTCGTTGTCAAGGTAAGCGGCGTTAAAAAGCGCCAGGCGTTTTACTCATTTTACTTTATTTTACATTCTGTTTAATGTGATGCTGGATCTAATTAAACAGCCATCATTACATTTACAGTATATATCAGACGCCCTTATCCAGTCAGTAGTTACAGGGACAGTCCCCCCCCTGGAGACACTCAGGGTTAAGTGTCCTGCTCAGGGACACGATGGTAGTAAGTGGGGTTTGAACCTGGGTCCTGGGTCGAGTGTGTTGTACTAGTATACTGACACCTCCATGATGGCCTGATGGTCCTACTGCTGAACAGAGGACTTGTTCTACTCTGTAGAATCTGTAAAGTAGCATGTCAGGTTCTGCAGGAAACAGGAGAAGAAGCTCATCTGGCTGCTTATAACGATGGTCCTGAAGGTCTCTGTCTCGCAGGTGGTGATGGTCCTACTGCTGATCAGGGGACTTGTTTCTTCTTTGAAGTGATTTGTCACATGTGATACACAGCAGCACAGCACACGGTGCACACAGTGAAATTTGTCCTCTGCATTTAACCCATCACCCTGAGTGAGCAGTGGGCGGCCATGACCAGCGCCCGGGGAGCAGTGTGTGGGGACGGTGCTTTACTCAGTGGCACCTCAGTGGATTCGAACCGGCAACCTTCTGATTACGGGGCCGCTTCCTTAACCGCTAGGCCACCGCTGCCCCTTGTTCTCTCGTAGACGGTCTTCAGCACCCGTGTCTCTGTCTCGCAGGTGGTGATGGTCCCTACTGCTGATCAGGGGACTTGTTCTCTCGTAGACGGTCTTCAGCACCCGTGTCTCTGTCTCGCAGGTGGTGAGGAGGCTGCAGGGGGATGAAGCCGAAGCCCAGGGGGGTGAAGCGGACACCGGGCTGGGACGAGCGGGACCATGATGACCGCCTGGAGGTGGAGGCGGCGTCCAGCGAGCAGGACGGCTCGGAGGCGTCCACCGGCGGGACCTGGAGACCGCGAGGCGGCCGGAGACGCCAGCACAGCAGCGCCAAGGAGCGCAACGTACGGCGGCTGGAGAGCAACGAGCGGGAACGCCAGCGGATGCACAAGCTGAACAACGCCTTCCAGGCGCTGCGAGAGGCCGTCCCCCACATCCGCGCAGACAAGAAGCTGTCCAAGATCGAGACGCTCACGCTCGCCAAGAACTACATCAAGGCGCTCACCACCATCATTCTGGGCATGACCTCCGACCCCCAGCGGGGCTCTCACGCCCCTCGCCTGCTGAGCCGCTACCAGCTGCACCTGGAGGACGGGAGCGAGGAGGACCTGTCCAAATACCTGAGCCAGATCCACAGCCTGAGCCAGGGACCGCAAGCACACACACACAAGGACAAATGAACACACACACACACACACACACATCCTGGGTCAACATTCCGACACAGAAACTGGAGACAAGCTCAATGTTAGAGGAATAAACACGGGAGAGCGTGCAGTTTCACAACGGTCACATTTATTAAGAGGATAGAGAGCACACACACACACACACACACATATACACCTACACACACACACTCACACACACCCACGTATACCTGCAGTAAGTCTAAAACACGTCTATTGCACTCTTCCGGCTCTTCGTTCATTTTCAGGGAACAAAAGGACACGTGGAACACACATGATGACGGAGTGATGCTGGACACGTCCAGCTGGGACAGCAGAGCTTTTCACGGGACGCTCAAACGTGGCCGTGCGAAGCACAGAACCCCATATTTACAGCAGCGAGGTCCCCGAGACTCATTCGATATTCAGCCCGCGCCCGGAGGACCCGGCAGGACATCCCGTGGCAGCAGGACACAACGGACACGAGGAGACATGGGTTCAGGACGGAATCCTACATCAGAATACAGTGTTTTCTCTCGTCTTAATTCTGTAAAGCGTTTTTCTGCATGTTATTTTGCTCACTTTACTGGCCGTGGGGCTGCTGGGTAATAAACGGGGAGTTCACCTACGAAATGGTGCCGTTACACACACGCGCGGCACCTTTAACCCGTATTCGTCCTAGTTTAACATGCTAGACGGTGCGTTGTCCATGTGTCCATATTAGATAAATGCTATATAAAATATTCCTCCATACCTGACAGCCAATGGCCATTCAACCCACATAAAACCACACCCACAAACCAATTTTACTGGTAAAAAATAAAGGCGGCTCTGCTACGTCCGTACGGGAGCAGCGAGGGAGGAGGACTAGACGCCGGAGGACTAGACGCCGGAGGACTAGACGCCAGAGGACTACTGCCGCTCCCCGGCGCTCAGGCTGCCGCCGTTCATCTGCGCCGCCGGGTGACTGCCGGGCCTGGTGGAGCTCAGGGTGGGTATGCCGGTCCGTGGCGCCTCCGTGGCGTTGGCCCTCACTGTGACGTGGTCCCAACCCCCCTGAGAAGCACACACACGACAGAATAAAAGCAGCCCGCGCGTGTGCGGTACGTACGGAAAGGTGGCGGTCGCCTCACCCCGATACCGTAGTCCCACGACTGGCCTCTGGGCTCCGTGGGCAGCAGCCCCAGTCGGCGGCAGACGGTCCCACAGCTCAGACTGCGGCTGCCCTGCACCTTATCGGCGATGATCCAGACCTGGGAACTCAAACAGGAAGCAAGTCTGTACATGAAGGTACAAAAGCTGAAAATCCCAGCTGGATCCGGGTCCGGGGAACCGGCGGAACCGGCACGCTCCAGCCACATGGGGTCTAATACTGTCTTTCATGAGGAGGAACCAGCATATGGTCCCTCAGGTTTTTCGATTTTTGAGCAGTTTATATATTTTTCATGAAATGAGTGAAAATGCTCAATAGGGGGCGAACTTTACTAGATTTTTCTAACATATTTTTGTAAGTCACTTCATAGACACTAGATGGCGACACACAACCTTACAATTATTAACCCTTCAAGGCAGAAAAGTAAACGATGGTCAATGCTCACAACGCATTTTATCACACACACATCAATGGCGGTTAAAAATGTGCTCCGCAAGGTCAGAGCAACCAGAAAAGGACCTTCTTCTAGCCATCAGAAGGGCCACACAATTGCATCAGCAGCGGACAAACGTGTCCAAAGTGCTGAGTCTGCTGGCGGGGCTGAATCAGGGCTCCGCCGAGGGACGGATTTAGCAGTAGAGTCAGAGCCCATTCAGAGGGCAGAGCAACCCGACACGGGCAGCTGTTTGCCGGGATCAGCCTGGCCTTTCCCTTCTCTGCTCTAACGTGTTTCTGTGCGAAGATCAGACCTGGTCGAGTGGCCCAACAGACACTTTGCGCACGTTGTTGGAGACGTGCTCCCACGTTGAACCCTGCGGGTAGCTCGGGGTCACGCCCTGCCGATACCACAGGTTACCTGCGGAAGGAACAGACAGATTTGGTGAGGTGGAGGAGCCACGGTTAGGGCCAGAATGGCGCGTGTCGTACCGTTTTCATCCACCGTGTACACCGACGCCCTGCCAACACACACCTGCCTGAGCTTCTGTCTGCAGGGCGAGGGGATGTGGTACCAGCAGTCGCCTGCGGAGCGAGAGCAGCAGCACCACAGTCTCACCACAGCGTCACCAAGCAGGAAGTGTCACCAGCGGCATGGCAGCCGTCTAACCTGCCGGGTTCTGCGGGGACACGGATCCTCGGTAGAAGGCTGAGCCGTCACGGGCGATGGCCCACACCTGGTACGCGGCACCGATGGAGATGGACTTGAAGGGCTGGTCTGCACCTATATGCAGCCAGGAGGTTCCCTGCAGGAAGAAGCTGCTGTCCGGTACGGGTTCTTATTCAAATACGGCGCGCGGCGTACCGTTTACGTGCATTGTGACTCACGGCAGGCGTGTGGCGGCTGACCCCGAGTCGGCACAGCACGTCCCCCTTGCTGCTGATGGCCCAGAGGTGCACCTGGTCCAGCGGGCACTGGGCCCTGCATGGCAGAATGGTGACGTCCGTCAGGGAGATGGGCGGGACTTCCTGCCACGGCCCGGTAGTGATGAGCTTGCACTTCCTTCAGGGGAGGATCCACCATGTCACACACGGGTGGAGATCGGCACAGTTTTCCGTGTGGGAGTGTGTTAGTGTTCGTGCCCGTACCTGGCCCAGCGTCGCCGCCGCACAAAGTCCTTCAGAGTTTTGTGGCCGTGATAAGACCTGGACAAACAGCAAGTGGAATGGACACTCGGGACGCATTATCAACATACAGAATGCTTGACTGGACCGGACCGGACCGGACTGGGACCAGTGAGTGTAAATAATAGGAACATTTAAACCGGTTTACATACGCTGGAAAATCCGCTGCGAACTGCCAGCCCTCTCTGTCTGTCCCTCCGGAGACACCGTAATCGACGCTCCAGTCACTCACCTACACACACAGAGTTGGAACCCACAGTTCATTCAGCTTTCTGGACAGTAATGACAGAAGTCATGACGAGAAGTGGGGGACACACCCAGGTCCAGTGGGGGGAAGGGGGCTTGGTGTTGGTCTTGGTGCACTCCTGCAGGCCAGTGGCGTCGCTCCACATATAACGGTCAGTAGGGAGCCCCCTGTTGGTCACAATTTGAAGCAACGTCTTCTTCTCAGCTTCAGTTAAGCTGAAAACGGTGTTGCGTTTTCAGGCACGTCACGCTGTACCTGTTGGTGTACCCTGTAACCGGGTTCCAGCGTTGGTTCTCGTAGATGTGGACACTTTTCACATCGGTCTGCGTGAAGATGTTGTCTGTGCTGCTTGCCAGGCCTGATAATGAGCCATGTGATGATAAATGACGTAATAAAGGCCACAAGTGACTAATACAGCCATAGAAGTGACATTAAATGTGACGCCATAGAAGTGACATTAAATGTGACGCGAGAGGCTGGCAGTGCAGTGAGAGAAGGGAAAGGGGAAGGAGGGCGTGAGAGGGAAAGTACCCTGGAAGAACCCTCCTCCGTATCCTCCAGTGAAGACCCAGGCAGTGTGGTCGTAACCGATGCCCCACACCACACCCAGACTGTTACACTCAATCAAACGCAGGTGTCCCCCCACCTGACGCCAGAACCTGCAGAGGACACAACCGTCAACCTCTCACACAAACCCAAGAAGAACACACACACCCCACCACTCCACTCACATCTGGTCGCAGGGCGTGGGGTAAGGTGACACCTCCAGGCTCAGGGTTGGCTCGCTGACGAAAATGTCCCCCTTACAGGTGACTGACCAGATGGCCTGGTGGGACGGTGGACCGTGAAGGCCACGGGCATCACAGCAGGAGACACTGAGAAGAGCAAGCTAGACACACAGAGCGAGAGGGCATTACACGCCGGCAGAATCCTGCTCCGTGGTGGTTCTAAAGCGGGGATCACGTGGGTACCCAGTCGTGCATCTCCTGCTCCGTAGCAGCAGCCAGGCGAATGGGCCAGCGCTGCTTGGTCCTCTCAGCTGTGTAGATGGCGAACGTGTGTTTGGACTCGTTCAGGACTGGTACCAGGATTGTTATCTCGTTAATGAATGCGTGGAGGTACTGAGCAGAGGAAAAAGGGCGAGAGACAGACAGGCCTGAATGAGAAGAACCAGGTGTAGTGGTCACCATGCTGGTCACCATATGGTTTTAAGCTCTCTGCATTACAAAAGTAAAACTGTGTGCATGTGTCGGTCATATTACGTTTGAACTAAGACAACCCTATTTCCATTCTGACCGGCCGCTTACTTTCTTTTCATCGTTAAAGGTGTAGTAAATGAACAGGATGCCGTCCTTGTTGCCCTCAGCGCCACAGAACTGCTCCAGAGCGAAGCGAACATCCACCCATTTATGAGGCTTCCAGTCCCGCCACCACTGCATAGAACCTTTCTTCACCCACACCGACTACGGGGAGAGGAACAGTGAGAGGGGGACAGAGAACGTAAGTATGACATGAAAACAGAATTATTCTCCAGAGAGAGAACTACGTCAAACTACATCAGGATCCTGACGCCTTTCACTTGGACCTTCTCATCACACACGTCTCCAGAGGAAACAAGCTATCAGACCAGAGGATGTGAGGTTCGGAGGTGAGGTAATGAAATGAGGATGTGTCGTTAGGAGGTGAGGTAACGAGGACAGTATGTGAGGTTAGGAGCTGAGGATGTGTGGTTAGGAGGTGAGCTAATGAAATGAGGATGTAAGGGGGTAAGGTACTGAGGGTAGGATGTGAGGTTGGGAGGTGAGGTAGTGAAATGAGGATGTAAGGGGGTAAGGTACTGAGGGTAGGATGTGAGGTTGGGAGGTGAGGTACTGAGGGTAGGATGTGTGGTTAGGAGGTGAGGTAATGAGTGGAGGATGTAAAGGGGTAAGGTACTGAGGGTAGGATGTGAGGTTAGGAGGTGAGGTAATGAGGGGAGGATGTGAGGTTAGGAGGTGAGGTAATGAGGGTAGGATGTGTGGTTAGGAGGTGAGCTAATGAAATGAGGATGTAAGGGGGTAAGGTACTGAGGGTAGGATGTGAGGTTAGGAGGTGAGGTAATGAGGGTAGGATGTGAGGTTAGGAGGTAAGGTAATGAGGGGAGGATGTGTGGTTAGGAGGTGAACTAATGAAATGAGGATGTAAGGGGGTAAGGTACTGAGGGTAGGAGGTGAGGTTAGGAGGTGAGGTAATGAGGGTAGGATGTGTGGTTAGGAGGTGAGCTAATGAAATGAGGATGTAAGGGGGGTAAGGTACTGAGGGTAGGATGTGAGGTTAGGAGGTGAGGTAATGAGGGGAGGATGTAAAGGGGTAAGGTACTGAGGGTAGGATGTGAGGTTAGGAGTTGAGGTAATGAGTGGAGGATGTAAGGGGGTAAGGTAATGAGGGTAGGATGTGAGGTTAGGAGGTGAGGTAGTGAAATGAGGATGTAAGGGGGTAAGGTACTGAGGGTAGGATGTGAGGTTAGGAGGTGAGGTACTGAGGGTAGGATGTGAGGTTAGGAGGTAAGGTAATGAGGGTAGGATGTGAGGTTAGGAGGTGAGGTAGTGAAATGAGGATGTAAGGGGGTAAGGTACTGAGGGTAGGATGTGAGGTTAGGAGGTGAGGTACTGAGGGTAGGATGTGAGGTTAGGAGGTGAGGTAATGAGGGTAGGATGTGAGGTTAGGAGGTAAGGTAATGAGGGGGGGATGTGTGGTTAGGAGGTAAGGTAATGAGGGTAGGATGTGAGGTTAGGAGGTAAGGTAATGAGGGTAGGATGTGTGGTTAGGAGGTGAGCTAATGAAATGAGGATGTAAGGGGGTAAGGTACTGAGGGTAGGATGTGAGGTTAGGAGGTGAGGTAATGAGTGGAGGATGTAAAGGGGTAAGGTACTGAGGGTAGGATGTGAGGTTAGGAGGTGAGGTAATGAGGGTAGGATGTGAGGTTAGGAGGTAAGGTAATGAGGGTAGGATGTGTGGTTAGGAGGTGAGCTAATGAAATGAGGATGTAAGGGGGTAAGGTACTGAGGGTAGGATGTGAGGTTAGGAGGTGAGGTAATGAGGGGAGGATGTGAGGTTCGGAGGTGAGGTAATGAGGGGAGGATGTGTGGTTAGGAGGTGAGCTAATGAAATGAGGATGTAAGGGGGTAAGGTACTGAGGGTAGGATGTGAGGTTAGGAGGTGAGGTAATGAGGGGAGGATGTGAGGTTCGGAGGTGAGGTAATGAGGGGAGGATGTGAGGTTAGGAGGTGAGCTAATGAAATGAGGATGTAAGGGGGTAAGGTACTGAGGGTAGGATGTGAGGTTAGGAGGTGAGGTAATCAGATGAGGATGTGATGAGGCTAGATAATGAGGTGAGGTACTCCGCACCTGCTCAATGGCCTGCTCGTAGTGTCGGAAATTGTCCACCTCTCTCTTCGAGCGCTGCGTCAGCTGCTCCAGGATCTGTTTGCGCCACACTGCGGTCTGTGCAGGTGTGATGGACAGGGACATGGACTGAGCAGACGAGTTTGCACCTGCAGAACCGATCAGAAGTTCTTATTAAAAAAGCCCTTTTCCTTGAGGACGTGAAGGAGCACGACGTTCTCACCAGCGGAAGAGCCGAACCAGTTGAGCTGAGAGTGGGCATCAACTGAGCAGGACCCACCAGCAACCCAGGCCCACAGCGCTGGCTCCTCCCCTCCATACGCCTCCTCCAAGCCCAGGTTATAGGTCGCGACGGACGACAGGCTGCACGTGTCTGAGGACTCAGCCACAGCACCAGCGGTCAGGAGCGTCTGCGCCTCCTCCAGGTCCACGTTGCTCCACTGAGGGTCCTGCAGGCCGCCCGACTGGCTGGGGGAGAGCACCAGTGTTGGGGGCTTGATCTGTCCCGTCCCCTCCACGGGCTCCTCCTCCGGGATGGAGGGGGCAGTGGTCAGTGTGTCTCGCCTGCCCACCTGGCCATCGCGGTCTGACACCAGCTCCGAGATGAAGCTGTCACTGGTGACTTTGGGGATCCGCGCTTTGGGGACATCAGAGGCCACAGGCTCCGAATCAGAAGGTGCCACAGCAACAGGGACACGTTCGGTCTCCGAGTCGGCGTCACTTAGAACGGAACCCTGAGACTGGACACGCACCTCTCCACCGAAAAAACACCCGGCGCTGCAGGACAGACAGAGAACCCTGAGTAACGTGGACGGGAGGAGGGACACGGGCTCGGTGAAGGGAGACGTGAGGTGAGACCGTGGTGAGATAATGAGATAAGAAGATCACACATAGAGACGTGGGAGCAGCAGGGCGGCTCTGAGCAGTCATGTGAAACATCTGCTCAAAGTCTAATAACACAGTGAGGTCCTGAAGAGGTCAAGAGGTTGACATTTGTGGCCTGAGGCACAGAGGTCATGACCTTTCAAATAAAGCTAAAAACGTTCCTTTTTAGCAAATGCTTAAAGATTAAATACATATTTCAAATTAAGAACGAAAGTGATTTATTTACAGATCAGGTCCCAGTGAACCAAATAATTACAATGATTTGCATCTTGAAGCACTTCTGATCTGGCAAATGCTGGCAATGTTAATGTAATGACTGAGTTTAATTTACATTTACAGCATTTACCAGACGCCCTTATACAATCAGTAGTGACAGGGACAGTCCCGTCCCCCCCCTGGAGACACTCAGGGTTAAGTGTCCTGCTCAGGGACACGATGGTAGTAAGTGGGGTTTGAACCTGGGTCTTCTGGTTCATAGGCGAGTGTGTTACCCACTAGACACTCGTCTATTCTTCACTCGTTACCTGTTTGAACTGGTTATCTGTACCTTCAAACAGTCAGACTAGAACCTCCACCATGGACAAGACCAGAGAGATGTCTACGGACCGCAGGGACAGGATGGGACACCTGCACCAGGCGGGCGGGGGCGAATCGGCCTCCTCACCTCTGCAGGCTGCTGGTACTGGCGCTGGAGTGGGAGCGGTCGCTGTCTCTCGTCACAGATACCACCTTCCAGGCTTTTCCACTCAGCTCACTGCCCGTCACGCCCTGGCGAAAACACACCGCCCTGTCCTCGCAGCTGATGGCCCACACCTAACACACACACACACACACACACACACACACACACTCGAGTCCAACGTACACTGTTGTGTTCATATTGTGATTCGCAGTGGTACATTACACTGTCCTACTTTCCATCTTGTGTGCATGTCTGGGCATGCCCATGCAGGAGTGGAAGAACAGGTTCATGTCTTCATATCCTCCTTACGCAGATGGGGGGGTCAGGCCTTATTCTCACCTGGTCGTTGAGACCGACGTTGATCATAACCATCTCTCCAACCATCCCGATCCAGCCCGATCCGCAGGGATTATGGGAATTCACTCCTCGCCTGAACCACACCTGCAGCAACGAAAGGCAAGTGAGTCCAGCAGATCCCCCAACACAGGACCGCCACCGCATGGTGCTTCTTACTCTGTGGTCTTTGGTGATGGCCCAAACCACGTTGACGCCCACAGCTACATGCACCGCACCCACCTCAGGGCTGGGAGACTCCACCACTACCCACGAAGACCCTGGAGACAGAAAGGACATGTGCGTTGATGACTTTAAACATGATCTACTGGTGCGTTGGGGAGCAGCTGACCTCTCGGGCAGTCTCTTCCAACGCCCTCCCGGACCAGAAGCTGCCCCTCCCACAGCACCGCCCACACCAGGTCTGCTGGTCCACAGCTGATCTGCACCACCTCCCCTGGCACGTCCACCTCCTCCCATATGGACCCTTCTGGGTTGTGGTGGCAGATGCCATCTCGGAACCACACCTGAGGTCACAGAAAGCGGAGTATTTCAGGAACGCTGGAATATTTCAGATTTTACTTCATGTAGATCATCTCATGCCTGGAGTGTTAAATGCCATTGGAACGGGATAATCAGTGTTATTCCCTTCATCTATAATAGTGATACAGATGATAGTAACCCCATTATTGACTGTGCTGCTGCACCGTTACCCCAATGCGTCTTCGCATAAATACATAAAAAGGGCTGGTGGTGGCCTAGCGTTTAAGGAAGCGGCCCCGTAATCAGAAGGTTGCCGGTTCGAATCCCGATCCGAGGAGGGGCCACTGAGGCGCCGTCCCCACACACTGCTCCCCGGGCGCCTGTCATGGTGCCCACTGCTCACCAAGGACGACGGTTAAATGCAGAGGACACATTTCACTGTGTGCACCGTGTGCTGTGCTGTGTTTTTAGCCTTCAAACTTTCGAACGGAGACAAACAAGTGACAAATGCAGTTTAAGACACCCAGGCATGTCTTTAAAGAAACTATTTATTTTATAACCCCGCCACTGGGGATCCATGTGGCCGCTGCGGCGACCCCTGACCCCTGACTGAAGGGGGCCGATGACTGTTTATTTTTTATATCGCTCTACTGGTACCATGTAATTAACATAGCACTTATTAACATTGTGCATATGATAAGATCATTTGAAATTAGGGCACATTTACATGCACAAGTATTGGAGTTTAGGTCCATTTCAAATTAAAATGAAAAATGTGGATCTAACAATTTTGAAAATATGAAGCATGCAGACCTTTCCCTGTAGCGAGACAGCCCAGAGTGACAGACGCCCGGCTGGCTCGTCACTAATGTCCCAACTGCCACAGCTCAGGTCATTAAAAGGGTCAGGCAGCGATGGAGTCTCTCCCGACGGAACCTGGCAACGAGGGAACCAACCACACACACAATCATGTTCCGCGAGCAGCAGTGCAGACTTACACAAGACACGTTTACACACCTTGGCCCAGACGTCCCGTGCCGTGTATCTCCGGTAGCGAATCCATCGCCTGCGACGCACGCAGGAGTTCCACTTTTTATCTTTGGTGTAGGTGGCGGGGAAGTCCATGGCGTAGGTCCATCCCTGAGAAGAAACACACATTTTACAGCATTTTGGGATCAGGTTGCTGTTCTTGGTTTAGATTTGGGGAGTAGCCTAGTAGCCTAACTCGCCTGTGAACCAGAAGACCCGGGTTCAAATCCCACTTACTACCATCGTGTGCCTGAGCAAGACACTTAACCCCGAGTTGCTCCAGGGGTGATAAAGTGATAAAGTGAAGTGATTGTCACATGTGATACACAGCAGCACAGCACACGGTGCACACAGTGAAATTTACATTTACATTTACAGCATTTATCAGGCGCCCTTATCCAGAGAGACTTACAATCAGTAGTTACAGGGACAGTCCCCCCCTGGAGCAACTTAGGGTTAAGTGTCTTGCTCAGGGACACAATGGTAGTAAGTGGGATTTGAACCCGGGTCTTCTGGTTCATAGGCGAGTGTGTTACCCACTAGGCTACTACCACCCTTAAGTGGCTCTGGATAAGAGCGTCTGATAAATGATAAATGCTGTAAATGTAAAATTTATCCCATCACCCTGAGTGAGCAGTGGGCGGCCATGACAGGCGCCCGGGGAGCAGTGTGTGGGGACGGTGCTTTGCTCAGTGGCACCTTGGAAGATCGGGATTCGAACCGGCAACCTTCTGATTACGGGGCCACTTCCTTAACCGCTAGGCCACCACTGCCACTAGGGACTGTCCCTGTAACTACCTATTTGTAAGGCGCTCTGGATAAGGGCGTCTGGTAAATGCCGTAAATGTGAATGTAACGTAAATGAACGGGAAACCAGGCGAACGTACAACAACACACGCGCAGGTACGTGAACTCACCCCTTTGTCGGTTGGGTCGCCCCCAAAGTTCTCATCCACGTACCAGTCCCCTTCCCACTCCCAGTTGTCTGACAGCAGCTGGAAGCTGTCCAGCGGCTGGTGCTGCAGTCCGGTGACGTCGCTCCACTGCCATCGGTCACTGGGCAGCAAGCGGTCCGAAAATCCGTCCACGGGGTTCCAGCGCTGCGGGCCAGGAGGGAGCGGTCAGGCCGTACACCACCGCCACACCACCACCGCGCCGAGTCTCGGTGCGTACCTGGTTCTCGTACGTCTCCTCCTGGTACCGGATGGGCAGGTCGCTGGCGTGAACGTTCAGGTAGATCTGGTTGTCGCCGGCGATGCCCCAGCAGCACTGCGCCGTGGCAGAGACTCGTTTGAAGTCCAGATGGGCGTCGCGGCATCGCTCCCACTGCTGGCCGGCGGTGGACAGGCTGTAGACCCTCCCGTAGACGTCCACCGCCCACAGCAAGGAGCTCGGCATGACCAGCGGTGCTGCGGTGACGGATCGCAACCATGAACATTTACAGCTCCAGCTCCGAATTTTCTGATTCATATGGAATATAGATGCTATTTAGTGTTTATGGACTAACGTACTTTATTTTGATCTATTTTATTACATAATATTGTCCCATAGAGTGAATGTTTTAGTGAAACACTGCAGCACAGCACATGGTGACACGGTGAAACGTGTCCTCTGTATTTAACCATCACCCTTGGTGACAGTGGGCACCATGACAGGCACCCGGGGAGAAGCGTGTGGGGACGGGACCTTCATCAAGGGGACCTCAGTGGCACCTTGGCAGTTTGGGATTCGAACCCACAACCTTCTGATTATGGGTCTGCTTCCTTAACTGCTAGGCCACCACTGCGTCTACCACGGTGTAGCTCCGCCCTCATGAACACGTACATTTTCTTTCCTTCCTCTACAATTCCGCTACTTAATTTTATATACAAAGTTGTCATGAGTTAGAATAATGAATGAAAGGCAAGATATTGTCTTTTAATCGAACAGATTCCAGTCTGAGCGGCATCTCCCCGTCTTGATTTAGCTGCTGAGCTCATTAGGAAGTTGGAGTGATGCAGCGTGAGGTTTCTGGATGAAGTAATGCTTTTCAGGACTCTTCTGCATCAGTGCAGCTGAAGATGGACTCACACATGAAGCACATGAAGTTCATGGAAAGTCACGGTGACGCCTGCATGCTGGCCAACACGTTCCTCCTTGATGGCAAGCAGGTCAATATGGACCAAAATATGGACCAAAATATGGACCGAAATATGGACCAAATTATGGACCAATACGGTGACCGTGTTTGCCTTCATTAGGTGGCTTTTAAGTTGCGTTAAATGGTTTGTGGATCGAATGCGTAAAGAAAACAATTTCATCAGGAAGAAACTGTGATGAATTTGTCTGGAAAGTCCTGCTGGTGTCATGTCCCCGCCCGACTAAAGCTGCCTAATCTGATATTAAAGTCGTCATATTAAGCGCGGTGTTTTATTCATAAAGGGATCAAGCTTCACCGACACGCCTGCAGCTGCTGCTCGCCTTACAGGCTCGTCGTCTCGACAGACGACTCGTGATATTCTACCCACGCAGAAAAAGCGCAGAAAAGTAGAAACGCGGGAGCAGCAGAGCAGATTCTGGACCTTTTATTCAATCAATGAGCCGGCAGGTCAGAAATGGCGCACATTAAGCCGCTCATTCGCGAATCCACCCAAGACCCCGTCACGCCACAACGACGCACATATACATTTAAAAAGCGTACCTTGCGCGGCTTTCTATCATATGGCGCGGCGACGCTCGGTTTATTTTACCGGGGATTCATCTGGAGTCCCACTGTTTACTTCCTAATCCCGGCCGGAAGCCACGCCCACTCCGGCCCGTTGTCATGGCGGCCAGGGGGCGCTCGCGAGATTTCAGAGTCTCCGAGACTTCGTGCCCGGCGCGGCCCACCGTGTCTACAACAAAACGTAGATATTGTCTGATGACTATATTTATTCAGGACAATTTACATGCAGATAATACGTAATTACAAAAAGCGTGTTATATATCTACCATCTGGTTTACCGTGAACGTAGATGTTGGAGAACATGAGCCAGCAAACGATGCTACTCTCACCAAACTCCTGTTACTCTGGGTGGGGTGGCCGGAGTCCATCTCAGGACAATGGGCGCAGGGTGGGGACAATTCAGAGTTGCAGGTCCCCCTACTGTGCATGCCTTTGGATGGCAGGAAACCGGAGAACCCAGAGGAAACCCACACAGACACGGGGAGAACATGCACACACAAGGTCCGAGCCATGGTTCGAACTCACAACCTAGGAGGTGTGGGGTCACGTCAGGCAACACAGCCTTCTGAGATATATTTTCTTCTATGAATTACACTACTCACAGTAAGTTAGGGATATTGTTATTTACATGAGTGATTTTCCTCTTTTAATTTTAATGAAACAAGTATAAGTTCCATTTAATATTACTGATAATGTATGAGAAGAAACACCATTTTCATTAATTTAACATTTATTACCCCAAAAATTGAGACAATAACAGGGATAGCCATGCAGTCTCTGCTTTAACTGGTCCCAGACACGCTCTATGGGGTTCAGATCAGGGGACATTGAAGACCAGACCATATGAGGCACCTCAACATCCTGAAGTCGAGCTGTGACAATTCTGCCACGATTTGGTGGAGCATTACCATCCATGAGCAGATGGGTTCTATGACGTCTCTGAGGTAAGAACGTGCAGTGACTGAGCCATGTAGGAGTCGGTTGCGAATGGTTTGTCTGGAAACCCTCGTACCCTTGCGTCTCGTAACCGGGCCTGCAGCTGTGTTACAGTTGCGTAACGAGTACATAGGTCCTGAGGTCCTGGTCATCATTGTGTTCTGTCACTCGTGGAGCTCCACTCCTGGTCTGTCATGAACTCTGCCAGTTGTTCTGTGTCTTGATGCAAGTCTGCTGATGACCCTTTGCGATGCACCAAGTTCACGAGCAACATCTGACTGGCTGCCACCGACCCCAAGGTGCCATGATACCAGCTTTTTATACCCACAGAATGTTGAAATTGATTGCCACATTGAGAAAGGTTGTCTTGGTATTGGCCCCAATATAAGACACACCTGTACACAAGGAGACCATTACATAGAGAAACCACAAAATGAGGGTTCTGTCACCCCCAATACAACTATCTCCCCTTCACAAAAATGTCTTGAAGTGAAACAAACACCGCATGCATGACGTCCAGTAAATCTCTCGCAATATCTTTAACATATTGTGAGTAATGTATATGAGATATGTAAACAGCATGAACTGGTGGAACTGGACGTTGCGCTGGGTCTCCTTGCAGCCGATCAGCCAGCATGGTTCCGCAGCAGCAACACGCATCATGGAAATACAGCAGCGTGCATTATGTTGCCATGGAGGTCTGTGCTGTTTACATCCGCTCAGGTTCATTCCAACTCTTTCATGTAAGCAACAGATTGGGTGTACATGCAACATAGTGAATTACTGTAATCTTTATTAAGGACTTCAGTAGTTGTTACAAATACATGTTTATTTCATGGAAAGCATGAGCTGAAATGAACACAGTTGATAAAGAGCAATAACTTTATTAACAAAAAATAAAAAAAATAAAAAGTCACCGTAGATTCACTGCAGGCTACAAGCTTGTTTATACTGGAAAAGTTTTTTTTTGCAGTAATTTCTGGGAGTCTGTATATCTGAAAACAGCATTATTGCACTAAAAACGAAGTCCACTATTCAACAGTAAAAATACCAATACCCTGCTTTCTATTAACTTTGATACCAAGCATTAAAAAAAGCACAGGATAAAGGAGAAAGTGCACGGGCACTTTCACACTCTTCCGCCCTTTAAAAACAAGCACAGCGGTGTTAGTAGGTGCATCACATGTACAAACCCATACATATTTTATTGCTTTTGCCTATAGATAGACTAAGAATAAGAAGTATTTAAAAAAGAAAAAAAATCACTCCGAACAAGAGATCCAACATCTAGAGCTTCCGCAGGAAAATCTAAATACATTCAAATACTCAAAAAAATCAGTTTCCTCGGGGAAGCAGCCATTTGAAACATAAAAACATAGCAACGTCAGATTCTGATTTAAAAAAAATAAATAATGAACCTCACTTAAAGGTAAACTGCCAAGACAACTGTGGTGCTCATACTAAATCTTTCCAAAAATAGACATCTGTAGATATTTAAATTAGTTATATATATACGCCCCATGTCCATGGCTGAAACGGACTTGAGAGGGGAATTCCGTCTGACTTCTAATGGCATTTGGCGGCGAAGCGGACCGACGGAATTCCAGCCCTCCAGGAGCTGTGGAAGGACTCGACGGAGGACAGCAGCTCCCGGGTCAGATGGCCGGCGCTGATCTGTCATTAGTGACTGTGGGCCGCAGCTTGACGGTGGCAAAGGGATTCCCTCCACTACAAAGGAACAGGGACAACGTATTACCACCGGAAAAAAGGAAAAATCACGTAAAAAAAACACTGTGAAGCTGAAATAATATTGTTTTTTATTCTTTATTTACAGCTGTGGGAAAGATGAAGATGAATCTTATAAACTTAGTTTGAAATTTGCAGGTTTGTATCTGTGTGAAATATAGCATGTTCTTTACATTCATCCATATCAGTTTACACTCAATTTACACTATTAAATAACATGAATATAATATTTACATTTATAAAGGATGAGACAGGCAAGTTAAAACCTCTCCCTCAAGCTGCATAATTACTTTATTATTATTATGCATAGATACTTTATTTCTAAAACATGACTAGCATCTCACCTTAGAAATGGAGGTTTGGAAATTCCATTTGCTAAAGCCTGTGAAACACACACACACACATACACACACACACACAACACCACCAACACACACACACACCGCAAAAATTAATTTTCCTGTTATTCTGCCAGATGACAAAATGTTAAAGTGAGGTCTGAAATTTCAGATGCTCGTCCCATGATCTAAACATCTGGAATCTCAACCATCCGGAAAAGCAGGCGCATCTCTACTGACAACTACTCACCACGTAAATAGTTCTGCAGACGGAGATTAAACAAACCACGAAAATAATTACTCACCGTGTTCATCAACGATAACAGAATCACGATATGTTCACCTCTTCCTGCCTTTATTTTTTTTAAACTTCTAACCTACAACCAACTAGGGGTGAAGTCAGGGTGCATCTGCTAATGTTCTCCCGCGGGTACGTCTTCGTCTCCGTAAACCACCGTTACGCCGTTCTCCTTCGCGTCAGTAAACCACCGTTACGCCGTCTCCTTCGTCACAGTAAGCCACCGTTACGCCGTCCTCCTTCGTCACAGTAACCACCGTTACGCCGTCCTCCTTCGTCTCCGTAAACCACCGTTACGCCGTTCTCCTTCGTCACAGTAAACCACCGTTACGCCGTCTCCTTCGTCACAGTAAACCACCGTTACGCCGTCCTCCTTCGTCACAGTAACCACCGTTACGCCGTCCTCTTCGTCCGTAAACCACCGTTACGCCGTTCACCTTCGTCACAGTAAACCAAAACCACCGTTACGCCGTTCACCTTCGTCCAGTAAACCACCGTTACGCCGTCCTCCTTCGTCACAGTAAACCACCGTTACGCGTTCACCTTCGTCACAGTAAACCACCGTTACGCCGTTCACCTTCGTCACAGTAAACCACCGTTACGGCGTTCACCTTCGTCACAGTAAACCACCGTTACGGCGTTCACCTTCGTCACAGTAAACCACCGTTACGCCGTTCACCTTCGCGTCAGTAAACCACCGTTACGCGTCCTCCTTCGTGACAGTAAACCACCGTTACGGCGTTCACCTTCGTCACAGTAAACCACCGTTACGGCGTTCACCTTCGTCACAGTAAACCACCGTTACGCCGTTCACCTTCGTCACAGTAAACCACCGTTACGGCGTCACCTTCGTCACAGTAAACCACCGTTACGCGTTCACCTTCGTCACAGTAAACCACCGTTACGCCGTTCTCCTTCGCGTCAGTAAACCACCGTTACGCCGTCCTCCTTCGTCACAGTAAACCACCGTTACGCCGTTCACCTTCGTCACAGTAAACCAGCGTTACGCCGTCCTCTCCTTCGTCACAGTAAACCACGTTACGGCGTTCACCTTCGTCACAGTAAACCACGTTACGCCGTCCTCCTTCGTCACAGTAAACCACCGTTACGCCGTTCTCCTTCGTGTCAGTAAACCACCGTTACGCCGTTCTCCTTCGCGTCAGTAAACCACCGTTACGCCGTTCTCCTTCGTGACAGTAAACCACCGTTACGGCGTCCTCCTTCGTCAGTAAACCACCGTTACGCCGTTCTCCTTCGTCACAGTAAACCACCGTTACGCCGTTCTCCTTCGTCACAGTAACCCGTTACGCGTCCTCCTTCGCGTAAAACCACCGTTACGCCGTTCTCCTTCGTCACAGTAAACCACCGTTACGGCGTCCTCCTTCGTGTCAGTAAACCACCGTTACGCCGTTCTCCTTCGTCACAGTAAACCACCGTTACGCCGTCCTCCTTCGTGTCAGTAAACCACCGTTACGCCGTTCTCCTTCGTCACAGTAAACCAGCGTTACGGCGTCCTCCTTCGTGCCAGTAAACCACCGTTACGGCGTCCTCCTTCGTGTCAGTAAACCACCGTTACGCCCATCAGGGCTCCAGACAGAGCTGCCCTCCCACTGACAGTCAAGTGAGACGTGAATTATTTCTTCTTTAAAAATGTAATTTTATCCAAATTTTCTTAAAATAGTTGTATTTGTCCTGGTTTGCGTGGTGCTTTAAGTAAACGTGGAGGTCTGTAGAGTGGACCGTTCTGGACAGGAAGTTGTAAACTCCACACTGACCGTGTTGTCAGGTGACAGGGAGGACAGCTCTGGCTCCTCTCGGTGGGAGTCGCTGTAGTCGGGCGGGGGCAGGAGGACGGGCTCATCGTCCAGCAGCGGCTCTTGGACGTCTGTCACTCTGCGGCTTTGCACCGGCGTTCCCACCCTGAGCACCAAACAGCAGCCTTACACTCTCTCTCACTCTCTCTCTCTACCACATCATTCCCATCTCCGCAGGCCTGCGGGCGGGGCTTACCGGTTCACCGCTGCCGGATCGCTGCACGGCCTGCAGTACGATGACGGGAACCAGCCTCGCCTGCAACGACAGCAAATAAAACCAAATCAGCAGCCGCATTTACACATTCTGACCGAATTTAATCACTGGCGAGGAAAAGAGAGGAATTCCACGGCGCATTCGCCGTCAGACCGCAGCCCAACACACGACTCCAGACAGGATCTGGTTGCTAAGAAACTGCCATTCCCTCAAACAGAATAAGCCTGGACTCGGCAGTAATTGCCAGGCATCAAAGTGAGCGGAAGTCATTTCTGCAGAAAAAAAGTTCTTCCACCACAAAAAAAACCCAAAAAAACATTTTATGGATTTCTGGAATATTAAAATGGGATAAAATAATACTGAATAAAAAACACAGCATTTAAAAGGACATAAATGTACTAAAAGATCAGACTACAACAATAATAGACATGCAAAAAGTACAAATAAAACAGAAAACAAGAATCATACGGCACTATTTCTTTAACAATGTATGTGGCGATTTAGAGCACCAGTGCAGAACTCTGGAGATCCCGAGGGTCTGAGGGCGTGGCCATAGCTCATGCATGCAGTCAGCCCGGCATGTGAAATATGTCCGTGGAACGAACAGCAGGCAGGGACTCGGTGACAGTCAGAGTGACACGAATGAAATGCGTTTCAGCCTCCGGGTCGCGGTTACCACGGCACAGGAAATTCTTCTGGCTGAACACCGGCTCATTGTTCAGGTGTCGCAACATAAATTCTGAACGGGCCGGATTAAACATGCTACTCAATCAAAGGGAGAACACACGAGTTTTCCGGGATTGTGCCCTCCTAACCACACTCACCGTCCCGTCTTGTCCATCTCCCCGTACAGCCAGCCGTCCTTCTCCTCGTGGACCAGCAGGGTGATGAGCTCCCCGTCGTCGAAGCTCAGCAGCGTGTCGTTATTCCCGGCCGTGTGTGGAAAGATGGTGACCACCCGCAGCTTCCTGATCATGGCGACACCACCGCTGGACACGGAGGCCGAGCCGGACAGGCTGCTGCTTCCCAAACTGTCCTGATCAGCCGACTCTGTAACAGACGAGCGTAGCCATGACTGCGGTCCTACAGGGGGGGACTGTCCCTGTAACTACTGACTAAGTCGCTCTGGATAAGGACGTCTGGTAAACGCTGAAAATGTAAATAAAGTCTAGACAGCTGGGTCCTTTCTCAACTTCTTCTGGGATGTCCCTGTCTGTAGTGACCCAAGGGAGGAAAACCAGCCATGAAGATGACAGATGGCCAAGGTAGACAATGGGCACGTGAGAATCACTCAGCAGTAATGCAGTCTAGTGGAAAACTGCCTAAAGATCCACCAACCCAGTGGGTTTAAATAGAGCCTCACATCCAGAACCACTGGGCCTACTGACTGACCTCAGTCTCGCACGCCCTTCAGATAACATATGACAAGGGGGAGCCTGGCGACACCCCATCAACACAAACATGAAATAGCTTCCAAATAAAGCGTTCTAGTTGAAAATGAGCAACCCTGTTCCAGCAGGTCCAGCAGAAATGCTAGAATACGCTCAGTGGAACAGAGAAATGGATCCAGACCCTCCCCTGACACCAGAGTTCGAAAAATCTGCATTTATCGGCCCCTGGGTGAGGAGGACCTGGAGCTCTGAATGGTGGCAATAGCATTAGCAGGCAGGCCTTCTGCTACAGGCTTTGACCTCTCAGCAGACATGCCTGAAGGCACCACGGCTGTGGACGAGGGTGGATCACCTGCACCCCTGCCTGAGAGACAAGGTCCCTGTGAAGAGGGAGACACCCTGTGTCCACGGGTACCATTTCTTCGAGGCACACCCTGCCTGACCCTCTCCAGTGTCGGTGAGATCAACTGCATAAAGGAGAATAAATTCCCTCACACAAGGTCCTCCTTCACATGAAGAAGGATGGGTGGCTCTCAGAGTCAAGACCTGACACACTCTCCAGTACAGATGGACAAGTCGCTGAATTGGAAAGGTGAAGAGCGTGAGAACTGAGGGGAGATGTTGTTGCCCCATCTCCTGGAGGAGAGGTTATCCCACACTTCCTGTGTTCTACCGAGTGAAGCGACTGAAAGGGAACCATGGGACAGTCTTGGTGGGTGGGTGGCATTAACGTTCCTCCACAAGGAACTGATGCCCTTGTGCGAACACAGACAGAATCGACATGGACGTGCCTGAGTTGTGGTCCACCGACAGCGGACTTCTGGGAGCGTCCTGCGTGAACATGCTGGCCAGTGGACTGGTCTGGGCCTTCAGCGCAGGAGCAGGCGGAGGAATCACCAGCTCCAGGTTGCTCTAGAATGGGAATAGAACCGTGGAACCATGATCCAGAGTGAATAGAGAGACAGTTTTTTATACGATATGCTAAATTGATGCAATCACACTTCTTCCGGAACAACCGCCTGCTTTGTTCTGAGTTTTATCGGCGGTTTGATGCTCTTATCTCAGAGTTTTAATCATTGCTTAGATAAGATAAACATGGTGAAGTCCTAAAACGCCTCCACGCTGTCTTCACCTGGCTCCGTATCTCTGGATTCCTCACGCCGTGGCGCTCCATCTGCGGCGAGGTCTCCGGGGTGTGCAGACCCTCGATCATGTTCATGACCGAGTCGGGCACCTGGGTGCCATCGCTGCACTTGTCGTGCCAGTTGGGGAGCTTCTCCGCCAGCATCTCCCTGGCCTGCTCCGAACCACAGAGAAAAGGCGGTGGAGAAACAGAAAGACTCCGAGGGTTTCAGTTTTCACCAGCGCTGAACTATGTGACTCTTCCAGCCGAGCCAGTTGTTAATAAAGAGACGTCCTGGGATACTGGTTCTAGAACGTCGTTCTGCTTACCTTCTCATGAAAGTCTGATATCTGGGAGGTGAAAGCCCAGTGCTTGTCCACCAGGAAGCAGAATCGCCTCTTCTCCTCCATCAGCGCCTCCCGGCAGCCATCGGCGATGAATCTGTGCATCTCCGTTTGCCGTGACGAGATCGCCTCCAAACACTGCAGAGAGCAAAAACCCGTCAGGTCTGGACGGGCCGGGACCGTGCGGCGGAGGGGACCGGTGGAGATGCAGAGCGTGAAGAGAATGGAAGCTGCCAGGAGGGCACTGTTTCTGACCAGTAGGGCGTGTCCCCGGAGCTGGAGGAGGGGCTTCTTGTTCCTGACAGTCGTCATAGCGACGGTGAAAACGGACCGCCTCCCCAGTGTCCGTTTCTATCGGTCATCAGCAGTACCTTGCTGGTGTCACCTGCTGCACCACAACACCAGAGACTGGACACATCTCCTCAACACCAACTTTCACTGGTTGTAGAAATGTATAGGGCCCTTACGCGGGTCCTTGAGGACGCCGGGGATTTTCCTTTTGAGGACGACAAATTTAATGTGCCTCAATTCTGCAAATAACTGCTGAAGTGTAATAAACACACGCATACAATTAAAAATGCATATTACAAATACTGCAAATATCCAAACCTTTCCTAGCATCACTTTAGTATGAAAACCATGTACTGATTTGAGACTTCGATTCCACTTCACGCTCCGCTTCGCCATTTACAAAAAGTCGTAGGTGGCAAATTATATGCTAATTAAATTAGAAACAGAGAAACCACAGAGTGGAGAGAACACACTTGGACGTGGAGTCAGCAGTCGGTCTGGAGCTCTGCTAATCCTGAAGCCACGAGGAACCATGAGGCTCGCCCTCCCCACCCGCCGCGGAGAAAAGGAATTTCAACACCAGCACACCAGCTCAAGAGATAAACACAGAGCCCGAAACGGCGAGCCTGGTGGAAACCGCGTAGACGGACATGTTCCTGCTGCTGCACCCTTCAGAATCCTTTATTAAAGGCATCTGCATGCCGGGCATGGTAGCGCTGGGGTGCCCGCAGCAACGTGGGGTGCCGGGGGGATGAGAAAGCAGCCACCCTGCCCTCATACATTAGAAATAATTACACAACAACAAGGGCTGGGTGAGAATTAACTAGCAGGAGGTCCTTTCATGTCGCTCTCTGCTTATTTTATAAATCCAGAAGTCATACTTGATGTTGCATGTGGGGAGGCTGTAGGCCTATTTACTGTAAATGTCTTTTCAAGGCACAAAAGCACAGCTCCTGACCCTGAATACGGGCTATATATACGTTCTCTCCACCAGGAGACGGGAGAAAAACACACACACGCCTCCGCTTGTCAAGCCGTGCATGAAGTGACCAGCAGAGTAAACCACCAGCCATCAGCAGCTCCAGGCTTCAATCAACTAGCAATCCAAACAGCACGGACCAAACAAGCTCCATCGGTGGTAGTTGCGAGGACGTGGAGCCTCTGCGGAATGGACTTGTTGTAACAGCACATCCAACAGAAGCTTGTCGGATGGAGATCTGGGGAATCTGGAGGCAGTTTGTAGCTCCTCTGCAGGACTGGACTCGCTTCGGGCATCAATAAGCCTTGGGGAACCGTGTCCTGCTCACTTCTCCTTCACGCCAGGATCATATACCGTGAACACACTCACCTCGTTCTCTTTGATCTCATATTTGGTGGAATGTTTCCCTTGACTCTTCCTCTTGAGCTTCTTCAGGTCAGAGTGTGAGCGCTCCAGGGAGTCCTGCTTCAGCTTGTGCTCGGACTGGTAGCGTTTGAAGGTGGCCTGAGGAGCACAGAGATTCACCGAGTCAATCGGCGCCATTCGGGTGGATGAACCGATTCGTTTCTAATGGAGTCGGGCAGCAGCCTTGGCAGGAGCCAATCGGGATACTCCCTACACTGAAGAGCTGCTGAAGGCCTCTGCTCCATCAGAAATGATCCCACTGCTGCATCAGACTAGAAGGAATCCTCAACACTCGAGAACACTGACCGTCATGTACTTCACATCCAGCTCCGTCTTCTTTTCCAGCTCGGTGATGATCTCTCTGTGAAACTTCTTAAACTGCGAGCAGAACGGCAAAAAGGAGACCCTATAACAGCGCGAGCTGACCAGCATTTCTGTTCTTCACGTAAACGCTGTGATGCGGACTCTAAAGCTCATTTATATTTTATATAAAGTCTTCGTTCAATGGCGAACTACAGGGAGGAAGTGAAAATAGCAACATGGTAAATGCGTCCAGGGAGTAAATTAAAAATAAAGAGCTATTCTTCTCTACCTTGATTAGACGACTTCTCTTTTATTTTTTGAATATGTGCATGTACTTACAATTTCATCCAGCTCGGTGTGGATCCTCCTCTGAGTTTCTGAGATCTCCATCAGGACCACTCCTGAAGGAAGAAGAAACGATAGACAGAAAATAAAATAATAAAAAGTCTGACCGATCCCCACCAGCCATAATGTTTCTCATTTTTAATTCACGTGTAATTATTCGATATTTTAATGTGATATGAGCTGCACACTCACTCATTCTGCTCAGGATGAGTTTAAAAACACCCACATGATGTCGCCAGTACATAACGAATTTACGGATTCATCGAATTTGTCCGTATATCATCAGTAGCGACGAATGGCTTCTCTCCAGCGGTGCGTCTGCATCAATAGATCAATATAATTCCATGCATCTAGAACGGTCATCTGTCCACGCCCAGACTAAAGTAAACACCACTGAAAGGGCATCAGAGGGCACCGGGCGCCACAAACGACTATATTTAGATTTGGCTGAATATTAACCAGGAACTGTAAGGGCAGAAGTGGGTAGTTTTACTGGAAATTGATTTAGATCATCCAGAGAACTGGTAAAGTGGGGGAAAAAGATGACGTTTATGCTCTCTTGCCTTTATTGGAATGAATCCCTTGTATCCTGAATGAGTTTCTTTTAACTAAGACTTCAAATGCAGGGTGACGTGAGAATGAATGAACACTCACATGATGCTCCAGCTGAATATTTTCCACTTTCATGCCACCCGTTCTTCTTTAATAATATATATGCATATACACAGAGAGAGGCGGATTACAGGAACAGGTTGTGAGGGCCAAACATCTTTAGAAAAGACACCAGAGTTCAACACAGAGCGAACAAACAGAGGAACAAAAAGGCCTGAACATGACAATGAACCCGAGCCCCGGGAGAGGAATCCAGAGCGCAGGAAACAACACCCACGTCAGGTCAGAATATTCCAGTGGTGGAACAGAGGTGCTGCCCTGATATCCCACTTGCCATTTAAAGGTCATCGGGAGCCGCCTGGACAAGCAGCCTTTGTGCTGCGTGTTATCGCGGTGAAAAAGGTCCAGCCAGTCACTTCAAGATTTAAAGTCACAGAGCACGAGAGTCAGGACCTGCACTGGGGGCTTAACTGCTGGCATGATATACAGTGGCAGTCGATATGGCACACACACACACACACACACACACACACACACACACACACACAGCTGTACGCAGTCTGATAAGGACCTAGTGGGGTTTACACTCCCGTCATTATCCGGCATGGAAAACGCACACGGTTACGCAAAATTGTGATTATTTTACCACCAGGTCCCCCTGAGAGGCTACTAAATTACAACAAAATACGAAATTATTTCCTCGTCTGGAAAACTGCCTACTGCCTCTCATGGCCACTTCTAATAGATTTTTTTAAATCAATATTTATTGATCATCCTGTGTTTGCATCACATATGTCACGTCTTATATTGCTCTACCAATCTTGAACAATAATCACCTTTTGCAGTGATGGACCTTTTTCATGGTGTCACACAGGTGAATTTGTCTGAAAGTTGAGTCGTGGCGACTGGACTTTCTGTCTTTAATGTAGAGACGTTTCATGCTGCGTTCAACCTGAAGGAAGTTGAAGTTCTGCTGTGGACGCAGAATGAAACGTCTCTACATTAAAAAGACAGAAAGTCCAGTCGCCACGACTCAACTTTCAGACTTTCTCATGGTTCTATATGATCTACTGATAACGTGAGGAGTTAACTCCTCCTCCTCCAGGCCACACTGCTGCGGATCTCATGAAGACCTGAGTCTGGGACACACACACGCGCACACCACACCACACACACACACGCACACGCACACAACAATCTGCTGCACAGCGATTACTTGGTGAACAGGAACAAGTCTGAACAAACTTTCTCCAAAAACACAGTGCGTAGATCTTCCAGGAAGCAGGGTGGGGCAGAGGGGTCAGAGTTCACGGCAGCAGATTGATCATCATTTGCGATGAAACAGACGAAAGTCTGACGAAATGACAAAAGAATTTCCGAAACGTTCTAATGTTTGAGTCCTTTGTTCTCTTCCATTCGTGCTACTGGAGATGTTGATGACCCGGGTTCTACACGCCAGAACCGGGACAGGCGTGTATTCCGCCTCGGAAATCTGACCAGCAGAACGCCGGGACTCTGTCTCAACTTGCCACGGAAGGTGGAAGTAACACACAGCCCAGCCAGAAGACGGGCGCGGACCCGAGCCCCGCCCGTGTCTGCTCTGGCGGGACACGCGTTTGTCCACTGCTATCATTAATGAGTGGAATCGTTCATTACAGATCACATGACTGGACAGGTTTTTAATCCTTACAGCGGCCACGCCCTCCACTTCCTCGTCCCGGACCACATCCCACTTCTCACGTCATTTGTCTCAAGACATTTGCACCGCTAGCGAGTCTGTGGGGAGCCATGTTTCGGTGTGGGCACGCTAGTGATGGTCCCAGCCCACACGAAGGAGAGGACACCCCAAACTCCAGCCTCTTCGTCTCTGGACGCTCTGCGTGTCTCTGGTCCCGCCGTCTGGACCGAGACGCTTGCCAGCAGGCAGCAGGACGCGCATCACAGGAAGCTGCAGAGATGCATCGAGACGGCCGCTGCCAACGCCAGGCCTGCGGCGCCCCGAACCGCAGGAGAGAACGTTCCAGACCTCCATCCACCGCGTCTGGAACCGCCGAGAGATGAAGCAGCATCGCCACTGATTTATACACACGCACACGCACACACACAGCGACACACACCTCTACATACACACACACACACACCTCAACACAGCGACACACACACACACACACACCTCTACAGACATACACACGCACACACACAGCTCAACACAGCGACACACACACACACATCTACAGAGACACACACACACACCTCTACAGACATACACACGCACACACACAGCGACACACACACATACACACACACAGCTCAACACAGAGACACACACACACACGCACACACACACACCCACACACAATACACACGCACACACACAGCGACACACACACATACACACACACAGCTCAACACAGAGACACACACACACACCTCTACAGACATACACACGCACACACACAGCTCAACACAGCGACACACACACACACACACATCTACAGAGACACACACACACACCTCGACCGACACACACACACACACACACACACGCACACACACACACAGCTCAACACAGCGACACACACACACACACACATCTACAGAGACACACACACACACCTCTACAGACATACACACGCACACACACAGCGACACACACACATACACACACACAGCTCAACACAGAGACACACACACACACGCACACACACACACCTCTACAGACATACACACGCACACACACAGCGACACACACACATACACACACACAGCTCAACACAGAGACACACACACACACCTCTACAGACATACACACGCACACACACAGCTCAACACAGCGACACACACACACACACATCTACAGAGACACACACACACACCTCGACCGACACACACACACACACACACGCACACACACAGCTCAACACAGCGACACACACACACATCTACAGAGACACACACACACCTCGACCGACACACACACCTCAACACAGCGACACACACAACTCGACATACACACACACACATACTCAGGACACTGCCATTTTCTTTGACAGCGTATCAGTAGGAATACGCAGCAGCAGAACCGATATAAAAACCTGACAACCACAAACAGGACGAGTCGCGCGTAATTACATTTCATGCTGCAATAATCAATAATTAAAAATCTATTACATGCAGCCTCTCAGACCCGCGCTGGCGGAGCGATTGCTCTTGCGAGGAGGTGAAGGCCGACGCCCAGAAACTCACCCAACTCTCTGGAGACGGGCGAGACGGCCGCGTTCTCCCCAATCCTACAGATGCCGTCGAAATAGGCCTTACCAGCCAGCGTCATCGCTGTAACACACACAGCACACGGGTCTGGAGGGGAAAACACACACACACACACACACCTCCCTACCTACCTATACACACAGCTACCTGAACATCTACACACCTATACACACACACCTCCCTACCTACCTATACACACACAGCTACCTGAACATCTACACACCTATACACACACACACCTCCCTACCTACCTATACACACACACACACACACACACACCCCCTCCCCCCCTACCTACCTATACACACAGCTACCTGAACATCTACACACCTATACACACACACCTCCCTACCTACCTATACACACACACACACACACCTCCCTACCTACCTATACACACACAGCTACCTGAACATCTACACACCTATACAGACATACACACACACACACACACACACACACCTCCCTACCTACCTACACACACACCTACCTGAACATCTAAACACCTATACACACACCTCCCTACCTACCTATACACCTACCTACCTGAACATCTACACACCTATACACACACCTCCCTACCTACCTATACACACACAGCTACCTGAACATCTACACACCTATACACACACACACACACACACACACACACCTCCCTACCTACCTACACACACAGCTACCTGAACATCTAAACACCTATACACACACACCTCCCTACCTACCTACACACACACACCTACCTGAACATCTACACACCTATACACACACCTCCCTACCTACCTATACACACACATCTACATACCCCATATATATACTTACCGGCCACAGACTTCTCATAACTCTTGCCCAAGTTGACCAGGTTGCGCAGCGCCGGGTTAAACTGTTCCACCACATTCTGAAGGGGAGAAAAAAGCTGAGATCATCTCCAACTTCTACTTTTACAACAAGCGCCACAGTCAGTGCCGAATAAAGATGTTTCTTCAACTGCTCGTCTGGCAGAGTTAGTGTTGCGGTCCCCAGTTGTACCGTCCCGTTCCTTATCAGAGAACCTGGCTGGAGAACCTCCACACAGGTAGGAACCTCCAGGACGAGGAACATTTCAATCATTTACTCCCTTCAGCAGGATCCTGGAGAGCAAAGTCCGGGCGAGAGGACCGGCAGGCCGACAGGAATGCAGGTGTTGAGCAAAGATGGAGAAATGGTTCCTCTTTCACCTCCCCAGACACACCCTCGCACAACAATACAGGGCCAGGTATGCACCCCCAAAACAGGTTCCTGTCTCTCCCTGTCCCGAGCCGAGCCGAGCCGCACACTCACACTCACACGTGTAATTTACACTATTAGAATAAAAGGCCGAACACGCACCGAACACGCTGGACTCATTACGCAGCGTCCTGAGACGTTATAACGCGACATAACGCAGCGCTTTCCTTTACCTTGTAGGTACTTTCCGTCAGCTTGTTCACGTCGTCCGGGTCTCTGGACATCTCGGCGGGCGTCCAGCGGCGGAAAATCCCCCCTGTGTTTCAAAACGCTCGGATAAAATTTAAAAGAGACATGAGCCGCGTCCGCCGCGCACACCAAGCGAATATGAGTCAGCGGCGGCGCGCAGCGCGCACACAACTTCCCCGGGCGCGTCCGCGGGAGCGCGGAAAGGTGGGACGCGTGACGTCACGGCCGCCGGCGCGCAAGGTGCGCCCATTCATACCAACTCGTAACGAATCACAGATCCTTATAACAACGTCGACAATCCACAATCAACTTTACTCTCTACACGCGTTCCTGCTGACGTCATGTGTCGTCGTGACGTCACGGCCGCTGGCGCGCAAGGTGCGCCCATTCATACCAACTCGTAACGAATCACAGATCCTTATAACAACGTCGACAATCCACAATCAACTTTACTCTCTACACTTGTTCCTGCTGACGTCATGTGTCGTCGTGACGTCACGGCCGCTGGCGCGCAAGGTGCGCCCATTCATACCAACTCGTAACGAATCACAGATCCTTATAACAACGTCGACAATCCACAATCAACTTTACTCTCTACACTTGTTCCTGCTGACGTCATGTGTCGTCGTGACGTCACGGCCGCTGGCGCGCAAGGTGCGCCCATTCATACCAACTCGTAACGAATCACAGATCCTTATAGCAACGTCGACAATCCACAATCAACTTTACTCTCTACACTTGTTCCTGCTGACGTCATGTGTCGTCGTGACGTCACGGCGCGCAAGGTGCACCCATTCATTCCAATTCATA
This sequence comes from Denticeps clupeoides, assembly GCF_900700375.1. Taxonomy (NCBI): domain Eukaryota; kingdom Metazoa; phylum Chordata; class Actinopteri; order Clupeiformes; family Denticipitidae; genus Denticeps; species Denticeps clupeoides. The sequence continues at coordinate 23,146,656 of NC_041714.1, forward strand.
GCGAAATACAGATCTCTCGCGGTCGTCTTTATAACAACGTCGACACTCCATAATGGGAAAAACGAAGCCCCTCCCATGAACTTTACTCTCTACACGCGTTCCTGCTGACGTCATGTGTCGTCGTGACGTCACGGCCGCTGGCGCGCAAGGTGCGCCCATTCATACCAACTCGTAACGAATCACAGATCCTTATAACAACGTCGACAATCCACAATCAACTTTACTCTCTACACTTGTTCCTGCTGACGTCATGTGTCGTCGTGACGTCACGGCCGCCGGCGCGCAAGGTGCGCCCATTCATACCAACTCGTAACGAATCACAGATCCTTATAGCAACGTCGACAATCCACAATCAACTTTACTCTCTACACTTGTTCCTGCTGACGTCATGTGTCGCGTGACGTCACGGCGCGCAAGGTGCACCCATTCATTCCAATTCATAGCGAAATACAGATCTCTCGCGGTCGTCTTTATAACAACGTCGACACTCCATAATGGGAAAAACGAAGCCCCTCCCATGAACTTTACTCTCTACACGTGTTCCTGCTGACGTCATGTGTCGCCGTGACGTCACGGCCGCTGGCCACCAATGTGGACCCATTCAGCGAGTGAGGAAGCGGCCCCGTAATCAGAAGGTTGCCGGTTCGAGTCCTGAACCACCAAGGTTCCACTGAGGTCCCCTTGATGAAGGTCCTGTCCCCACACCTGTCATGGTGCCCACTGTCACCAAGGGTGATGGTTTTTGTTTTCTACCAAGATGAAGTAGCCACTTTCAATATATGTACAGAATGCTAAAAAAATTACTGGTAGAATTCGTAACAGCTATAGTGGTGAAGTTCCCAGCGCAGTAAATTTGATGTCCTCCCTTGCACCGTTTGCAGTATTTTAATGCCGCGCACGATTGTTACTCGATTGCTGTAAGTCAAGTAGACTGAGGATTGCAATCAATAATTAACAATATTTAAATTGCAAATACAATTCCCTTCGTGTCAGCTAGTCTGTAGCCTCACGTATTTAAATATTTGTGATGTGGTACGACCACCGCACTATATTCGTGACTGATTTCTATTATATGATTACAACACCACTGTAACTGCTCCTCTGGCTGCTTTCTTTTTAAATTCTTTGTGCTATTTAAGCCTGTCAGGGTCAGTGTCGCCCTGCTTCAGGACACTGTCAACGAGGGACCTCAGCTGGAGGTTCGGGGTACTGCAATTACTCCATTATTAATTAATCCGTTATGTAAATTGACATCCGGTCTTATGATATAATTTCCTCCTAGATGCTCGCATCGTTTAGCATCAGACAGATCGACTGCTGAAAAACAGGCTTCAGTGGTGAAGCTCAGCACTTCACGGCAACACAAAGCAGAATCGGTGTGTGTGGTTTAACAGGCAAGTAAAAGACACTCCAGCTTTCGCCTAGATCTTAGCAATGTTGACGTAAAAATAAATACATTAAAATGTAATATGCCTTTCATAAACTAATTTTGGCCAAATTTGAGTCCGTGTGGAGGAACTACAAGTCCCAGAATGCACCACGGCGGGCTGTCGGCTGCGCCCATGAGTTCCTGCACAGCGCCGAGCTCCACGTCTGCCGGCGGCTCGTAGCTCAGAAGCGGATCTTCCCCGCGTCGGGCGCTCGGTGGGGAGAAAAGCCGCCGCGGAGGTGGCAGCTGGGGACGCGCGTTGAATTGTGTCGCCGGTTCGGCAGCTGTCAAGCCTCCGCCCAGCCATGGAGCCCGGAGACTCGGCCCCGGATTCCTGGGAACAGGAGGCCGAAGGCGCGTCCCCCGCCGGGCTGAACGTCAACGCCCCCGAGTTCGTGCCGACCTTCCTCCTGAGGGGAGCTCCGGAGAACCCCGAATCCGACGGTACTCCGATACTCACAGTGTTCCGGGCCCTAAAGACAGGTGCCTGGGTTCATGTGACCGCAGGTCTAGGCTCTAGTTAACCAGTTAGCTGGTCAGGGGGACGCTTTGGATCCTACAACCCTGCGTAAAAAGTTCTTCTGGGGTGTTTCTACATGGTGACAGCGTGAAATATGTACTGGCAGACCTATACATTATGAAGAATCCATAATTAGCTTCCGCAGTGAACGTGTGACTCTTGCGACACATCAGTGGTCTCAATTTTTTACATTTGCACCTGTCTTTCCCAGTCAGATATTATCTAAATTTTTTACATTTGCACCTGTATTTCCTGGTCAAACATTATCTCAATTTATTATAAATTTATTTATTTGCACCCGTCTTTCACCATTTTTTTAAATATGCCCCTGTTTTTCCAGTCAGATATTATCTAAATTTTTTACATTTGCACCTGTCTTTCCCAGTCAGTTTATTATCTAAATTTTTTACATTTGCATCTGTCTTTCCCAGTAAGATGTTATCTAATTTTTTTTTTTATGCCCCTGTTTTTCCCGGTCAGATATGATCTAAATTTTTTACATTTGCACCTGTATTTCCCGGTCAAATGTTATTTCATTTTCTACATTTGAACCTGTCTTTCCTGGTCAGATATTATCTAATTTTTTTACATTTGCACCTGTCTTTCCTGGTCAAACTTGATCTAAATTTTTTACATTTGAAACTGTCTTTCCCGGTCAAATATTACAAAATTTTCTACATTTACACCTATCTTTCCCGGTCAAATATTATCTCAATTTTTTTTACATTTACACCTATCTTTCCCGGTCAAATATTATCTCAATTTTTTTTACATTTACACCTATCTTTCCCGGTCAAATATTATCTCAATTTTTTTTACATTTACACCTATCTTACCCGGTCAGTTTATTATCTTAAATTTTTTACATTTACACCTATCTTACCCGGTCAGTTTATTATCTTAAATTTTTTACATTTGCACCCATCTTTCCCGGTCAAATTTTACTACATTTTCTACATTTGCACCTGTCTTTCCCAGTCAGTTTATTATCTAAATTTTTTACATTTACACCCATCTTTCCCGGTCAAATATTATCTCAATTTTTTTTACATTTACACCTATCTTTCCCGGTCAAATATTATCTCAATTTTTTTTACATTTGCACCTGTCTTTCCCGGTCAAGTATTACCTCAATGTTTTCAATTTGCACCTGTCTTTCCCAGTCAGATATTATCTAAATTTTTTACATTTGCACCTGTATTTCCTGGTCAAACATTATCTCATTTTTTTACATTTGCACCTGTATTTCCTGGTCAGATATTATCTCAATTTTTTTATTTGCACCCATCTTTCACCATTTTTTAAAATATGCCCCTGTTTTTCCAGTCAGATATTATCTAAATTTTTTACATTTACACCTATCTTTCCTGGTCAGTTTATTATCTTAATTTTTTTACATTTGCACCTGTCTTTCCCAGTCAGTTTATTATCTTAATTTTTTTACATTTGCATTTGTCTTTCCCAGTAAGATGTTATCTAATTTTTTTTTTTTATGTCCCTGTTTTTCCCAGTCAGATATGATCTAAATTTTTTACATTTGCACCTGTCTTTCCTGGTCAAACATGATCTAAATTTTTTACATTTGAAACTGTCTTTCCCGGTCAAATATTTCAAAATTTTCTACATTTACACCTATCTTTCCCGGTCAAATATTATCTCAATTTTTTTTACATTTACACCTATCTTTCCCGGTCAAATATTATCTAAATTTTTTTTTACATTTACACCTATCTTTCCCGGTCAAATATTATCTCAATTTTTTTTACATTTTCACCTGTCTTTCCCAGTCAAATATTATAAAAATGTTCTACATTTGTACCTGTCTTTCCCGGTCTCCCTAACAGATGATATAAGAAAAACCCCAGTTTTTGACACATGTGCTCCTTTTTTGCAGGTACAGACCAGGCTGTCAGTACAGATGTTTCAGAAGCACGTGGTAGGTTGTGCATCCCGTTTTCACGCCGTATTTTGCGCGCCGGACGCGTAGAGTAGGGGTGTCTGCTTCCGAGCTGCATGTACAGCCCATCCACTCATGTTACGTGCCTTATTTAACTCACAAGGCCCTAAATGACCATTACTGTTGGATTGGGAGTGTTAACTCGTGAACATGGTAAAGTGGGATCTATTCCTGATAAATTTTTTGCAATCCTGCCGTTTACTCCATGTTGTTCTGTCTAACCAACATGTGCTGATTTATGTGCCGTTCTCACCAACCAATCATCTCATATTATCCTCCTGCACATACACAGCATAGACAGAAAAGCCAGTCTTTCCAGATTTACCAAATGAATAGAAAGTCAGCAGACAGAACAGAGATTGTTCTGAATGTCGTAAAGAACATTGATTATGTAATAATCAGCTCAGGCGACATTAGTAATATGATGAGGAATATGGCAGGTTGAAAGCCTCTTTGCTTGGGTGGTGTAAAGTTGCCTTTATTATCTTGACAGCAGCAGTGGAGAATGGAGAGGCGGAGCTAACAACAGAAGAGACGTGGGAGGAGAAAGAGGAGGAGCACTCCAGGGAGGTGGAGCCCGGAGGCGGGGCCCTGAAGGAGACCGGCAGCCCAGACCTGGAGGAAGACGAAGATGAAGAGGAGGAGCTTCCCATCCCAAAATTACCCCCTGCCCAACCAGACGCCCCGAAGAAAGAGCATGTGAACGTGGTGTTCATTGGCCATGTGGGTACGTCCTTGAGCTTCTCTCCACTGCTGGGGTGTTTATTTGGACTGATGCTAGAACTTCCTCGTTGTAATTTGGTGTAATACTGGCTGTTTCTTTCCAACAATAGATGCTGGCAAATCAACAATTGGCGGACAGATCATGTGAGTAGTGAAAGTGAAGAGTAATTCGCTCATTTTGGATGAATTGAATCCAGCTTGTGACGGCTCTGCTGACCTTCTTCAGGTATTTGACTGGCATGGTGGATAAGAGAACTCTAGAGAAATATGAGAGAGAGGCTAAAGAAAAGAACAGAGAAACCTGGTGAGTGTGTTTGCCACGCTGCTTCTCCTGGTACCAGAGTTATTTGAGCGAAATTATGAGAATTTGATGGTTTTATACAGGTACCTGTCCTGGGCATTGGACACCAACCAGGAGGAGAGGGACAAGGGCAAAACCGTGGAGGTGGGACGGGCCTACTTCGAGACTGAAAAGAAGCACTTTACTATCCTGGACGCCCCTGGCCATAAAAGCTTTGTGCCCAACATGATTGGCGGAGCATCACAGGCTGACCTGGCTGTGCTGGTGAGGAATCATCTGAGAGCAGAGTTGCTGGCATCGTGTGGCCAGTGAAGGTTGTTTTATTAACATGTTGTTTCAGGTGATCTCGGCAAGAAAGGGGGAGTTTGAGACGGGATTCGAGAAAGGAGGCCAGACTCGGGAACACGCCATGCTGGCCAAGACGGCCGGCGTCAAACACCTCATCGTCCTGATCAACAAAATGGACGACCCCACAGTCAACTGGAGTTTGGACAGGTGTGGACACATCAGCAGGTTCATGAAGTTCCCACGACTGCACTGATCGACCTGTGCCCCGCCCTCAGGTATGAAGAGTGTAAAGAAAAGCTGGTGCCATTTCTGAAGAAGGTTGGCTTTAACCCCAAAAAAGACATCTACTTCATGCCCTGCTCTGGCCTCACCGGCGCCAACTTGAAGGAGCCCTCTGACTTATGCCCATGGTACACGTAAGTGGCTCAACCCTCGTGTGAATGTGTGTATGTGTGTGTATTCAGATCTCCTTGTTTTCAGAGGGTTACCATTCATTCCTCATCTGGAGAGCCTGCCAAACTATAACAGACCCAGCGATGGTCCCGTCAGACTGCCCATAGTGGACAAATACAAGGTCAGCGCACTGGACGCTACGCATGCCATGTAACCCTGCAGAATTAGATGAAGACTGTGTGTTGAGCTGTGACGTGATTCTCCAGGACATGGGGACGGTGGTTCTGGGCAAACTGGAGTCTGGAAGCATCAGCAAGGCTCAGCAGCTCATGATGATGCCAAATAGGGTGAGCCTGCATGCACCGGTCGTGCTTCTGCCTGTCTGTTGTCATTTATTCTCAAATGAACTTGGTGGCTATGGTCTGCGTGCAGCATACAGTTGAGGTCCTGAGCCTGCTGTCCGATGACATCGAGACAGACGATGCTGCACCGGGCGAAAACCTGAAGTTGCGTCTGAAAGGCATCGAGGAGGAGGAGATTCTGCCTGGCTTCATCCTCTGCAACGCGGAGAACCTCTGCCACACTGGCCGCACGTTTGATGCCCAGGTACATTTCCACTTGGTCCCATGTGCATGTGAAGATCAGCCTCAGTTATTTAGCTGTTGGTTCCACTTCCAGATCGTCATCATTGAGCACAAATCCATCATCTGTCCTGGGTACAATGCGGTCTTGCACATACACACCTGTATTGAGGAGGTGCAGATCTCAGTAAGTCCCAATCAGCCCCACAGCCTCTCCAGCTCACACAGGACATTAAAACTCGTGCTTCTGTCCCTCCACCTTCAGGCCCTAATCTGCCTTGTTGACAAGAAAACGGGTGAGAAGAGCAAGACGCGTCCTCGCTTCGTCAAGCAGGACCAGGTCTGCATTGCACGTCTGAGAGCTGCAGGCACCATCTGCCTGGAGACGTTTAAAGACTTCCCCCAGATGGGCAGATTCACACTGAGGGACGAAGGTAAGAGCAGCTACAACAACCCTGACTGGCCTGCGCATTAGAAACGGTATCAGCCCCACTTTCCTCCCCTGGAAGTTTGCTGTCTCCGTTTTTATTATTGTAATTTTCATAAACTCAAGATGATCAGATGCATTGCAAAGTCCCTCTTTACCATGAAAATGAACTTATCCACTGCATTACAGCCCAGCCACAAAAGGAACTAAGAGAACTAAGTGTCTCGGGGAACAAAACGTTGAAATTTTGGGTCCACGTTCAGGAAACTCCCCGAAATTTAAGAGAACTTTGGTCAATCCTGAGAACTTGTGGTCAGCATGTCAGCATGTCTGTAGTCTGTTCTGAATGAAATATTACTAGAAATTCACTATAAAGTCAACAAATGCTGCATACTTGAATCTTTAATCGATCCACCTCTGCTTTTAATATTCTTTTACAGGAAAAACTATTGCAATTGGCAAAGTGCTGAAGCTTGTGCCTGAGAAGGACTAATTGTGAACCTCCAAAAGCAGCCAGGTGACAGGAGGATGGCACATGAGTTCCACCAGGAGCAGCTTAACGGAAAAAAGGAGATGGACCCAGGAAGTAATTGTTTTAAGGAAATCTGCTTTCTCATATTGAGAGCATCTCTCTTCACCCCTTCTCTGCTGGTCTGTGGTATTTAAACGGGCGCGGCTCTCTCTGAACCTGTGTCTCAATGACTAGTCTACAAGCTGCATGTCCCCTGACCAGGGATGCACGGATCCAGCTTTCTCGCTTATTGTCCACTGTCCTCCTGGCTTGATTTAGACAATCCGGATCCATAGTAATGAAACATAGACATTTAAATCTGTGTATAGATTTTTTTTGCCTGGTATGTGGGATTTGTATGGAAGTGGAATAATCTGCAGGCCGGCCGAGCTGTTGAGACACAGGTCCGTAGTGGGTCAGTAGATTCAGAGATTATTCATGCTTTTTAATTTCCTTTACATTCTTCTGGATACAGTGATGAGTGTAACCAGTTCAGAAGGACCGGTGTCCTGCAGTTCTGCAGACGAATGTGGAACCTAGGACATGTTTGGGGGAAAATGCTCTGCAGGCTTCCAGGAGTTTGAGACCCCTGCTCTAAAACTATGAAATATCTGAACAGAGAACCCGAATGACCTAAACCCGAATTGGAAATAATTAATAAAATTCTAAACGTCACCTTGTGTGTGTGGTTGTATGTTTGTTATCCGAGCTTCCATTACACTAAGCTGTTGGAAGGTTTAAATAAAGTTGCAGCCTTTCAAAAAAAAACAGGTGGGCGATGACGTAGCCCGCTGCTTGTGCGCATGCGTGTCGGGTTAACACGTGAAGCGAGCATGGCGGCCACCGAGGGAAGGCTGGAGTTGGACCGCGCTCAGGTACTGTCGCTAACTTCTCCAAATGACAGTGTTTAAGGATAATATAGTTTATTTATTTATTTATTTATTTTTACGCGCCTCGGGTTATTACGCGGGGCTTTTCTTTCTGCTCAGGTGAAGAAGGCCGTCCTGGCTCTGCAGGCCTACCTGAAACGCGCCTCGTCGTCAGGGGACGTTCTCCTGAACGAGAACCAGCACATCTTCCTGCAGCTGACCCTGTGGAAGATCCCCGGGCAGCAGCAGACCATCCGCATGTCGGTTTTAACGTTAAACACGTTTCATGTATATTCAGCAGTTTCTTGTATTGATGTAAGAATACAGCAAAGTGTAGATTTGGATGTAGAAGAATAAGTGAACATTGTAAATACGAATATGAGTCACATTATACATTATAAGGCGGTGGGCATGTACAGAAATATCTCGTTGATCTATTATTATTATTGTCCGGCGGTATGAAAACCAACTACATTTCCCACAATGCCGCTCTTCGGTTGCCAGCTGAGTGTGTACAGGAGCAGTTTCCACGTTGTCGTCAAATGGGTTTTAATTCTTTTTTTCTTTTTTTTCTGCTTCAAAATCAAAGTCGCTGTGTGAACTCAGTTTGTCAGCCAAGTGTGCACTGAATTGTGGGATTTGTAGTTTGTGTCATTGCCAGGCCATAATAAAAAATCCTCACTACGGGGTTTTAGTTGCTGTAACGCTGCTGAACGCGTTTTTGATCTCCCGCAGCCCATTACCGCATTGCATCCGCAAAGAAACGGGCGAGGTGTGCCTGTTCACACGGGACGAGCCCAGCTTGACCAGCGAGCAGACGGAGCGCTTTTACAAGAAGCTGCTCAGCGAACGAGGAGTGCAGAAGGTCACAGAGGTACAGCCGGCGCATCAGACGTTCTGTGTCGCACCTCAGCAAACCTTCCTGTCCTGCCGGTGACTCTGAGGGTTAATATGGTGCCAGACGGACTCAGAGTAAATCCAGAGGAGCTGCTCATCTGTTTCTGCTCGTCTCTACATCTCTGATACAAAAACCGGCGCTTTGTGTTTCAGGTTGTGTAATCAGGTTGTAATGCCTGTCATGTCCTCTGTTCCAGGTTATTCCTTTTAAGGTACTGAAGACCGAGTACAAGCCGTATGAAGCCAAACTGAGGTTGTTGGGAAACTTTGACATTTTTTTGGCAGACAGTCGGATTCGACGCCTGCTGCCCTCGCAAATCGGAAAGCATTTCTATGAGCGGAAGAAGTAAGAAGTTTGTGAGATTTCAGATGATTTTTTTTGTGTTCTTGAGTGCTTTGCATTAATTACGTTTACCAGATGGCCTTATCCAGAGTGCCGTACAATCAGTAGCTGCAGGGACTGTCCCCCCCCCCCCCCTGGAGACACTCAGGGTTACGTGTAGTAGTAAGTGGGGTTTGAACCTGGGACTTTGTGCTACGATACCACCACCCTGTATTATGTCATGTCCTAAGTGGGCGTGTAATTGCACAGTATTCATCTGCAGTGGTGACCTGTCATGGTGCCCACTGCTCACCAAGGCTGATGGTTTAAATGCAGAGGACACGTTTCACCGTCTCACCGTATGCTGCGCTGCACTTTACTGCTCTTTCCTGCAGGGCTCCCCTTTCTGTGGACCTGCAAAACAAACACCTGGGTCCGGTCCTGGAGCGTCTCATCCAGGGCACCACGCTGACTCTGGGCAAGAAGGGCTCCTGCTGGTGAGATCTTCTCTCATGTTGCTCGTGCTGTTACGCGTGATCTAAAGACCGGGCGAGAAGATGACTTGGTGAAATAATTCCAGATGGTGCCCCACCGATTTCGGGGTGAATCCAGGCGAGCTGCATGTGTGTTTCTGCTCGTCTCTACATCTCTGGCACAAAAACTCTAATAACCGATCAGCCCCGGGTCTCTGTTGGGTGCAGTTTTTTTTTTTTTTTTGTAGTTTTTTAACTTTCTTTTATTTTTTACTTTGCACAGCATGACTCAAGTTGCTCACTCAGGGATGACTACTGATGAGATCTTGGAAAACATCATTGCTGCTTCCGAGACCATTTCGTCCAAGTTGAAGACGGTGAGAGCTGAGTTGTGGGGGTTTTGTTCGAGGGGTCAGTACTGTGTGACCTGAAAGGTACGTGTGTGTTTCAGAAAGCGAAGGGTAAATTAATAAAAATCATCCATCTGAAGAGCCAGTCCTCCGTTGCCCTGCCCATCTACAACTCCACCCTCAGTCACCTGGCCATGGTGGAGGACCTGCAGTCAACGCAGAAGAAGGGGAAGGTAAGCTGTGAGCACGAAGCCACCGTATTTTACCCGGATGAGCTGGAGATCACCGTTATTTCTAACTGGTATTTTCAGAAGAGGAGGAAGGTGGACGAGACTCAGGAGAAGAGTGGAGCTGCATCTGAGGATGAAGAACCGATCCCACAGCTGCTGCCCATCCAGACCCCCAGTAAAAAGGCCAAGCTGGAGGTACGGGTACCTGATTACCTCATTACTTATTCGTAGTAGAGCTATAATGAATTATCTGTAGTGTACCCCACATTTCTTTATTTCATTCATCTGTGAAACCACTTAATATGTATTTTTATTCATGTTTTAAAGTCTTCTTGTCTTGATGCCTACATGTTTGGGATTATTGGTGTCTTTAGAACTCTGAATTCATGCTTGTCTGCGCGGTATAAAAAGTCCCAAATCCTTAAATCTTGTGAAATACTACAGAGCCAATAAATAAAATGGAACAATCCTTCAATCTGCCAGTTACTGCGCACTTCCGGGTTTTACTAAGCGCAGCACGGGTGTCAGTGTCCGATCTAGACCACGCCCTGATCGGTTGTGCGCCTGCCATTGGCTGCTGACAGCTCACATGGAAATGAGCAGGGGCGGTCTTAGACTGTTTGGTGCCCTGGGAAAAAAAAAAAAAAAAAAGTCATTATTATTTAAAAATCCTGGAGACACTGCATGATAAAATATGAACAAGCATGGTGGTGTTTTTAATGTAAACTCTACAGCTGAATACTGAAAATCCTAAAATGTTATAATCGCTCGCATCATACAAATACCTGGCTTTTCACAGGCCTTATGGGATAGAAACGGTCCACGTTCAGTAGAATTGGCCAGTTATTGTTTTATCAGGTATACGGTTCCTGCTGCAGTGGCCCCCCCCTGTTCCCCTTTTTACATTTTAAATGTGCTAATTATCGAGATATACAGTTTAATGTCTATGTTTTATATTTTTTTATTGCGATATGAATTTTATGCCATATCACACAGCCCTTCTGTCTCTCTCGTCAGCAGGTGTCTCCCAAGATAAAAACGGAGAAGAAAGCAGCCAAACCAGTCAGCCTGCAAAAAGGAAAGAGGCGCAAACCCAGACCGGGCAAGGTGGTTCATAAAGCCGCGAAACCTCGCAAAGCTCCGGCCCACAAGCTCAAACCCAAATCGTCTTAACGCTCCGGCGGCAGCGAAGTGCAGGACGTTCCGCGTTTCTGTCTGTCGGTCCTGTTTAAATCTCTCTCTTCCTTCTTTTGTAAGACATGTTTGCCATGTAGATTAACACCATAATGTTCCGTAATGGCCCATGATGCATCAACCCTTTTATCTGCTCTCCTCTTTGTGAATAAACGTTTGAAAGCTCGCTGTCTCTGCTTGTGTCCCGTATGACGGGTCTGTTGCGTGGGACGCCGGTGGAAAAGGCGGATCAGGTTACGGGATTATGTGATCAGCTGCCATTGGGACGATATTTCAGCAGTAAAACCGCGAATTGGTGTGTTTTATGGGTAACGGTTTCCACACGTTCTTCGTGAGCTGAAGGCGGACTGTGTAGAACCCTGGACTGGAGAGCGAGCTGAGCCTACGTCGGTCTAGAGAGTGAATATGAGGAGATATACGGAGGTGATGGGCGGCCCTTTTGTCTTTTGTTCATCGCTCCGCTGTGCTGGATGTGCTGATGCAGCTGGTCGTACTTCCACAGCAGGCAGGACCGGAGGTGCCAGGTGAGATGTTTCTCCGCTGCTTCCTGCAGGGTTCAGGTCTATAATCAGGGTCTCAGTATGTCATGATCTGAGGAGGTGTCGTCTCTGTTCAGGATGCCTTCTTCAGAGGATGAGGAGAGAGTCCAACAGGGGTTATGTCCAGATGGTGACACCAGACGCACGGAGTCCTCTGTCTGGGCCTACTACCACAAACCCATCATCGTCATGGTGATCGGGGTCCTGGTGGTGGGTGCGGGCGGGGTGGTGTCTCTTGTCCAGCGGTCCGTGGAGGGGGACCTGTCTCCTGCGATAGTCCCTGTGTGTCTGACCATTGGGATGATGTTCATCGTGGTCGGACTCGTCTGGCTGCCGATCCTCAGGGACAAGCAGAAGCGCCTGGGCTGAAAAAGCCACATCAGACATGTTTCAAGGTTTTTTGGCTAAATGTTGTGATGAAAGCAGCTACCAGTTGATCTTGTGATACTAGCTTTCCCTTTAAAGTTCATGGAGTGATAATACTTGTGTATTTGGTGAAATAAAAGCAGCTTTGCCGCTCCTGTGGTCCCTGTTTTATTCCTCCCCGTTAAACCTCCGCTCCAGGTGCGTAACGGGGATGGAGAGGCCCCACGGAGGCGTGGGTCGCTGTTTTATTCCTCTCCCTGTTTTATTCCTCCCCGTTAAATCTCCGCTCTGCACTTTTTTCCGCGCTGCGCTGCGCGGCGCTCCAGGTGCGTAACGGGGATGGAGAGGGCCCACGGAGGCGTGGGTCGCTGTTTTATTCCTCTTTTATTCCTCTCCCTGTTTTATTCCTCCCCGTTAAATCTCCGCTCTGCACTTTTTTCCGCGCGGCGCGGCGCTCCAGGTGCGTAACGGGGATGGAGAGGCCCCACGGAGGCGTGGGTCGCTGTTTTATTCCTCTTTTATTCCTCTCCCTGTTTTATTCCTCCCCGTTAAATCTCCGCTCTGCACTTTGCCCCCTGCGCTGCGCTGCGCGGCGCTCCAGGTGCGTAACGGGGATGGAGAGGGCCCACGGAGGCGTGGGTCGCTGCAAATGCGCCTTCTGGTTCGCGGTGGCCCACGACGTTTTAGGCTTCATCATACTGCTGAGCGGCGTGTTCGCCAACGTGTTCTTCCACGACTTCCTGATGTACGTGGGCGCCGTGGTGATCTTCCTCAGCCTGATCTGGTGGATCTTCTGGTACACCGGCAACATCGAGGCGGCCCCGCAGGAGCTGGACGACGACGTCGGCTTCTACCGGAGGAACAAGGGCCTGTCGGGGGTCGTCAGGAAAGTCACCAACGGCATCAGAAGCTCGCTCCGGAGGGGCGGCGGGAGCGCGCAGGGCCCGGGGGTCCTGGCGATGGGAGCGCGCAGCGCGCAGCCCACCTTCAGCAGGGAGACCCTGGCGGTGTGATCAGCAGGTAAATCATCAACCCGAGTTCAAATCCCGCAGCAGTAACTCCGTTTATCTTGTAGATAATAAACTGGAATTTGTCCTGGTCCGCGGTCAAGGTCAGTCACGTGCCAACCTTATTATTATAGAGGACCGTGTATGAATAATTAAGAATTAAATATGATTACGTCTTAAATGAAATGTTGCTCTTTGAATATATATTTTTCTATCGTGTGTTGATCTAAAACTGATCTATTTGTACGTTCCACATGCTAAAGAAGGATCGACTAGATCAGATCAAGTGACCTGATCATTTTTCTCTGCAGTTTTGGTAAATTAAGTGTGAATGTCGTTGTGTATTTATATTAGTTGGTTATTGGGTAACTTATTGATGATATTGTTTTGGTAGTTTTGGTGAAATAAGGGCTGAATTTGCCTTTTTTTAGGTGCATGTTGAAAATATTGTTGTTTTGGCCCCTGACTTGGATCCTGCTGCACCATAAAAGAGGAAAGTAGAAGACAGAAAGGACAATATTCCTGCAGTGTAAATAATTGATCTTTTATGTGTTTTTGCATTATTCTGTTGATTCTGTGTATTTTTTTTGTTCGAGAATGTAATTTGAATATTACAAGCTAAAGAAAATATGTTGTCAAATAAATAATTTCTCAAACACGTTTTGTCATATTCTAGTGGTGTTTCATATTGCCGTGCTCTTGCCTTTTCTTCCTGCTCGTCCCTTCGTCTTGTCTACTGTCTCCTGCCTCGAGAGACTCTCCTGGCCCTGCTCTCATCGATTTGATCAACTAGTATCTCAATGCGACTGACACCGTCTTTTTTGAAGAGAAATCCAGGTGCCCTGGCTGCTGCTGATCCAAAACACCCAGGAGGGCGGGGCCAACGAGACTCTCTCTCCCCCATCCCAAGGACATCCCACCCCCCGTCAGCTTCATATCCCCAGCGTGGATATGCGGGCCTGCTGACCAGCGCCCCCAGTGGCCACAGGACCAGATGACTCTGGACTAGCCCCACCCCCCCTACACCCCTCCCCTGCTGCGAGGGACTATTTATGTTGTGTCGTGATCATGTGCTTATGTTGCTGAGGTGTTCCTACAATGGACTCCCTATTGGAGTACGGTCGAGGGGCTTTTACTCTCCTCCTCTCTCCCCATGTGATTATGTTTCCTCTGTTTTTCCATATCCCCTGACTTTCTGACCCGTCTACCCCCATATGTCATGTTTGTGTATATGTACGGTTGCGTTGATGGCCTGTTTTTTGCTGGTAATTGTGATTAGTGACGTGGTGTATTGCAGTTCTCATCGTCATTTTGCACTCTGAGGCCTTAAAAGCTCCTGTGGAGCCACCGAAGCCCGAAGGCTTTTACATTTACATTTACAGCATTTACCCGATACCCTTATCCAGAGTGACTTACAGTCAGTAGTTACAGGGACAGTCCCCCCCTGGAGACACTCAGGGTTAAGTGTCTTGCTCAGGGACACGATGGTAGTAAGTGGGGTTTGAACCCGGGTCTTCTGGTTCATAGGCGAGTGTGTTACCCACTAGGCTACTACCACCCTTTGCTTTTATTCTGAAGCCCCGAGGGCTTTTATTCTGAAGCTCACGCGGAACATGTGACACGTTATGGACCGAACTTCAGCAATAAATCAGCACAATTCATGTAAAAGTCACATGTTGGACTGAAATGTTGGTGGTAGTTGGTGGTGGTGGCCTAGCCGGTGACATGCTCATCTATAAACCGTCACAGCTTTAAACCCCACTTACTACCATCGTGTCCCTGAGCAGGACACTGAACCCTGAGTGTGTCCAGGGGGGACTGTCCCTGTAACTACTGACTGTAAGTCGCTCTGGATAAGGGAACAATTGTCATCTTCCACCAGCTGCTCTCGTTATGAGTCGCCACAGGGGTCAAACCGGTCTGGTTGTCACATGACAACGTGAAAGTGAAGTGATTGTGATACACAGCATAGCACACGGTGAAACGTGTGCTCTGTATTTAACAGTCACCCTTGCTGAGCTGTGGGCACCATGACAAGGGAGCAGTGTGTGGGGACGGGACCTTCATCAAGGGGACCTTGGCGGCTCAGGACTCGAAACCGCAAACTTCTGATTACGGGGCCTCTTCCCTAACCAGCTGGATGCTGTTCCTCATGCAACCGTCCCCGCTTCTTTGAGCTTGAGACAGTCACCAAGAAAGACACGGTCACGTGTGTCCCCAGGGGAAGGGTTCTAGTAGTTTTAGTTTTTCCCCTTCTGGCCAGCTGCTGCACTTTTTCACTACTGGAAGGTAACTTCCCGTTGCGAATTTACATATTTTAACGTTTATAAGTGGCCATGCGCGCCGCCGCGGCCATCAAGCTCCGCTGAAGATGGTGGCGTTCCTCTGGCTGCTGCCGCACCTCCTGCACGCGTGTGCGTCCCAGCAGCCGTGCGGCCCCGGCCGCTACTTCGACGGGCTGAGCGAGGAGTGCGAGCCGTGCGCCCCGCGCTGCCACTCGCCCCCGAGGGCCTGCGCCGCCGCCTGCACCAAGCGTGAGTACCGCAGCCGGCGGCCATCTTCCGGTGGCCATCTTCCAGCCAGCGTTCCGGGTCCGACCGCGTTTCTACTGTAGCCGACGTCATCTCACACAAGGTCTTTATATTCAGTACAGGCCTGGACACCTTCTCATTCGACGTGTCTTCTTTATCTTCATGACCATTTACGTTGGTAGATTCTCACTGAAGGCGTCAAAACTATGAATGAACACATGTGGAGTTCTGTACTTAACAAAAAGTGGAGACCTGACCTCCACAGTCACCGGACCTGAACCCAGTCCAGATGGTTTGGGGTGAGCTGGACCAACAAGTGCTAAACACCTCTGGTGTTGAACTCCTTCAAGACTGTTGGAGAAGCATTTCAGGTGACGACCTCTTGAAGCTCATCGAGAGAATGCCAAGAGTGTGCAAAGCAGTAATCAGAGCAAAGAAACTAGAATATAAAACATGTTTTCACTTATTTCACCTTTTTTTGTTAAGTACAGAACTCCACATGGCTCAGTGGTGGCCTAGCGGTTAAGGAAGCGGCCCCATAATCAGAAGGTTGCTGGTTCTAATCCCGATCTGCCAAGGTACCACTGAGGTGCCACTGAGTAAAGCACCGTCCCCACACACTGCTCCCCGGGCGCCTGTCATGGCCGCCCACTGCTCACTCAGGGTGATGGTTAAATGCAGAGGACAAATTTCACTGTGTGCACTGTGTGCTGTGCTGCTGTGTATCACATGTGACAATCACTTCACTTTCACATATCACATGTGTTCATTCATAGTTCTGATGCCTTCAGTGAGAATCTACCAACGTAAATGGTCATGAAGATAAAGAAGACACGTTGAACTAGAAGGTGTCCAGACTTTTGGCCTGTACTGTAGTTAATAGCAGTTTGTTGTTTAAAAAATATATGTTCTGATTTCACGTCCCATCTAGAATTCTCATCATATTTCATTTGACTTTTTGAGTTTCCAGAACTGGTGTTACTTTAGTATTTTTCCCTCTGTGAACTAGTATATAAAGTATGATATGAAGCTGCAGTGTTGTGGTGAATGTGGGGATGTAAAATGCTTGTTGTACGGGACGTATATAACAGGAAGTTGGGTGTGAAGTGCGACTCGCTTTATTTGAATGCTGCTCGTGTTCTGTGATGTGAAACTCAGCAGCTGACGTTCCCGCGCCGGAACCCGCGGCCGCCGGTTCCCCCCGACTGCTGCTGATCCTGCTGGTCTTCCTGGCGGGCGGGTCCCTCATCACGCTGCTGCTGGCTCTGCGCCGACACGCACGCCGACACACAGGTACACGCGTCACCGCGCTTTCTGTCATTACTGGACGCTGGGGACAGCGGTGTGACGGTCACGTATCTTCATCCAGTGCCCTGTCAGGAGCAGGCAGGCCCATCACTACCAGAGGAAGGGTCAGAGGTCACGGACCTGACGGACGTAGCAGAAGAACGGACCCACGGTCGTGGACCCACTCTCTACTCGCCCTCCACAGAGGAGGGGTCGGAGGTCACGGCACGGACCCACGCCCACGGACCCACTCTCTACTCGCCCTCCACAGAGGAAGGGTCGGAGGTCACGGCACGGACCCGCGCCCACGGACCCACTCTCTACTCGCCCTCCACAGAGGAAGGGTCGGAGGTCACGGCACGGACCCACGCCCACGGACCCACTCTCTACTCGCCCTCCACAGAGGAGGGGTCGGAGGTCACGGCACGGACCCACGCCCACGGACCCACTCTCTACTCGCCCTCCACAGAGGAGGGGTCGGAGGTCACGGCACGGACCCGCGCCCACGGACCCGCCCTGCCCCTGCCCTCCACAGAGGAAGGCCTGACTGTCCTGGTCACCACAAAAACCCGCCAGCAGGGGGCGACAGGCAGCGACGTAACAGCGTGACGCGGCGGGCCACGTGACAGCGACGCCGCGTCATGTGACCCTCGGGCTCCGGACGCCGCGTCGACGGAGGAGCCGGAGCGGGAGGCCGGGGTACCGGGGTACCGGGGTGCCGGGGTGCCGGGATGGTTTTAGTAAAGTGTTGAGGTTGTGAAGGAGGCGGACTGGCCGGCAGGATGAACGGTGAGGGGTTGATGGCGGATTAAATCGCCGGAAATGTATGTCTGTATGTTGGAAAGATTAAATGCAGAAGCATGTTGAACCCCCGCGTCTTTCTGGAATTATTCCGGTTTAATGTAAAGTAAGTTTAGCGTGAAGGACATGCAGGACTGCTGGCTGATCTGCTGTCCTCGCCAGGCGTCCATCCCACCGAGGAGAAGAGGCAGCATCTGCTGGAGAGACTTCTGGACGCGGTGAAGCAGGTGATGCCACCTCCTGCCCGCCTGAAGGTCTGAGCTGGGCCACCATCTCCTCTCACTCCGTCTTCCTCCTCTTTCAGTGCCAGATCCGCTTCGGGGGCAGGAAGGAGATCGCGTCCGATTCAGACAGCAGGTCAGGACACCGGGATCAATTTATTCTTTTTAATCATCCCAAACTAAACATTAATATGGCTGCCACTGATTCTGGCCTAGTAGCCTAGAACATAACACACTCGCCTACGAACCAGAAGACCCAGGTTCAGACCCCACTTACTACCATCGTGTCCCTGAGCAGGACACTTAACCCTGAGTGTCTCCAGGGGGGGACTGTCCCTGTAACTACTGGCTGTAAGGCGCTCTGGATAAGGACGTCTGGTAAATGTGGTAAATGTAAATGTTATCAGCCTGACAGGAATGGAAATGTTTTAATGCTAAAGTGTGGAATGGTGAATCATTGTGTTGATCATTGTGTGTGTGTGTATTTAATGGGTTCTGTTGTGTGTGTGTGTATTTATTGGTTTCTGTTCTGTTGTGTTGTGTGTGTGTGTGTTTTTAATGGGTTCTGTTCTGTTGTGTGTGTGTGTGTGTGTGTATTTAATGGGTTCTGTTCTGTTCTGTTGTGTGTGTGTGTGTGTGTGTTTATTGGGTTCTGTTCTGTTCTGTTGTGTGTGTGTGTGTGTGTGTGTATTTAATGGGTTCTGTTCTGTTCTGTTGTGTGTGTGTGTTTATTGGTTTCTGTTCTGTTCTGTTGTGTGTGTGTGTATTTAATGGGTTCTGTTCTGTTCTGTTGTGTGTGTGTGTGTGTGTGTGTGTATTTAATGGGTTCTGTTCTGTTCTGTTGTGTGTGTGTGTGTGTAGGGTGATTTGTCTCTGTGCCCAGTTTGAGGTTGTGCTGCAGCATGGTTTGAGGAAGACTCGGGGTTTGGCCCTCACTGCCGCCGCACTCAAACATGCTGCTGGCCTTAGTAGCAAAGCTGAAGCAGGTACTGTGTGTATATATATGTGTGTGTGTGTGTGTGTGTGTGTGTGTCTGCATGTGTGTTGGAGTTTACAAAATCTGTTTTTATATCATAGTGCATGTGAGATACAGGAGCCTGAAAATAGTCATTAAAATAAAATTAACAGAAAATAGCCAGTTGTTGTATAGTACCATGTCGCATGTGCTGCAGTTGTTTGGTGGTTTAAGTGAATTTGTTTGCCTGTAGAAAGAAAGTCAAGTGATTGTGAGATACAGCAGCACAGCACATGGTGACACGGTGAAACGTGTCCTCTGTATTTAACCCATCACCCCTGGTGAGCAGTGGGCACCATGACAGGTGCCCGGGGAGCAGTGTGTGGGGACGGGACCTTCAAACTGTGACGGTCCTGTACGTGCCCCACCAGACACACTCCTAAATAAGCAGGGGATGCCACTGAGCACCCCACTAGTGTTCAAACATACAGAGTGACTTTAGAAATGTGGGGCTTTTGGTGCATTAGAAGACTTCAGATGGTCAACTCAGGTCCAGGAGATATGTGGAAATGTCTGTTCTTGGTGGATAATAATGATCTGAACTTTATCAGCTGCAGTCCAGTGGAATCCAGTCTGTCCCTTTTACAAGCTGGTTTATACGAAGCCCCTTTCCAGTTATTTTAGTAGAGCTGAAATAGTTAATCTGGCCCAATTCAGCATATGTGGGTCCAGATTCATCATTTCAGACGTGGTCAACGAATATTTACTGTTCTTTTTGGATATTTGTTTCATTGAAAATCTAGGACATTTCTACCCTAACCCAGAACCTGTGTACAGTCGCATACAGTCACATACAGTCACGTACAGTAGTCTACAGTCGCGTACAGTAGTCTTCAGTCGCGAACAGTCGCCTTCAGTCACGTACAGTAGTCTACAGTCGCGTACAGTAGTCTTCAGTCGCGAACAGTCACGAACAGTCGCCTTCAGTCGCGTACAGTAGTCTTCAGTCGCGTACAGTCGCGTAGTCGCGTTCAGTCGCGAACAGTCGCGTACAGTAGTCTTCAGTCGCGTACAGTCGCGTTCAGTCGCGAACAGTCGCGTACAGTAGTCTTCAGTCGCGTACAGTAGTCTTCAGTCGCGTACAGTCGCGTACAGTCGTGTACAGTAGTCTTCAGTCATGTACAGTCGTCTTCAGTCGTGTTCAGTAGTCTTCAGTCGCGTACAGTCGCGTTCAGTCGCGAACAGTCGCGAACAGTCGCGTACAGTCGCGAACAGTCGCGTACAGTAGTCTTCAGTCGCGTACAGTAGTCTTCAGTCGCGTACAGTCGCGTACAGTAGTCTTCAGTCGCGTACAGTAGTCTTCAGTCGCGTACAGTCGCGTACAGTAGTCTTCAGTCATGTACAGTCGTCTTCAGTCGTGTTCAGTAGTCTTCAGTTGCGCACAGTTGCGTACAGTAGTCTACAGTAGTCTACAGTCGCGTACAGTAGTCTACAGTTGCGTACAGTAGTCTACAGTTGCGTACAGTCGCGTACAGTCGTATACAGTAGTCTTCAGTCGTGTACCATCGTGTTCAGTAGTCTTCAGTCGCGTTCAGTCGCGTACAGTAGTCTTTAGTCGTGTACAGTCGTCTTCAGTCGCCTACAGTCGTCTTCAGTCGCATACAGTAGCGTACAGTAGCGTACAGTCGTGTACAGTCGTGTACAGTAGTCTTCAGTCATGTACAGTCGTGCACAGTCGTGTTCAGTTGTCTTCAGTCGTGCACAGTCGCGTACAGTAGTCTTTAGTCGCGTACAGTCGCGTACAGTAGTCTTCAGTCGCGTACAGTCGCGTACAGTAGTCTTTAGTCGCGTACAGTAGTCTTTAGTCGCGTACAGTCGCGTACAGTAGTCTTCAGTCGCGTACAGTAGTCTTTAGTCGCGTACAGTCGCGTACAGTAGTCTTCAGTCACGTACAGTAGTCTACAGTCGCGTACAGTAGTCTTCAGTCGCGAACAGTCGCGAACAGTCGCCTTCAGTCGCGAACAGTCGCCTTCAGTCACGTACAGTAGTCTACAGTCGCGTACAGTAGTCTTCAGTCGCGAACAGTCGCGAACAGTCGCCTTCAGTCGCGTACAGTAGTCTTCAGTCGCGTACAGTCGCGTAGTCGCGTTCAGTCGCGAACAGTCGCGTACAGTAGTCTTCAGTCGCGTACAGTCGCGTTCAGTCGCGAACAGTCGCGTACAGTAGTCTTCAGTCGCGTACAGTAGTCTTCAGTCGCGTACAGTCGCGTACAGTCGTGTACAGTAGTCTTCAGTCATGTACAGTCGTCTTCAGTCGTGTTCAGTAGTCTTCAGTCGCGTACAGTCGCGTTCAGTCGCGAACAGTCGCGAACAGTCGCGTACAGTCGCGAACAGTCGCGTACAGTAGTCTTCAGTCGCGTACAGTAGTCTTCAGTCGCGTACAGTCGCGTACAGTAGTCTTCAGTCGCGTACAGTAGTCTTCAGTCGCGTACAGTCGCGTACAGTAGTCTTCAGTCATGTACAGTCGTCTTCAGTCGTGTTCAGTAGTCTTCAGTTGCGCACAGTTGCGTACAGTAGTCTACAGTAGTCTACAGTCGCGTACAGTAGTCTACAGTTGCGTACAGTAGTCTACAGTTGCGTACAGTCGCGTACAGTCGTATACAGTAGTCTTCAGTCGTGTACCATCGTGTTCAGTAGTCTTCAGTCGCGTTCAGTCGCGTACAGTAGTCTTTAGTCGTGTACAGTCGTCTTCAGTCGCATACAGTAGCGTACAGTAGCGTACAGTCGTGTACAGTCGTGTACAGTAGTCTTCAGTCATGTACAGTCGTGCACAGTCGTGTTCAGTTGTCTTCAGTCGTGCACAGTCGCGTACAGTAGTCTTTAGTCGCGTACAGTCGCGTACAGTAGTCTTCAGTCGCGTACAGTCGCGTACAGTAGTCTTTAGTCGCGTACAGTAGTCTTTAGTCGCGTACAGTCGCGTACAGTAGTCTTCAGTCGCGTACAGTAGTCTTTAGTCGCGTACAGTCGCGTACAGTAGTCTTCAGTCGCGTATAGTAGTCTTCAGTCGCGTACAGTAGTCTTCAGTCGCGTACAGTCATATACAGTAGTCTTCAGTCGCGTACAGTAGTCTTTAGTCGCGTACAGTCGCGTACAGTAGTCTTCAGTCGCGTACAGTAGTCTTTAGTCGCGTACAGTCGCGTACAGTAGTCTTCAGTCGCGTACAGTAGTCTTCAGTCGCGTACAGTAGTCTTCAGTCGCGTACAGTCATATACAGTAGTCTTCAGTCGCGTACAGTAGTCTTTAGTCGCGTACAGTCGCGTACAGTAGTCTTCAGTCGCGTACAGTAGTCTTTAGTCGCGTACAGTCATATACAGTAGTCTTCAGTCGCGTACAGTAGTCTTCAGTCGCGTACAGTAGTCTTTAGTCGCGTACAGTAGTCTTTAGTCGCGTACAGTCGCGTACAGTAGTCTTCAGTCGCGTACAGTAGTCTTTAGTCGCGTACAGTCATATACAGTAGTCTTCAGTCGCGTACAGTAGTCTTCAGTCGCGTACAGTAGTCTTTAGTCGCGTACAGTCGCGTACAGTAGTCTTCAGTCGCGTACAGTAGTCTTTAGTCGCGTACAGTCGCGTACAGTAGTCTTCAGTCGCGTACAGTAGTCTTCAGTCGCGTACAGTCATATACAGTAGTCTTCAGTCGCGTACAGTAGTCTTTAGTCGCGTACAGTCGCGTACAGTAGTCTTCAGTCGCGTACAGTAGTCTTCAGTCGCGTACAGTAGTCTTTAGTCGCGTACAGTCGCGTACAGTAGTCTTCAGTCGCGTACAGTAGTCTTCAGTCGCGTACAGTAGTCTTCAGTCGCGTACAGTCGCGTACAGTAGTCTTCAGTCGCGTACAGTAGTCTTCAGTCGCGTACAGTAGTCTTTAGTCGCGTACAGTCGCGTACAGTAGTCTTCAGTCGCGTACAGTAGTCTTTAGTCGCGTACAGTCGCGTACAGTAGTCTTCAGTCGCGTACAGTAGTCTTTAGTCGCGTACAGTCGCGTACAGTAGTCTTCAGTCGCGTACAGTAGTCTTCAGTTGCGTACAGTCATATACAGTAGTCTTCAGTCGCGTACAGTAGTCTTTAGTCGCGTACAGTCGCGTACAGTAGTCTTCAGTCGCGTACAGTAGTCTTCAGTCGCGTACAGTAGTCTTTAGTCGCGTACAGTCGCGTACAGTAGTCTTCAGTCGCGTACAGTCATATACAGTAGTCTTTAGTCGCGTACAGTCGCGTACAGTAGTCTTCAGTCGCGTACAGTAGTCTTCAGTCGCGTACAGTAGTCTTCAGTCGCGTACAGTCATATACAGTAGTCTACAGTCGTGTTCGGTCGCGTACAGTCGCGTACAGTAGTGTACAGTTGTGTACAGTAGTGACGCTCCCTTTGCTGATAAATTGTCTCAGGACAGCCAGCTGCTGTGTGACACTGAGCTGTTGTGCAAGAAACTGTGTCTGAAGAGACCAAATGGAGAAGCGGCTTTTTCGGGGGTTCGAGGCTGCGGTTTTCGTGCTTTTCTGAGCTGCAGCAGCAGCAGCTGCGGGCGCGGCGCTCGTCCTCGTTCCTCCTGAGCAGGTGTTTCACCACATCTGGCTTCAGAATTACCATAATTATCTAGAAACTGAGACTGGTCCTCTCAGTCAGCACCAACCCCAGAGGATTCACTTCATCAGTTATTTATTTTCGTTTCATTAATATTCATTAAATAGATCGATTCAAAAACCTGATCATACGTTGACATGACTTCTTCTCGGCCATTAAACGGCGCTGTGACGTTGTCCGTGTTACGCTGTGCAGACGCCACCTTCTGGGCGCACGTGAAGGAGCACCTGAGCCGCCACGAGCTGCAGCGCTTCTACGGGCTACGCAACGTCTGGTCCGAGCCGGGCCGAGGCCGGGCGTGGCTCCGCTGCGCCCTGAACGAGCACTCGCTGGAGCGCTACCTGCACGCGCTGCTGGCCGACCGCGCCCGACTCAGGTACCGCCCGCCGCCCCGCCCGCCACGCGCCCGCACGCGCCCAACTCTCCCAACTCTCCCTCCCTTCCTGTCTGTGTGCAGCGCGTCCTACGAAGACTGGGCCTTCGTCCTGGACCAAGAGAGGGCCAGCATGCTGCCCACCATGGCCGCAGGTGAGCACGTCCACAACGCACCACCAACCGTCAGGGGTGTGGAGAACAACGCTGCTGACTCCTCCCACTGCAGGCCTGAACTCCATCCTGTTCTCCATCACCATCGACAAGGAGGAGCTGAACGGCCAGAGCCGCGCCGTCTCCGGCGTCTCCGGCGTCTCCGTCCTCCTGAAGGAGTCGGCGCAGGGCGTCAGCACGCTGCTGCGCGAGATCGGCACGGCGACGCGCCCCGACTCCGCCTCCGACCCGCTGCCGGTGATGCCGCGAAGCAGCTCTGCAGGTGTCCGCGCCACCGCCACACGCTTTCCCCGCACACGTAGATTTAATCAGAATTCGGGGTCCTGACGCTGCGGTACGCGACGCTACGCTTCACGCCGGTACTCTACCGCGCTCTTTACACAACAACAAGATTTATTTATTACAATTATAGCATTATAAGCCCATAATCACACACAGTACGTCTCAATGGCCTGACAGGCCCTACAGGTGACGCCCCAACACACCTGACACACAAGGAAAAGCTCCACAGAAAAGAACTCTAGAAGAGAGAAAAAAGAAAGGAAGGAACGTTGGGAAGGAGTGATAGAGAGAGGGAGCCCCTTCCAGGGTCGAGTGAGTCGGGCTGGTGGTGATTTGTACAATATAATAATAAAGTCCTACAGTTGTAGGGTTGGAGAAGTCCAGGATGTAGTCCAGTGTCATGGTCTACATTACGTGTCCATCATGACGTTACACTTGTTTTACGCTCTTCTACAGATTCGGGTTTATAGATTTTTTTGGTTTGTGGGCAGGACCTCAATTTCGGTGAATTGTTGTACGATTGTGTTGTGACAAAATCTTTCAAGTGAAATGTCACCACTGTGCATCTGTCCTCCAGACTCAGGCCTGAGGAAGGAGCGGAGACGGAAGAAAATAATCACCAACATCATCTCCTTTGATGACGACCTGGACGGTGGGGCTGCCGAGGATGAGGAGGAGCCATTTGAGGACCTGAGGAAGAGCATCACAACCGAGCAGTCAGGTTCCCCGGCGCTGATGCCCAGTCAGAATGGACCATTTGAACATGGCACGCCTTCCCAGAACGGGGACAGCCTGGAAAATGAAGAGGACGAGGACGAAGAGGACCGGGATGTCTATTCCAGGAACCGAGCAGAGTCCCGGGCCGAGCCCGGCAGTTCTGAGACGTGAGTATCTCCACTCACTGTCCAGGACAGGACCAAGGCCTTCTTACCCGCATGTTGAGTGTGTGTGTGTGTGTGTGTGTGTGTGTGTGTGTGTGTCGTGCAGCATGGCAGCTGGAAGTCTACCCAGCGTTTCTACGTGGAGCCCCAGGCAGGTCATCATGCAGGACGATGGACCGGACCTCCTGGTTCCTGTGGGTCCTGCTGATGCCGACTCTCCCACAGGTCAGAGGCGCCATGACTTAAACAACCGTACAGAACACGCCAAGTGAAGTTTGAGCCTTCATCCGTCTCGTTCCCAGGCAGCTCGGAGGACACCGGGACAGGAGCCGGCCACGCCCGGGCGCCGGGTGAGTCTGGGAAGACCACCAGCCCACCGCCGGTCAGGTGAGGGTGACCCCGCCGGTGACGTGTCCCGATAATAACGCAGAACTCATGCACACACGTCATCTCCATGCGTCCCCTCCAGCTTCTGCTCCAGCCCTCCTGTGCAGCCGGGAGCCGCCAGCAGCGCGCTGCCCCCTACTGGACACCCCGACGCCATGACCGTCGGTGAGCGCTGAAATACTGCATGCGAGCAGCTGTACAGACCAGTTCACACATTTACAGCATTTACCAGACGGCCTTATCCAGTCAGTAGTTACAGGGACAGTCCCCCCCTGGAGACACTCAGGGTTAAGTGTCCTGCTCAGGGACACCATGGTAGTAAGTGGGGTTTGAACCTGGGTCTTCTGGTTCACAGTCACAGTGTGTTACCATCCTTCACAAGTGAATATAGAGTAAATATACACGATTATTGTATTGGCAACATCGCAAAGCGCAGTACCCGGGTCCCTGTCCCTGTCCTCGGCAGTCCTGTCTCTCTCTGACACTCCGCGGCCTCGTTTTTAATTTTGAAGGCCGGAGTTCCGTCTTTATCCTGCAGATGGCGCCGTTGGCCTGATGTTGGTAGTACATGAGACGTTACGCATTCATCAAATGTAGTTTTATCCCAGTGGGTGAAAGAAAAGTAAAGTGACAGTGACGTGATTGTCATTGTGAGACACTGCAGCACAGCACACGGTGACACGGTGAAACTAGTCCTCTGCATTTAACCATCACCCTTGGTGAGCAGTGGGGACCATGACAGGCACCCGGGGAGCAGTGTGTGGGGACGGGACCTCAGTGGCACCTTGGCGGGTCGGGACTCGAACCCACAACCTTCTGATTACGGGGCTGCTTCTTTAATGACTTGAGAAGATAATGAGCAGGCGTTTTGCTTTATTATTAGTAATTAAGTTGACTTTATACGGGAAAGAACTAAAACGTTGTCTGTGTCGTCCCTGCAGCTGAGCTACGGCAAGCCATAGTAGCCATGATGAACCGGAAAGATGAGCTGAGCGAGCAGAACACGTGAGCGCCGCTGACGTAGTAATTCAGTGTAATTAATCGAGTAAATAAAGGAGTCTGAGCGCCTGTCTTTGCTCTGCAGGTCGTTGCGGAGTCTCCTCGATGGAGAGATGCAGCACTCAGCGCTGCTCAGGCAGGAGCTGGACTGTGTGAAGACACGACTATCCGAGCTGGAGGAGAGACACACAGCTAAAGTACAGGCTCTGGGCAGGTATACACACACTACACACACACTATACACACACACTACACACACAGCTAAAGTACAGGCTCTGGGCAGGTATACACACACTACACACACACTATACACACACACTACACACACAGCTAAAGTACAGGCTCTGGGCAGGTATACACACACTATACACACACACACTACACACACAGCTAAAGTACAGGCTCTGGGCAGGTATACACACACTACACACACACTATACACACACACTACACACACAGCTAAAGTACAGGCTCTGGGCAGGTATACACACACTACACACACACACACTACACACACAGCTAAAGTACAGGCTCTGGGCAGGTATACACACACAATACACACACACTACACACACACCACACACTACACACACCACACACACTACACACACCACACACAGCCAAAGTACAGGCTCTGGGCAGGTATACACACACTACACACACACACTACACACACAGCCAAAGTACAGGCTCTGGGCAGGTATACACACACTACACACACACTACACACACAGCCAAAGTACAGGCTCTGGGCAGGTATACACACACTACACACTACACACACCACACACTACACACACAGCCAAAGTACAGGCTCTGGGCAGGTATACACACACTACACACTACACACACTACACACACAGCCAAAGTACAGGCTCTGGGCAGGTATACACACACTACATACACTACACACACACTACACACACAGCCAAAGTACAGGCTCTGGGCAGGTATACACACACTACACACTACACACACCACACACTACACACAGAGCCAAAGTACAGGCTCTGGGCAGGTATACACACACTACACACTACACACACCACACACTACACAAACAGCCAAAGTACAGGCTCTGGGCAGGTATGCACACACTACATACACACTACACACACCACACACTACACACACAGCCAAAGTACAGGCTCTGGGCAGGTATACACACACTACACACTACACACACCACACACTACACACACAGCCAAAGTACAGGCTCTGGGCAGGTATACACACACTACACACACACTACACACACAGCTAAAGTACAGGCTCTGGGCAGGTATACACACACTACACACACACTACACACACCACACACTACACACACAGCTAAAGTACAGGCTCTGGGCAGGTATACACACACTACACACACACTACACACACAGCCAAAGTACAGGCTCTGGGCAGGTATACACACACTACACACACACACTACACACACATCCAAAGTACAGGCTCTGGGCAGGTATACACACACTACACACACACACTACACACACATCCAAAGTACAGGCTCTGGGCAGGTATACACTACACACACACTACACACACTACACACACAGCCAAAGTACAGGCTCTGGGCAGGTATACACACACTACACACACACACTACACACACAGCCAAAGTACAGGCTCTGGGCAGGTATACACACACCACACACTACACACACAGCCAAAGTACAGGTCTGGGCAGGTATACACACACTACACACTACACACCACACTACACACACTATACACACTACACACACTACACACACCACACTACACACACACTACACACACAGCCAAAGTACAGGCCCTGGGCAGCTATACACACACTACACAAACACTACATACACACTACACACACCACACAAACCACACTACACACACTACACACACAGCCAAAGTACAGGCCCTGGGCAGCTACATACACACTACACAAACACTACATACACCCTACACACGCACTACACACACAGCCAAAGTACAGGCCCTGGGCAGCTATACACACACTACATACACACTACACACACCACACTACACACACGACACAAACCACACTACACACACTACACACACAGCCAAAGTACAGGCCCTGGGCAGCTATACACACACTACACAAACACTACATACACACTACACACGCACTACACACACAGTCAAAGTACAGGCTCTGGGCAGGTATATACACACACACACACACACACACACACACACACTACACACACAGTCAAAGTACAGGCTCTGGGCAGGTATATACACACACACACGCCTGCCTCCCAGTGAAGAGAGTGTCTGTGTGTGCCTGATTGGTTTGGCTCCTTCGCGGTGTCTGGTGGTCTGCAGCAGATGGTGAGGTGGAGGGTCGGCCAGGATGGACACACTGACCGACAGCTGGTCCAGCCTGTTGCTCACCAGGTCTCCCCCCCCACACACATATACATATATACACACACACACACACACACACACACACACACACACACACACAGAGATTCGTCACGCCTGGTCTGAGCTCATGTTACTGTGTTAGTGGGCTCCGTTTTCAGGATTTGTGGCCTTTTAGTCACAAAATGACCACTGAGATCAGTCAGCAGGTTACAGCTGCAACTTCATCCGTTCCGCTTTAATGACGGGGAACTGAAATCAGCCCCACATTTACATTTCTGATAATGAGTCAAGCCGGAATGTTTGCTTCTGTCGGGAAGTTTGAGTTGTCACGGAATGCTGCAGTTGCGGGTGCTTGACATTTTAACCGGCTGCTGTACCCCGAGGCCAGCTGGGGGGCGTCCTGCTGTCTCTCACTGCACATTAACATGCGCCGCGCACACTCATCTCTCACAAACACACATCACAAGTGGATCATTTCAGTTACGGCGAACCACGTGGACTTTACCCTTCACACACACATCGTACACATTTACATTTACTGCATTTATCCAGAGCGACTTACAGTCAGTAGTGACAGGGACAGTCCCCCCCTGGAGACACTCAGGGTTAAGTGTCCTGCTCAGGGACACAATGGTAGTAAGTGGGATTTGAACCTGGGTCTTCTGGTTCATAATCGAGTGTGTTACCCGCTAGGCTACTTCTACCCTGTTTACCATCTAGTTTATGGGGCAGTGGTGGCCTAGCGGTTAAGGAAGCGGCCCCGTAATCAGAAGGTTGCCGGTTTGAATCCTGATCTGCCAAGGTACCACTAAGGTACCACTGAGGAAAGCACCGTCCCCACACACTGCTCCCCGGGCGCCTGTCATGGTGCCCACTGCTCACTCAGGGTGATGGTTAAATGCAGAGGACAAATTTCACTGTGTGCACCGTGTGCTGTGCTGCTGTGTATCACATGTGACAATCACTTCACTTTCACTTTTCATAGATCCACATGGATGGGACGTTCTTACTTTTTTATTTTAATTGTGTACTTTATTGCATTTTGTGTCCTTTACAGGGAAAATGAAGTCCTGAAAGTCCAGCTGAAAAAGTATGTTGGAGCGGTGCAGATGCTGAAGAGGGAGGGTAACCAAGGCAACGATGGTAAGACCAGTGGCAGCTTCACGCTGACGTTTGCGCATCATGTTTCTTTTTTCCTTCCGAATTCTTTGGACAGGGGACAGGGGACCGGCACGGTGTCACCGCCCGCCGGCCACTGCTGCTCTCCGACCGATCAGCACGTTTCTCCCGCTGGGGCTGGTGGGGGCGGGCATGTTTGTTAGCTGCTGGTTGGAGGGCACGCGGCTACGTCTGGCCCATCAAAGGTGACCAGAGAGGGAGAGAGAGAGAGAGAGATTTTCCAGAACGTTCCCTCCGGCTCCACGTGACCAGCGACAGACCAGACGAAACGGCTGATTTTAACCCGCGATCATGGATTTCACTTTAAACCGTCTCAGTCGGTCCGATTTCACTCCATTCATGCAAGAAGAAAGGGTGCAAACACACACACACACACACGTACACACACACGTACACACACACAAACACACACACAAACACACACACAACATGCCATATCAAGGCGGCACAGAATTCAGCATGCGCTAACTCTGCATATATTATGCACGGAGGATAAATGGGGTTTTTTTTGCTGACTTTTATTTATTTTATAAATGACGGTTCGGTTTGGAGAGACACGTTTAAAGATCGCTTCTTCCTTTTGAAATTCACTTATGCTCGATGCTCGTATGAAGATGCAGGGATGTTGGCACAAGGACGTGCAGCAGCCGGAGATCGAGAGGACTGCGGGGGACAGTTTGCAGTGTGAGGTCTCCGTCCCAGAGGACGCCTCAGCTGATTAAGTCCTTTGGGAATCAGAGGAGAGTTCAGAAGCCTCCCAAGCGACCCCACTGCTAATCGGTTATGATTGAGTGTAATGTAGTAGTTTAATTTTCATGGTTTAGTCCATATTCACAGAGAACGACTGAAGCGAGAGAATTAAGATGAAATCGTGAATCCCAAAGAAGTCGTCTCACGGCCTTTAGGACAAACTCCAGCCGTCTCATCTCCTGGAAGCCGGTCACATGTCCTCCTGTAAGCGGGTCAGAACGCCGGGCCTGTTGTCCCCTGTCTGGCCTGTGCTGAGGATCCTGTGCATGGTTGACGTGCACCGTCTTGTTTTTGCCAGATTTACACCGTGTGTGTGTGTGTGTGCGGTGGCGTGTGTCTAATTTGCTTTTATTGTGTTTACTTGACGTAAAAAGCCTCCTCTGGTCAGTGTGAGTGCGGCCGTCCTCGTCCCGGCGGGGCCAGACGGAAACTGGCCCCTGTGGGCGCGGTGTTAATGAACATTTTAATCTACCTCCGCAGGGCGACGCAGGAGGCTGCTGGGATGATGGGAGGAGGCGGGTCTCAGCAGATCCCGTTCGTGACCTGGCCATACCGTAGTCAAAGTCAAGTGATTGTGTGTGTGTGTGTGTGTGTGTGTGTGTGTGTGTGGGGAGACGGGACCTTCATTAAGGGGACCTCAGTGGCACCTTGGTGGGTTGGGATTCGAACCCACAACCTTCTGATTACGGGTCCACCGCTGCCCCAAGCGCCACCATTTGTCCCGCCCACAAAAGCTTTTGCTCTTTAATGTCTTTCTCATGAAGACCTGAGCAAATGCTGAGAATAAGTTCTCCTTGAAGATCTTCCATTTTCAGTACAGCGCAGTTACAGATAAAATGACAATTTTCGATCAAGTACGTTCCCCACGAGAGACCCCTGTCCCTCTCCAGCTTTTCACTCCTTCTTTTTCACCGTATTGCTGCGTTCATGTTCATTAGAACCTTGGCGGTTTAGAGCGATGAGCTCCACCGGCACCAGTTCTCAGATCAGCTTCCTCAGACAGACGGGAATGTTTGAACTCCTTCGCTCCGCTGTAGATTAAAGAAATAAAGAAGTGCGTTACGTTTTATTTCGAGGTTTGTTCTGGCAGGCTTGGAAATTTAAACATGCTCTTTCATACGAAACGAAAGAGTTGTGCTGCACGTCGAGTTAAACGACTTTAATTAATGAAGGAACGGTAAGGACGATTAGATTTGTCTTTGCCTAGTTTGTGGTGTCCACGCTGCCCAGGACAGATGGCGGTGTTGCCGAGACGGCGGTCCCATCTTCTGTCCTTTATTCTGGGGCTCAGTGGATGAGTGGATGTGGGCCTGACCTAGAATATAGGAACAGGAAGCTCCATATGGCCGAGCCGTCCCTTTATCATCCTGTGGCTTTTATTAATTAATCTGCTCATCCTGTTCCATACATATTTTATTGAGACTTGCTCGACCTTCTGACCCTTTCTGCTGGTGGCCCGGAGTTCCGTCTTTTGGGAAAGTTAAGTCCGAGAGAAAAGTCATTTTGTCTCGGGGAGCAAGTTTTATTTTTCTGCCATTTTCTCGCGTTTCTCCGCAGCAGAATGTGGAGACAGTGGGAACGTCTCTTTAATCTGTTTAATCGGCCGCCGGTTCTGCGTCTCCCTGCGCCGTGTGCTGAATCGCTCGCTTCTTAATGAGCCGCGGCGCCCTTTGCCGGCTGGATTATGCTAATGGGGCCCGAGCCGGAGCTCCTGAGAGGCTGATGTGGAGATGAGCATTAATTGAAGTCCTCGTCACAATGGGTAATTATGGTAAAGTTTTTGTGAATGCTTCCTTCATCCCCGATGGCGCTTTAATGGGAATCCTGATGAAGGGCCTACCTGATTAAATCAGATATGCAGCTTTAAGTGTGTTGGGGTGTTTGGAGATGCAACGTTTGAATCAGTCGAATAGATTCCACGTCTGTAAACTGGTGTACAAATATTTTATTTATATATATATATATATATATATATATATATTAGTGTTTTCTAATGATGAGCATGATTATTTAGCTGTCATTATGTATAATAATTAAAATAATTATACTAACAGCATTCGTTTTTGTGTTTAAACAGTATAATTGTTTAATTAATTGATTCATATCATAATACGGTATTTTTGACCGTATGTGGTCCGCGCTTGCAGACCTCTCCACGGCCCGGCGTGGGGAGGCGGTGGCCCACGTCCTCTCGGGGAGGCTGGTTAAGTGGAGAAATGAAGCATTAATTACCCCCAACCTTTAATGAAGTTCCCCCGACCCGCGGTGGCCGCCGTGGGACGGTGGCCGGAGGGCGTTCCTGCAGGTCGGGTGGCAGCTCTGGGGAAATTGAGATCTTGGGTGACGGATGGTTTGGCTGGAAAGCTTGAGGTGGTGATGCTTCATCATATTTCAGAAGTGAGATGCTGTGTAGGTCCTGGCCGTTGATGCTGGTGGAACCCAGGACATTTGACCAAATCCACACCCAGCACATGGACTTTTTTTTTTTTCTGTGTATTCTGTGTTCAGTGTTTTTTAATTTAATTAGAGAATTCTATTTTCTTCTATTATGAGGATCTTGATATAGAATAAATACGTGTAATTTCATGAGAGTCTGGGCCAATCCAATTATACAATCCTGGCAATGTAAAAAGGACATTCTTACAAAGGAACGTGATAAAATGGCTGAAATTGCCTCCCTGTCCGTCTCCTTCTCGGAGTGTCTTGTTCGAGCTCATTCTCTCATCCGCTCCTCCACGCTGGGAAATGTCGGAATTACCTTGCAGATGGAATGTTCTGTTGGCCCCGTCCCTCTTATGTCTCAGTTTCATGTCGCTCATCAAGCTCTTATCTTCTGAAAGCCCGTTCTAATCAGATGACAGGCTGGTGGGGCCATGTCTTCTTCAGCAGATGGAAGCATGAATTCTTAATGTCCGTGTAGACCCTTCATGAGCCTGGAGATGAGATGGAGCTCCAGAAAATGAAGGAAGCCCTACATTCTTGTGGTTTGCTGGTAACGGTTGCGTGTTGATGGTAGATTTGAATGGAGGCGGGTTTGAGATGGTCCACAGGACGTGGTGATGTGAGGTGGAGAAAGGCCTCATGTGAAGGTCAGCGGCGAACTGGGATTTACTGAAGCTTGTTTGTGTTTTCATGATCTGAAATCCATATTAATGGGCGCCTGTGTTCTGAGACGTTTTTAGGTCAGAGCTTCTGCTTTGATCATAACACAAAAAAAAACGAGTTTTTCTGACCCACACACACACACACACACACACACACACACACACACTCCACCAAAAGACACTCATCTCTCTGGAGACCAAGGAGGTCGCAGACATGAACAGACGTCCATCAGCCACGGAGTCCCCCGGTCAGCAGCTGCAGGACCAGTGGGCAAATCTGCATTTACAAACAGGCAGGAAATGGGCCACCCTCGCCTGATTATACGTGCACCCGGCCAAGATATTAATTATGTCCCTCCCTCCCTCCCTCTCTTCTTCCCGCTGGCCTTTTCCACTTCCTCCTCTTTTTCTTCTCTCCTCTCGCGCCGTGAAACTAATCTGGTTTTTCCCGCGCAGGCGGCGTGGAGCGGAGCGGTCTGATGTCTTTATGTCGGGAATATTTGACTTCTTCCGCGGAAAAGCCGCGTGCTGTTTGAGTGGGACGGGCCGAGTGAATATGAGCTGTTTACGGATGGATTTGCTCTTTTCTTTGAAAGCGGGAATGAAAAGTGATGCTCTGCTGTAATATAGTGAGATGTTTCCATGCTGCTTCCCAGCAGACGTCAGTCCTGCCATCATCACACAAGTTAGCAATGCGGTTATTGATCAGGAATGCCGAGGCTTGGAGATTCCGGGTGCTTCCTGATGTTGAAGGAACATTCTGAAGATTTTGGAGATCTCCGTTTCTCTAGCAGCGAATCGCTGAGTCCAGGGCTTTTCACTTGTGTAAGGTCAAAGAAGATCTCCATAAATAGATAAAGAGCGGAATATGACCTTTAATGGTGTTCGTGCATGTGACTTATTGATTGGCGGCGATCATTGAGGTCTTCGCATGATTAAAAAAAATCATTAAAGGTCATGTTCGCGGAATAAAAGGTGTACGGTTAACCCGTAGTGGTGGATTTAGCACCGGTTTGGATGGGATCTGGGATTGGCCTGCTCCATTCCAGATGTCCATCAAAGCAAACGTTCCAAAAAGGAGCCTGTGTTCCATCCTCTAGTCCAGGTTACGTTCTTCGTTCTGATTCGTTGCTCCGTCACCGTGCGGTTTACTCTGGTGCTGATCCTCCTCCTCCGGTCGGAAGAGGGGACCACCGGGGCTTGATGGGTCTGTTGTCCACTTTAATGTTGTGGCTGATCTGCGGGGTCAAGGTTCACGGAAAGGGACTTTGTCCTTCAGACGCTCCGCTTCTGTCTGATTTCTCTGTAATGATGTGGGATCCTCAGGATGATGATGATGATGATGATGATTTATTTAGACATCGCTGTGCTTTTCCGTTTCTCCCTCGAGTTACATGTTGGTGTGGTTTTAAAAATGGACGTTGGAGACCAGGCGGACTTTTGAATGAATAGTGAAGACAGCGAGGAGAATGTAGAGACTCTTCAGGAATACGCTGACTGGTGATTTGAAGAAAAGACCAAGTTCAGCTCCAGCAGCTTAAAAACGAGCCACTTTCCTCCAAAAGAAGCCGACTGGTGAAGACCCGGCCGACGTCCTGGACTCTGAGATGGTAACACGATCTCCAGGCCGGCAGCGTGACACAGAACTTTTAAACGAGCGTCTTTTCACCGTTCTTCCTGCACGTCCGTCTGGATTATGTCCTTGTCCGCAGCTCACTGATGAGTGACGCCGAGATCCACCCCGGAGCTGCCAGCGGTCGTGCGTCCTTCCACGTAAAGTCGAGGAAAAACTGGAGATTCAACACGTCGTTCCTTAAAGACGAAGATATTCCGAGCGAAATTCCAGCGTCTGTTCTCTGGGAAGCCGGGATGAATTAGAAGAAAATGACTGAATGTCCCAGGAACAGGAAATGTTGAATAAACTAGATCCAAATGAAACGATCAATAGAAAAAGTCCATGTTTAGCATGAAGACTTTGAACAAGGTAACAACCTGGGTCCATTTCTAGCCAAGCAGTGAAAAATGAATAAAAAAAGATTTAAACGGGCGCGCAGTATAGAAATTAAAGACTCTTTATACTCCCCACAGATAAAGACCAAACCGATAACCCCCTGAAATGATGAGAAGATCTCTCCACCAACACCTCCAGGTGACCTCCAGGAAGAAATAAACGTTGGTGTGTCTCTGTGGTGTCCCCGCATATCAGTAGACGGAGGACACGTCAATCTACCAATAAAACTGTTCCTATTGGCCGAACTCTGTGGCTGCATGATCTCGTGTGATTTATGATTCATACCTGGACAAGTTCAGTGTCCACCAGCACGACTCGTCTTTTAAGTGTCGTGTCCTTTATGATCCGCGGTGAGGCGGGGTTTAGTGCGCTGCGTGCTGTCATTTGAGGGGACGGCACAGCTGTCTTTTTCTTTTGCGCTCATCCCTGCCTGTCACCTCATTTTAACGTTTTAGTGTGTTTTATTCTTATTATCGTCCTGTGTGGAGTATTTATGATGCGCGTGATGCTGACTGACGTCTCAGGCGCCGTGGAAATGAATTTCCTCCCTGTGACCGAAGTGGAAATATTTCCATCGTAGAAAATGATCAGTCCCCCCAACTCTGGGTCTAAAGGGGTGTGTGCGTGTGTGAGTGTGTGTGTGTGTGTGAGTGTATGCGTGTGTGTATGTGAGTGTGTGTATGTGTGTGAGTGTATGCGTGTATGTATGTATGTGAGTGTGCGTGCGTGTGTGTGTGTGTGTGAGTGTATGCCTGTGTGTATGTGAGTGTGTGTGTGTGTGAGTGTATGCATGTATGTATGTGAGTGTGTGTGTGTGTGTGTGTGAGTGTATGCGTGTATGTATGTGAGTTTGCGTGAGTGTGTGTGTGTGAGTGTATGCATGTATGTATGTGTGTGTGAGTGTATGCATGTATGTATGTGTGTGTGTGCGTGCGTGAGTGTGTGTGTGTGTGTGTGAGTGTGTGTGTGTGTGAGTGTATGCGTGTGTGTGTGTGCGTGTGTGTGCGTGCGTGAGTGTGTGTGTGTGAGTGTATGCGTGTGTGTGTGTGCGTGTGTGTGCGTGCGTGAGTGTGTGTGTGTGTGTGTGAGTGTATGCGTGTGTGTGCGTGAGTGTGTGTGTGTATGCGTGTATGTATGCGTGTGTACGTGAGTGTGTGTGTGTGTGTGTGTGTACGTGCGTGCGTGAGTGTGTATGTGTGTGTGTGAGTGTATGCGTGTATGTACGTGAGTGTGTGTGTGTACGTGCGTGCGTGCGTGAGTGTGCGTGTGTGTGTGTGAGTGTATGCGTGTATGTATGTATGTGTGTGTGTGTGCGTGCGTGTGTGTGTGTGAGTGTGTGCGTGTATGTATGTGAGTTTGCGTGAGTGTGTGTGTAGAGTCTGGTTGTATAGAGTCTGGTTGTGTGCAGGTTTGATGGTAACGCTGCTGCTCTGTGCTGCTCTTCGCTGGGCGTCCAGTGTAATATTTAGAAGATAAAGGACTTCAGGTTCTGGATTGGTACTAAAAGGGTCCTGGTGCGCCGGCTCGCCTGGTTCACTGTGAGCGGATGATCTGGGGTCGGACCTGGTGGTTTTCAGAGTTGGGTGGATCTCGCGGGGTTCAGATGCTCTCCTTTCTCTCGCCGCAGCTCTTCCCCTGACGCAGGACTGCGACGCCGCCGCCGCCGGGCCGCAGCACAAGGCCGCGGAGGACGTGGAGGAGCTGGCCGCCAGCTACGAGCGCAAGCTGATCGAGGTGGGTGTCCCCTGGTCTCCCCGTACCTTCAGCTTTGTGTGTGGGAGGTGACCCCGTGTCAATAATTCATGATTGTGTTGATATTTCTTTAATGAGTCGTAATTCTGCTTATGTTGGTGAGAAGGATCTCGTAACTTATTCATGTATTGATGTTTTATGTATTTTCCAGCGCGTTTTATTTATTCATGCGTTCATTTGCTCAGCTGTCGCTCACCGTTGGTCTGTTGGTGCAAATTCCTCCGCTGATGTGTAACCGGATTTATCAAATCCATATCACACAACATTTACAGCATTTATCAGACGCCCTTATCCAGAGCGACTTACAACTCAGTAGTTACAGGGACAGTCCCCCCCTGGAGCAACTTAAGGTTAAGTGTCTTGCTCAGGGACACAATGGTAGTAAGTGGGATTTGAACCCGGGTCTTCTGGTTCATAGGCGAGTGTGTTACCCACTAGGCTACTACCACCACACAAGTCCGGGGTACGTGGTGAACTGCCACTGGATCAGATGGTGGGGCGTGGTCCCCCGCTCATCCACAGATGCATGAGGGTCTCTGCAGGATCGGCCCTATTTCCGGGTAGCTGGCCTACATGGGAAAGTGGGTTGTAACGTGTTGTATGAATCTGTGTGCGTTCTGAACTTCTTTATTTTCCCCCGAACATTCTGCTTTTCTACTTGAGCCCCTCTTCCCCCTCTCCCTCCCTCCATCATGGCCCATTAACCTCCATTGCTTTACTCCTCATTGGCCCGCTGGCGCTGGCTTCTGAGAGGCACGCAGCCTTCAGCAGCTCCGCTGAGAACCAGGACAGGAACAAGGCTGATAATGGGGTCTGGTAATGTCCACCGCCGGGGACAGCCCACGTGAAAAGCCTTCTCGGACTGAATAGGGCAGGTGCTACTTTCAGAAGGTTTTTACTGGGTTTCTGCTCAGGGTCTGCATGGCTCTATATGGATCCGGGACTGGGGACTGGGGGACTGCTGTCCACGTGTCCAGTGTGGTGCTGATAAGGTGTCAAGGTGTCAAGATGGTCTCATTCAAGTTCAAATGTTATTTGTCACATACACAGTCGTACACGGTATGATATGCAGTGAAATGCTTTTAGCGACTGAACAGAACCAAAAATGAGACTTTTACGTCTTTAACGTAAAACATAGAATATGTGTAACAGGCAGGGTGAAGGTGTGCAAATGTGTCAAGTGAAAGTAAAGTAAAAATCTGTGCGGATTGAGTCCAGAAGTTGTTTGAAAGTGCAGGATTGTATCAGTATTAGTGTTCTGTCCTATGTAGTGATGTGGTTGAGAAGTTCGTATGACCTGCGGGAAGAAGCTCCTCCTCATGCTCTCTGTGTTGGACTTCGCAGCAGAGAGAACAGCCCGTTGTTGGGGTGGGTGAGGTCCTTCACGATCTTCCTGGTCCTGGTCCAGCACCGCTTGCTGTAGGTTGATTGAAGGTCAGGGAGCTTGGTACCGATGATGCGTTCAGCTGATGGAACCATCCTCTGTAGGCCTCGCCCGTCCTGCATGGTGCTGTTCCCGAACCAGGCTGAGATGTTTCCCGTCAGGATGCTCTCTATGGGGCAGGAGTAGAAGTTCCTGGTCTTTTAGTGAATTGTGGGATTGGGGTGCAGGACGAGGATGATGATGTCACTGATTTCAGATCAGCTTAGAGTGACTCTAGTCCAGAGTACAGAAGTGTAATAAATGCTATTTTTAATAATTAATAAATACATTTCTCTTCAGTCAGAGATTACAAAATGATGTGGCGAGAGAGGGAGAGTGTGGGTGTGTGTGGGTGTGTGTGGGAGTGTGTGTGTGTGTGTGTGTGCGCATCTTAAGCTCGTTCCACAGCAGGATAGCTGCATCTTTAGCCCACCCTGCATCTCAAGGCTTCATTTGTCAGATTCCCTGAGGGTCTTACACAAGGTCACCATCTAAACTCCCTCACAATGAGCACCACTGCAGAAATAGATCCAAGTGTAATGGTCTGATCAGAGCAGATAGACGTCCACCTTCTCCAGACCCATTCAGGTATGCCGTGATGATGTGAATTATGAAATTAACGCTCTCCCTACCGTTAGTCGGTCAGCTACGATTCTTCTTCAGAACAGGAATCCCACAGTAGCATGTCATCGATTTTCTCATTTCAGCACATCCACATTCCCCCGTTACCCCGAAGCGGCCTGGGACGTGGAGGTCTCGGCTCGAATTAAACAGATTTGCACGTGGTGTCCAGCATGGCATTACATTTACATTTACAGCATTTATCAGACGCCCTTATCCAGAGCGACTTACAATCAGTAGTTACAGGGACAGTCCCCCCCTGGAGCAATTTAGGGTTAAGTGTCTTGCTCAGGGACACAATGGTAGTAAGTGGGATTCGAACCCGGGTCTTCTGGTTCATAGACGAGTGTGTTACCCACTAGGCTACTACCACCCACATTAGAACTTTGCTCCTATGACGATGAAGTTCTCGCGTCGAGGTTGCACGTGGACAGTGGGCGTGGGGCAGAACAACTATTACTGCCCCCGTCTTCCCAAAAGTCCCTTCTGGACGAGCGGAGCCGCGGCGTAATTCTCCTGTCAGGCTGAGCGCTCGCTCCCAAACCCAGACTGACACTTTATCTCCATACGCAGATGAAGCGCGCTCGGTGCTGACG
The DNA here is from genome assembly GCF_900700375.1 of Denticeps clupeoides. Taxonomy (NCBI): domain Eukaryota; kingdom Metazoa; phylum Chordata; class Actinopteri; order Clupeiformes; family Denticipitidae; genus Denticeps; species Denticeps clupeoides. The sequence goes on from NC_041714.1 coordinate 23,187,371, forward strand.
GCGGCCCGTCGCCGCGTCTCCGCCGTTTAGCTTCATCGCGGCTGATGCCAGTCTGGCAGCAGTCCCCCCCCCCCCCCTCAAAATGTCAAACGCGCCGCAGCGGCGAGGACCTGCTGGATGGGGCTTCAAACACGGCCTCTCCTCAGCCGGGTTCCAAATGCGGACCTCGCAGGTTGGTTGGCGGGAGGGAGCTGGCCTGTCCGCCCTGGCTCTCCTGGAGAACCACCGGCTTCCTAAAGATGGAAGCATCTGTGCAGAACTCTGCTGGAAATGAACATCGAAATCACATCAGCCCCGGTTTAATATTATTATAAATGTCCCGTTCAGGCTGAATTAAATCTGCACAAAAGCAACAAAATACATCAAAATAAATATGTAAATTACACACATGCACACAAATACACACATACAATGTAGAATTTCATTACTTACACATGAGTTAAAAAAGTTTCATATGGTGAAGGGGTCAAGTGTGGGGGTGTCAACTGCAGGGTCTGTTAAAGCCCATTGAGAGGAACTGTATGTGATTTTGTGCTGTGTGTGTGTGTGTGTGTGTGTGTGTGTAGGTGGCTGAAATGCACGGTGAACTGATCGAGTTTAATGAGAGGTTGTTCCGATCACTGCTGGCCAAAGATCATCTGATCAACCAGATGAGACAGGAGCTCATCGACCTGCGTGGACCTGTGAGTCCACACACACACACACACACACACACACACTCACTCACTCATCCTTTGTCTGCTCTCTTGGTTCGTGTTCACATTTTTTATATAATTTTTCTCATCTTTCCTTCGTCTCTTGGTGTAGGTTTCTTGCCTATTTCTGTCCTCATTGTGTCTCTCTGACACACACACACACACACACACACAGCGAGGATTACAGCCGGTTTGCCCTGTGCCCCATTTGTGATTGAGTGTGGAATGGGGATTATTATGGGGGTTGCTGTACAGTCTCCATATAGAGACAGCAGGGCGGCGGCTGCTGGCTCTCCAGTCGTGTGGAATAAATCATCTGAAAGTGCAGGGTTAGATTTTTGAAACCGATTGTAAATCTCACACCAGTAAAACTAGTAGAGAGTAAATCCATTTCCGCCGCCGGTTAACTATTGGTTGCCATCCCCCTTTCACGCCTCTCCAGATGTGCATGATGAATACAGTACCTGTGTTTCCATAAATGATCCTGCTTTATCTTGCTCTCCCTTCGCCTGGATGTAGTTGCCAGGAGACCTGAGCCAGACGTCTGATGACCCGAGTCTCTCCGACTTTGAGACGTAAGCTGCTCTCTGGTGAAGGGTGGCAGTGTAACCGGATTACATGGCCGTGCTCTTTTATCCAGCTCCTGCTCAGATCAAGGTGGAATCTGTCAGAATAAAGCGAAATAAATCATTTCCATGTGTGATGTGTATGAAGACGTTTCCTCTCCCCTCTGATGGAGATGCCGTGCACAGTAAGAAGTGAACACGGCATGAAGTTCATGTAAATGAGCAGGTTCCGTGTTCCCTGTACTGTGGGGTTTTAAGGTGAAGGAGTGGAGCAAGTGGCTCTGCAGTCTACAGTCCTGTTCCTCACGTTCTCATTTCAGAAGTCATCGTGCGCTGGTGAACGTTTGGATCCCGTCCGTGTTCCTCCAGGGCCGTGCCGCGAATGCCTACCACGTGTACCAGGTACGTGTGTGCATGTTCATCATTTCAAGCCGGGAGATAGTGAAATAAAACAACGTTTATCCGGAACCTGGTTCCACATTTCACAACGTTACATACTGACATGAAGTGAATGTGCGAAAAAGCAGCTACGTAAAGTGCAAACGGGACACGGGCGGAGCAGGAATAACCGAAAAACAACAGACACATCGCTAAAAAGCACACGGTGACACGGTGAAACGTGTATTTAACCATCACCCATGGTGAGCAGTGGGGACCATGACAGGCGCCCGGGGAGCAGCGTGTGGGATGGTCCCTTCATCAAGGGGACCTCAGTAGCACCTTGGCGGGTCGGGATTCAAACCTTCTGATTACGGGGCCACTTCCTTAACCGCCAGGCCACCACTGACCCACACTGTGTGCGTCAGACCAGAGTGGAAAGTCCCTGTGTGTTCAGGTGTCTGATGGATTGTGGTATGATGCTGTTGCAGAGTCTGACATTGAGGGCCCGAACGCTTCGGTACCTTTTGCCGGATGTTAGGAGGGTGAAGAGTCCATGTGAGGGGTGTGTAGAGTTCCTCACAATGCAGTTCCCAAACCAGACAGTGATGCAGCTTGTCAAAATGCTCTCAACGGTCCCTCTACAGAAGGTGGTGAGGATGTGTCGTAGAAGATTGGCTTTCCTCAGCCTCTGCAGGAAGTAGAGATTCCAGGAGAGGTTCTCCTCTAGATGAACACCGAGGAGCTTTGTGTTCTTGACTATCTTCTGAAGACAATAATCATCTCCTTCATTTTGTCCACGTTCAGAAATAGATAGTTGACCGTACTCCAGTCCATCAGTCGTTGCACCTTCTCTCTGTATGCTGACTCGTCGTTCTTGCTGATGAGACCCACCACGGTCGTGTCATCGGCGAACTACATGATGTGGTTGTGCACAGTTGTGCACATCTGTGCACAGTTGTGGGTCAGCAGGGTGAAGTGCTGCTGGAGATGAGGTCTCTCAGTCAGGAAGTCCAAGATCCAGTTGCAGAGGGAGGTGTTCAGGCCCAGCAGACTCAGCTTCTGGACCAGGTGCTGAGGAACGATGGTGTTGAATGCTGAACTGAAGTCTACGAACAGCATTCGTGTGTATGTGTCCTTATTGTCCAGGCGGGTGAGGGTCAGATGCAGGTTGGTGGCGATGGCATCGTCCGTGGAGCGGTTTGGTGAATTGCAGTTGGTCCAGGGTGGAGGGCAGCAGGGTCTTCATATGTTTCATGACCAGCCTCTCGAAGCACTTCATCATGACTGTGTAAGTGTGACGGGACGTCGTCATTGAGACACGACACTGAAGACTTCTTCGGCACGGATGGTGGTGGCCTTGAGCCACGCTGGAATGACGCGGTGCTCCGTAAGTCCCTGAGAACATCTGCAAGCTGGTCTTGACATTCTCTGTGCATCTTCCAGGGATGTCTGAAGGAGGCAGGGGGCATTTTTGCACAGATTTTTCAGGTCTGAAGTAAGGTGCTAACGGGTCTACTCGTGGTGAGTAACTGAGCTGCGGTTTTTGGGGGTCGTGAATAGTCAGTATTGTAATTTTATATTACTTTATTCGTTTTTTTTTTTTATGGTGCTCGTGGTGATAAATGGGTCCTGTCTCGCAGGGTGCTGACTGGAAGATCTTTATCCCCACAAACTCCAAAAAAATGGAACCTGCCATAACACATTGTGAGCAATAAAGCAGAGGAAGACACACGCAGCCAGTAAGGAAGATATGGCAGTGGCCTGCTCAGCAGTCCACCACTTTCACTGAATAACTGGCAGTGGTGGGTCCTTACCCCGACCGACTGTGTTCTCTGGTGTGGACTCATGCATCTTTCATGACGTTCTGCAGTGATGCGATTGGTGTGGAACGAGTCAATATTTGATGTGGCGAGTGAGAGGAAGGAGGTTTCCTGCAAACGCTGCCAGGAAACGGTCTGCTTAGAACATCTCGCGGGGCTCATCTTCACCCGTCTCATCAGTAACCACAGTGGTGTTATTTTGGGCGTGAGGAGCAATCAGGAAAACCTCAGGAAACGTTAAGTGTGGGGTTTTATCTTGTTTTAATGTACCGACACGCACACAAATCCCTTAAAATGTAATGCTCAAGCTTCACTTCAAATTACCGGGACGTCTGAATGATCCAAGTTTCAGAATAGTTTCATTTAGATACTAACAGTAAAATAGCAACAGACAGTAAATACTGGAATAAGCTGCAGAAATATCATTTCATTTCTCATATTCTCCAGCTCCGCTTCTTTATCTACATGAATCAGACTACTAGTAAAACCGTTGGCTGGGGACTGTCAGTTGGAGCTGATCGGTGCTTTTTGCATATATAATTAATTTTAGTCGGAATAAATATATTTACATTTGAATGAAATAAAGTCAGCGCACCTGTTTCATAAAAGCATTGAATGTTCAACCTGCGCGGCTTTCCAAAAGGCAGCATTCATGCAGAAGGATTGTGGGGGATTCCGGTTCTTCCTGTACGATACGGTGGAGCGTTTCAGACACGCCGTCAAAGATGTGACTGACGGGTCTGAGGTGTGCAGACACATGTCAGCTTCAGGAGCGTCATGCATCATCCAGCAGTGCTAGAACCTGTCACATGGTTGCTTGAGAACTGATCCCCACTCTGCATGTGGTGCCCATTTCAGAACCTACTCGTGTTCTTGTAGAGCACATAGAACATCGGAACTGTTATTGAGCTCTTTGTTCATTTTTTTTACTTTTAGGTCTCACGGTCTTTAGTGCTGATATTGGTGTGATCTGCAAACATCTGATTTTATTGCTGTTTGCTGAGGGACATCAGTGATGGAGCTCTGCTTCATGGGCACACACACACACACACACACACACAGGTGAATGATGATGGGAGGAACTGTCCTCCTCGTTCCTCAGTTGCCTTTTGGATGTGGGTGGATTGAGTGGATGGTTCTGAATGGTCCTCTGTGGAGTTGGGTGTGGGTGTAGGACCATATGAAATCAGTTTTATTTTTTCCCCATTTTTATCCTTCTGAATTTTCCCGTTATAAATGTATTTATTCACCTAAAACAATCACATTTCATCACTTCTCAACAAATTTCTTTACTGCTTACTTTTGTAAATCATTTACATGTAATCAACAAAAACACAGATTGTTCTTGCAAATAACTATTTCACAATATTTCACATTCTTCCATTTGGAGAATACAAAAGCTTTGCATTTGAAATCAACTTAAAAAACGTATCCAATAAATAACCGTTGGGGAGACCTGGACTACAAAAAGTGGCGCATACTTGCATAATGAACTGGAACCATGTTAGGATGGTTGAAAGAACCGCGCCCAGATGCTGAGAGGCTGATGTAGTGTTCCTATCGATGGTATTACCTTTGGAGATGTATGCTTCTCAGGGGACTATCGGGGTTCCAGCGAATCTCTTGGTCATGGCTGGCCGTGCATTTACATTGCGTCCCACCTCAACATGAAACAGTGGGCTGCAGCGGCCAAAATTGCACCTTTAACAGTGGATTCCATTGTATTCTGTCCACGTTGTGCATCACAGAGATCACAGGGGCCAACACGGGGCCATTCCGCACCCTTCAGTTTTCCGACATTAGAAAGGATTCTAGTGAAATGATCTTAATGGCTTGTTTCAGGTTCCTCTTCCTTGTCCGTCTTGTTCACCAGTCGTTTCCGACTTCACTCCCAGGCCCTTGTCTTCTTTGTCTTCTGGGGATCATCGCTTTACGTGACTGGCTCTCACTTGACTCTGTCCTGCACCAAGATGATGGAAGGATCAGCCATCAGGAGTCATCTAATGCTCTCCTTCAAATGCTGCATTCTGCAGAGCACAGAAGCTATTTTCAGTGCCGTGAAGGTTGATTTTCATCCTAATTTAGACGTTTGCTTCAGGTATTTTAAGATGTTTGGTCAGGACGATTATCAAATTTAATTACGGTTTCCATTTGCTTGAAATGGCTCTGTTTTATCTGTCAGCAGCTGGATTTGTGCATTTTCCTTCTTCAGATAAAGAATTAATTTGTAATGATGGGGGAGGGGAGACTCTTCTGGGGCAGAATTGCTTCCAGAAATATATATGCTAATGAGCATGCCCAAATTGGATTAAGTTGGCTTTAATGCACTGTAGGGTTTGTCATTAGATTTCTCGCTGATGACAACACACAGGCTATAATGGAGCCTTTATGTGGGTTTCGGCACAAGTAGGGGCTTTTTTAGTCTGTAACTGTTGGGCAAACAACAGATTTGCTCCGGCATTTTTTCAGCGATCCCGCCGTGTGTGCAGTGCTTGAGATTTAAGTAACAAGATGGGCGGCAATAATAAAACTACAGATGAGACCGAGGAATAAAGTCCTGCACCGGGCATGCCGAACCCCGAGCTGCCGAGGTGCCACTGAGGTCCCCTTGATGAAAGTACCTGTCATGGTGCCCACCAAGGGTGACTGTTAAATACAGAGGACACGTTTCACCGCGTCACCGTGTGCTGTGCCGCAGTGTCTCACAATCACGTCACTTTGGCTTCATAATATCAGTGAAAACCTCTCTTTGCCGACACCATCTTCATCATCTGTCCTCAGGTCTACATCAGGATCCTCGACACCGAGTGGAACGTGTACCGGCGCTACACCGAGTTCCGGGCTTTGCACACGCACCTGCGGACGCGGTTCCCTCAGGTGGACGCCTACAACTTCCCCCCGAAAAAAGCCATCGGAAACAAGGTGGGTGAGAGGAGTCTAATTCCGGTCCGCATCTGATGTTTCAGCAAGGTTCTACTGATGGGTGCCGGAGCACACGCTCTCCCTCTAATTGAATAGAAACGCCGCGTCTTCTCCTGATGCGTGCCACCCCGCAAACAGACACTTCTGCTGGTGCAGCTGTATGGGCGTGTGTGCCGGGCAGCAGGTTTTATTTTAAATCACGATAAATGGGCGAGAAAAGAAACTAGCTGACAGAAACTCTGGGTGGGCATCTCCTGTCCTCCTCGATGTGTCCACCCCTGCCGGTCTGTGGAGCAGGTGAACATCGCACTACTCTGACCTGGAAGTGAAGCTGCTGTCCTGTAGGGCTGAATTGGCAAGGATCTCACGACACTCATCGCGGTGCACGGCTCACGGTACGACTAGATCATGATATGTTGTGATGCTGTACATGTGGGGATGCTCTACAAGCAAAATACGAGATGCTGTGCACTCAGAACTGAATTTTGGATACAGAAATATCAATATTTGATGTCCCTGTATTGATACCATGTCACAATATATTGCTGTATTGACTCTTTTAACACCCCTACTGTCCGGCAAGAACTCATTTAATATTCATTTGATGCTGGATTGCTTGTGTGGTGGTACAGAATAAAACAGATTAAAAGATTGACTGATATGTTAAAGGTCTTATAGGACTTTGCTTTTTCAATGTATTGTCCAATACCAAAAAATGCCACTTCTTTAAGGTTCCCAATCAAAAGAAAACCCCCAAAAAACACAATTCCTGAATAAATTAGCACAATCAAAGAATTATACTAATTAATGTTCAAAAGTAATGACTTTTCCCAACGTAGAACATTTCAAAAAGAAAATCTATTTCAGACGCTTTTTATTTGATTGTTCATCATGGGTCTTTGATGACTTGCTGTCTGATCGTATGACGTAAGGAGCTGGGTTTGAATTGGGGCGCAGAAGTATAGCAGGCAGGGATGCTTTCAATGACCTTAGTGGATAAGCTAGTTTGCACGCCCAATGTGAACTAGTTCACGGTCATACTGCTAAAGTGGAGTCCCAAACCTTCTGAGAACTGGGTTCTGAACTCCGGACTAGATGGAACACAGAGTGATTATAAAGTTTAAGATGGTTCCACCCCAACTATTGACATTGACTATTGACGTTCTTGGTACAAGTTTTGGTGGCAGTGTCCTTGATCTGTTAAAAGTCTGAACGTTGCTCATATTCACTCGTTCTGCTTTTTGCTTCCTTTAATATCACCTGAGCAAGTGCTTCTGGTCCATTTTCTTCTATTAAATCAGCAGGGCAGATGCTGTTCAGATGCTATTGTGTATTTTGACAAAGTAAGGCCTTAGGTTCTGTCTTTTTGAGGAATACATTGGACGTTTTTTTTGCTGAGGAGGACCTACACTTGCCTGCTTTTAGAAACAATGACAGTCCCAGGACTGAGCCTTGAGGGACTCAACAGGTACAGTTTATCAGCGAGGAAGAATAACTTGTTTAAGATGTGCCAGACTGTAATTAATGGTCTAGGCTCTGCTGTTACTGATCTCTGGATCTGGGTTTTTCTCAGAGGGAGCAGATTATATTGATTTACCCTCCTCCATCCTCCCTGGACAATTCTCCAATCTCTCTGATCACTGCACACAACCTTGGGGTAACCATGGACAATTCCCTCCTTTTTTTTTCTCACATTGCTAATCTTTCTCGCTCGTGTTGATTCCTTCTCTGCAACGTTCGAAGCATTCATCTATTTTTATCTGCACAGGCTACTTAGATACTTGTCCAATCTCTGGTCATCTCCAAACTAGACTACTGTGCATCACTCCTGGCTGATCCAGAATGCTGCAGCACGACTTGTTTTCAACCTTCCCAAAATCTCCCACACCGCTCCACTGCCACGTTCCCTCCACTGGCTTCCTATATCTTCCCACATCAGGTTCAATATGCTACAATGAAGACCTCCTACCTCAAATCCCTTATCATTCCTGTCCTCCAGCACTGCTCCACTGATTCCACCATCTAGCATTCATCTAGACTTGGAGACTTGGAACCTCCACTAGATGTCCGAACAGCTGAGTCACTAAAGATCTTCAAACAGAAGCTAAAAAGCGAAGGAAAATCTTAATTAAATGTATGTATAGTTAATAAACGAGAGTTATTTAACGAACCATATTTGCAGTTCAGTTCCTTGTGAACAAAGTGCGGAATTTACAGTGATAGACATTTTAAAACACGCGTGTTAGTCGCTCTGGATAAAAGGGTCTATGTGACATCTAAATGTCCTTAATGGTTGAAATCTATTGCAAAGTTCAGATTTGACTTAAATAAAACACCCGTGTTGCTTAAAATAAAATAGCAATTATATGAAATCACTCATTGCTGCAAAATGTCTTCAAAGCAGAATGAATTAAAATGGATCACAAGCTGGCTTTCTGCAGCATGATGCAAGAAAAGGGACTCCAATACCCCTACCATCCTGGCCATTCCCTACCCTTCACTTTCCGAGCCTTGGTTCCTCCCAAGGACGCGTTGTCACACGTTTCGCTCTGAGAGCGTCCCCATGTTCCGTCCCTCGCCGAGACGCTGCACACTCAGCTCAGGCCTTCAAGTCTCCAACTGGCAGGGAGCCGTTCCAGCACCGACAGCTTCTTCTTTAAATATGTACCGTAATAAGTACTAAACCAGAGAGGGTCGTGGTGGCGAATTTATAAAAGACCAGGTTGGCGTTCAACACTTCATCGTTTACAACAGTTGCCGGTCTCCCCGGAATGCAGGAGGACTCGTCCTTGTCCCCGTTGTTGGGGTGTGTGACAGACACGGCTGTGATGCGGCGCCCGTGTACGGTGCAGACGGAGGCTCGGTAATATGGTGTCGCCATCGCGGCCCTGCAGGTCCTGTCTCTTGCCCGCGTGATTGAAAGATGACCACCAGAGGCACCGTTGCCAGCCGGTTCGGTGTGTGTGTGTGTGTGTGTGTGTGTGTGTGTGTGTGTGTGTGTGTGGGGCCATTTGTCACGGCAATGTGAACAAGGCCCCGCGGTCCCCGCAGCATCTTGGCCCTGTGTCCAGGTGGGACGCCTGACAAATGTGACGGCTTCCCAGCAGGTCCAGGGCTACGCGGAGACACCGGCGGTTATGTCCACTTCAGAATGAACGTCTGAGATAATAAAAGCGGCTTCATAATGTTCTTTCATCTTTTAAACCTCCAGGCCTGGAGACATAAGAAGGATAATAATCACTTTACATGATGCGGTTTTTAATTCATGTTGATGATCATTCTTCATAGCTCATATATAATGTAATAATGTATAATATGACATGTATAAAATATGGTGTTTGTGTCGGTAGCAGTGCGGACTTGTTCCTCCTGTAATTGTCCCAGCAGTCCGGATAATTAGTCCTGCTCCGAGTCGGGGACGAGCGGTAAACTCGCCCTGGCAGGCGGAGCCGATGTGACTCCGGCGCTGCTCCGAACGGGCTGTTCCGTCCCTGGATCCGGGGCGTCACCGAGGCGTCACCGAGGCGTCACCGGGGCGTCACCGGGACGGGCGAGTGGCGCTTCTGCCCTGGAGCCACATTTCAGCAGATGTGGCCGACACAACACCACTTTTAAAACGTTCCATCCGCTGCTTTCTGTCCCGTTTGCCACGGAGGTCCACTTTTCCCCGTCTTCTGTACAGAACCGGTTCTGGATGAGAAGACTGTGGTGTTGCACCAGGGCCGAATGTGAAGTTCTCCTATCTGTGTAAACCGGTTCTGGAGGAGAAGACTGCGAGTGAAGTTCTGTTGTTTGTGTAGAACTGGTTCTGGATGACGAGTGAAGTTCTGTTGTCTGTGTAGAACCGGTTCCGGACTCTGAGTGAAGCTCTGTTGTCGGTGTAGAACCGGTTCCGGACTCTGAGTGAAGCTCTGTTGTCGGTGTAGAACCGGTTCCGGACTCCCAGTGACGTTCTCTTGACTGTGTAGAACCGGTTCTGGAGGAGAAGACTGCGAGTGAAGTTCTGATGCCTGTGTAGAACCAGTTCCGGATGACGAGTGAAGCTCTCTCGTCGGTGTAGAACCGGTTCCGGACTCCCAGTGACGCTCTCTCGTCTGTGTAGAACCGGTTCCGGACTCCCAGTGACGTTCTCTGTGCTTTGTAGAACCGGTTTCCGAACTCCCAGTGACGTTCTCTCGACGGTGTAGAACCGGTTCCGGACTCCCAGTGACGTTCTCTCGTCGGTGTAGAACCGGTTCCGGACTCCCAGTGAAGATCTGTTGTAGGTGTAGAACCGGTTCCAGACTCCCAGTGACGTTCTCTGTGCTTTGTAGAACCGGTTCCGGACTCCCAGTGACGTTCTCTCGACGGTGTAGAACCGGTTCCGGACTCCCAGTGACGTTCTCTCGTCTGTGTAGAACCGGTTCCGGACTCCGAGTGACGCTCTCTCGTCTGTGTAGAACCGGTTCTGGAGGAGAAGTTCTGATGTCTGTGTAGAACCGGTTCCGGACTCCCAGTGACGCTCTCTCGTCGGTGTAGAACCGGTTCCGGACTCCCAGTGACGCTCTCTCGTCGGTGTAGAACCGGTTCCGGACTCCGAGTGAAGCTCTCTCGTCGGTGTATAACCGGTTCCGGACTGCGAGTGACGTTCTCTCGTCTGTGTAGAACCGGTTCCGGACTCCCAGTGACGTTCTCTCGACGGTGTAGAACCGGTTCCGGACTCCCAGTGACGTTCTCTCGTCGGTGTAGAACCGGTTCTGGAGGAGAAGTTCTCTCGTCGGTGTAGAACCGGTTCCGGACTCCCAGTGACGCTCTCTCGTCTGTGTAGAACCGATTCTGGAGGAGAAGTTCCGATGTCTGTGTAGAACCGGTTCCGGACTCCCAGCGACGTTCTCTCGTCGGTGTAGAACGGGTTCCGGAGGAGAAGTTCTGATGTCTGTGTAGAACCGGTTCCGGACTCCCAGTGACGCTCTCTCGTCGGTGTAGAACCGGTTCCGGACTCCGAGTGAAGCTCTCTCGTCGGTGTAGAACCGGTTCCGGACTCCGAGCGACGCTCTCTCGTCTGTGTAGAACCGGTTCTGGAGGAGAAGTTCTGATGTCTGTGTAGAACCGGTTCCGGACTCCCAGTGACGTTCTCTCGACGGTGTAGAACCGGTTCCGGACTCCGAGTGAAGCTCTCTCGTCGGTGTAGAACCGGTTCCGGACTCCCAGTGACGTTCTCTCGTCGGTGTAGAACCGGTTCTGGACTCCGAGCAAAGCTCTCTCGTTGGTGTAGAACCGGTTCCGGACTCCCAGTGACGTTCTCTCGTCGGTGTAGAACCGGTTCCGGACTCCCAGCGACGTTCTCTTGTCAGTGTAGAACCGGTTCCAGACTCCGAGCGACGCTCTCTCGTCGGTGTAGAACCGGTTCTGGAGGAGAAGTTCTGATGTCGGTGTAGAACCGGTTCCGGACTCCCAGTGAAGATCTCTTGTCGTGTGTGCAGGACAGCAGGTTTGTGGAGGAGCGGAGGAAGCAGCTGCAGAGTTACCTGCGCACGGTGATGAACAAGCTGATCCAGGCGCAGCCCGAGTTCGCGGCGCAGCCGAGCAGGGAGACTCTGCTGCGCCTGCTGCCGTTCTGCAGGTGAGACCCGCCCCGGGCCAAGAACGGGCCAAAAGTTCACACCTTGTCACCTAATAAAGCCGATTTGTCCCGTTTCTGAAGCACGTCATGCCGGTAAGAACCGCTCGGCGCCGTGCTGTAACGAGAAGGCGGAACCAGATGGAATTAAAAGGCCGTCCTCGGCGCTAATAGACCCGCTGGCTGTGAGGCTGCGGGTTCGGTCCCCTGCCAGCGGCCGCGTCTCGGTGCCGCTCTAATTAGGGCCGATTTTCCCCGGTTACCACCAGAAACGGCGTCTGAGCGCGCGCTGGCCTGCTGAGAACATCACAGAGCCGAGTCGTCCTGCTGAGCTGCATCATGATCAGCCCGGTGATCAGCCCGCATTAACATGGCCGATCGATCCAGATGAGAAAATAATCATCAAAAAATACACATTCAAACAGAGCCGTTTATTCCACTGAACATCTCGGCATTTTAGTCAGAATCATCCAGGACTGTTTTCGTTAATGAAAATTATGATTTAATCTGTTTGGTCATTTTATTTAACCCAGTAAATTTAGTGAAAACGGGAAAGTGACGCGTGATGTGAAACACAGCAGCGCAGCACACAGTGACACGGTGAAACGTGTCCTCTGTATTTAACCCTCACCCTTGGTGACAGTGGGCACCCTGACAGGCGCCAGTAGTGGCACCTTGGCGGCTCGGGACTCGAACCCGCAAGCTCCCGATTAAGAGTTCACTTCCTTACACGTCAGGCCACCACTACAAGCACAAGACAAAAACCAACATTTATTTGAACTAAACCGATTTCAGAATGAAAAGAAAGTTTATTAGACCCCGGAATCCTGGACAGGAAAGAACAGGATGTTCCATCCTGAGACCTGATTGGATGGGACCGTCAGGAACGGCAACACAACTGTTCTGATTGAAGGAATTGTTTGTGTGCGTGACCTTGTTTCCTCACAGGGACTCTCCTCAGACCGGTGATGCAGGGACCCGCACGCCACGCTCCAAAACCTCGTCCCGGTTTCCCCGTCTGGGACGGAACCAGAACCGCGACGCCCGCAACCCCGAACCCCAGAGCGGCGACCTTTAACCCATGACCTGCCGCAGCTGTCAAGCAGCTGAGGAGGCAGAAGGACGCTCACCCACCCACAGGTCCCTGACAGATCCTTGTCCATCAACTGGTCCAGGTGTGCAGCAGGAGACATTTACATGGACCGTTACAAACAGAGACGAGCTGCCAACTTCACCGAACCAAAGCTTTCAGCCAATCCAGAACCCAGAACCCAGAACCCAGAACCCGCCTGAGACACATGGCACTGAAACGCCTTCGGAGTCCCTCTCAGTTTGTGCCGCAGGTGTCCATTCTTCCTGGACCTGTACCGATTACTCTTTTGTGCCACATCACCATGTGAAAGGACACACACACACACACACACACACACACACACACACACTCTCTCACTCATCCAAAAAGTGCATATAGTGTTGCAACGTAAGCCAATCACGTCTCCCGCTTTAGTAGCTGTAGTGGGGCGCGGCACGGCGTGCCCGGGTGGGTGGGCGTGGCTCGCCGCGTTACTTCTAGAATAAGGAATGGAATTAAAGATGAGATTGTTTGCATGTTTCTTTGTGAGGTTCTGCTGAACTGATGAATATTCTTTTTCAAAATAGAATTTACTTTTATTACTTTTTTTACATGATTTTTTCAATTTTTAATCATGAAAGGCTACAATTAAGCACCAAATGATTAATTGGTGCATAATTATTACTTTGGCTGAATTTGTGTTGGACAGTTTGTGGGTCGCCACTCAACACCAGCTTTCCTGCCAAACTTCCTGTCCAGCCTGTCTTCACATCTGTGGGAGGACGGACTGGCGGTCCAGGCGTCCTGTCCCCGTTCTGGCCAGTGAACATGTACACTATACTACGTATCCAGTACACCTCACACTAATTCAGAGGAGACCCCATTTGTAATGATTTGTTAGGGTCACATAGTCAAACCACTTATGAGTCTTCTTCTGAGATCGTTGCCAAACCTTTTGAGGTCCAGTATGAAGACCCGTGCTGTTAACATCTCGTACATCCTCCATCTTTATCAGTCTGGAACTTTTTCCAAGATGAATAAAAATGTGGAAACATCAATCAAGTGGTGTCTCATGTTTTTTTGTGTGTAAATGTCCTGCAGCTCTTTGCTTCATGGATGCTGAGGGCATCTAGACCTGAGGGACTTGTAATTGGAAGGTTCTGGCGACAGCGGTGGTCTAGTGGGTAAGGAAGTAGACCCGAAATCAGACGGTTGCTGATTCGAATCCCAAGGTTCCACTGAGGTCCCCTTGATGAAGGTCCCGTCCCCACACGCTGCTCCCTGGGCTCCTGTCATGGTGCCCACTGCTCACCAAGGGTGACGGTTAAATGTAGAGGACACGTTTTGTCCTAAATCGTTTCATTGACTTCCTCTGGCCAGTTTGTCTGGAACACACGTTACCCCTCATCTGGTCCTGAAGCAGACCACCGTATAGCAGACCGCTCGGACCCCAGAACAGCGGCGTTTGTGTGCAGGGTGGTTCCCTCGGTGCGTTTTTCAATCCTGTCACTCCTGTAAACCTCAGGGACTCCAGATGAGGGTCAGTTTAGTGGCACAGCCCCGCCCCGAGTGTCCTGGACGGGAGATCCACTGAACTGGAGCTCTTTTGTGGACCCTGCCGGTATGAACCATATTAACAAAAAACATACAACATAATGTTCTTTATAGTCTTCAATCAGCTAGTCATCATTTTTGAGGGAATAAACCAATGAAACATTTTAATGTGTTAGGGGGGGTCAACAGCAATGGAACTCGAACCTTTCTTTGGTTGGTGATGAAGTTGGGTTGATGAGGGTTTGTTTTTTGACTGTTTTCCCCCGGGACACTTCACACAAGAAGGGAGGAAATATTGAGTCACAATCATGAAAAACCAGGATTTGCAGATATGAGGCCCATGGCCATAAACTGGAAATAGAACTTTTATTAATGTGCTTAATGGATGAACATGCATCCATGGCAACAATACTGTTCATGGTAAATGAATTCTTTTAGGAACAGGAGACTGTAGGGGTGGGACGATATTCATTCTCCCTCTGGTGACAAAATACTGAAATGCTGATGAACATTACTGATCTAGCAAGGTTTTTTGCCGAATGCCTATAGTTTAAAATTCTCTAGTATTAGACCCCAAAATAAGATCCGGACGGTCTGCTGGGCTTGAAACCGGCATGTGTGATAGAACCCAGAACGCACGTGAAGGTATCAGGCATTTGGGCATTTTGGAAGCCGACAGGACCCTTCAGATTTGTGATGGTGCTGCAGCATGGTGTGGGTGGTTAGATGGTTCGCTTCCCAGAACATTGAACAAACAAGAATGGAAAATGTGTTGTTTAAAAAAAGAACTAAATGAGAATTTGGGGGGTTTTTGTGCTGCTTTAGTAACGCGCCCCGGGCCTACGCTCCCCTCCACGTGCTCGCCGCCGTTTTAATGAGTGGGAGCAGCTGACAGGTCCGTAAATACAACGTGGCGGCGGAGGTTCCACGTCACTTTTAACCGCTCAGCTGGACCCGGCGTCTTCCAGGACCAGGACTATTCAAACCCGCAATTAGGATTATTTCTAAAACGCAGAAGGTGAGCTTGACGACGTGTTCGATGTTTTATTATAGACAGCGTTTAAAAAGGGGCGGGGCCTGGCGTACGCCCACGTTCATCCCCTCCCTTTCTCCTCCACTTCTCTCCAGTTTCGACACGTGGCCACGCCCACTACCAACACCAACATGCCGGTTTCCGGCGGAACATACATGGTGCAGGTCACACCCTGGATCTGGGTCAGCCGTCATTTCCATATTTACGTAAGAGCTACTTTTCTGACCTTTTTGTCAATTCTAAGGGAAACAGGAGCTTCTCCCTGCTGGCTGCTCTAGAAAACTGGATTTACGCGGCCCGCCGAGAAGACCTCGGAAAGAGTAAAAAATTCTCCATTCGCCATCCTTCTCGCACCCAATCCAAGCATTCTGTAGGGTGAACTAGCGAGCGCTCCCCACATGCCAGGAAAAGACGTCCCCGTGATCCTCAGTAGGAACCTCTAATCCTCGAATCATCTGGAACCAACTGATTCCGAAAAGTGGACGGTCCACGTCAGGCCAGCGATGATCAAATTAACATGGCTGCCACTTCTCCAGCCTCGGCTCCGGCAGCACGTTTCCCGCTCCGGGGAGAACTCCATATTTAGCTTGATCTGCGCATCATTTTAACGTGAAGTCCAGAGATGGAAAAACACATTCTGTGGATCCACCGAGTTTGTGTTCGAAAACAATACTGAAGCAGTAGATGAAATATTTACCAATATGGTTTGGTGCACATCTGGATGAAGGTCTGCTGATGATGTTCCTCTCACCTCTGGCAAAGCGCATCAAAGCTTCCTGGTTGTGGCTTCCTGGAGCTTCATGTTTATTCTTTAACAAGGCTGCTCCTTGGGGAAATGGAGGCATGTTCCATACACTGAAATCTGCCAACAGACCACATGGGGTTCAGTCTGCTTTTCTCAGGAGACTGGGGTGTTGGGTCCATCAAAGTAAAAAAAAAAAAAAAAAAAAACGTTTTCCATGTCACTTTTCTCATCTGAACCGTCCTTCTAAAATCAAACAGTGTCTTCTGCCAAGTTATTATTTAATACTTGCATATTTTCTGAAGGACTTTGCCCATGTGATGAACGTGGTTTTCCAGACCGGGTCTTGAAGTAAAGTGTAGATAAACCAACAAGGCCAGAGGTTGGTTCCAGTTCCCAGATCTATAGATTTTATTGGCCACGTTTCATCCTGACTGCCAGCTTTGAGATGATAGATGAGCGCCGAAGCTGCAGACCAGGGCTCACCTGGATGGCCAGCGGTCAGTTTACAGTAATGGAGCTTCCTCCCTGCGGCAGGCTGATCCCAGCACAGCGCTGCAGAGCCGCTCTGCTCTGCTCGGCTCTTCTCTTCTCCTTCGTTTGCTCATCTCCGTGTTTCATTTCAGACTTTTGCGGGTTTGAGAATGTAAGATTCCCCCGTGATGGCTGCACCGCGGTGTTAACGGTAACGCTCGCAGCATCATGCATTAATAATAACGGTAGGCAGAATACGGCAGATTACGGCACAAAACCGAGTTTGGCGGGGAGGATGCCGCGCGGTGTTTGGGGTCTGAAGTTGAAGCCAGCTGGCAGTGGGGCAGGACCGAGCCGAGTCCCTTCCCGAGAAGCCAGGTGACAACGTGCTGCCAGCAGCGGCTAAATGAAGCTGTTAGACTGAGACGCGTCTGCCAGCAACACCAGCAACTTCTTCAACCATTTACTCCATCACACCATGCGGTCTGTAGGTTGGTGTGAAGAATCAGTTCTCTGCCTCTGTGACTTCCGGAGTAAACTATGGGCTGGTCATGAGTGTTTAAATGCAGGGGTTAACAGTTAACCAGTTAACCCCAACCCAGGCCGTGGCTCAGGCAGTATAGACGAATGCTGAGGGCCCCATCCATCCAGGGGACGCCACAAAGAGAAAACTACTGTGTCTAGATATGAAAAGAACAAAACCACATGAACTTACCTGCAAAGCAAAGCCTACTAAGTAGTAGTGATAATGACATTGATAATGATACATAATGTTCCTAATGAGCCCACTGCAGTGCACCTTCTGTCCATCCCATGGCTCCAAATTTGGGCCTGTTTTAATGATTTGATAAGAGTGTGATCGAGCGAGGAACCAAAGCAGATAGATATGCTGGTATGTAGAATAACATCACGTTAAATATGGGATATTTGCACATTTGCACATTACACAGCAAGTGTACATGTAAGATATTTTTTAAACAATTTGAGCTTTATCGTCATTTCAGATGGTACGTAGTGAAACGGAACGTTTCTCCGGAACTTGGTGCTACACGTAACATTTGAACTATTAGACAATGTTATATACTGACATAAAGTGCACGTGTGTGACACCGACAAACTGAGTGACATAAAGTACAAACAGGGGACCCAGGCAGTGCAAGAATAACATTTAACAAGAAGACAGACAGCACTAAACTAGTGAAATGAATAATAAATGTGCAAATAACAGTGCAAATACTACCGTGCAAAATGGAACAGTGACAGTGCATTAATAGCTAATATTACAGATAGATAATCATACACTATAACAGAGGTAGTGTGTGTGTGTGTGAGTGTGTGCATGTGTGTCAGACCAGAGTGGAAAGTCCCTGAGTGTTCAGGTGTCTGATGGATTGTGGGATGAAGCTCTTACAGAGTCTGACAGTGACTCTTCGGTACCTTTTTCCCGGATGGTAGGAGGGTGAAGAGTCCATGTGAGGGGTGTGTAGAGTTCCTCACAATGCTTGTGGCTTTCCTGGTGCAGCTTGTTTGTCCGTTGTGGAGGGAAGAGACACTACGATGAACAGCGCTGGACTGAGTACACAACCCTGAGGAGATGAGGTCTCTCAGTCAGGAAGTCCAAGATCCAGCTGCAGAGGGAGGTGTTCAGGCCCAGCTTCTCGACCAGGGGCTGAAGAATGATTTCTAATCAGCAATTGATTTCTAATTTCCAGATTTTCAGCTTCAACGGCTGTGAAGTATGAAATATCAAGACAAGATACAGTGCAAAACATTTGCCAGCAGGGTGATAATAAACGTACAAATTGCATAAATTCAGAATTGCTCATGTTTTGTGTGGCCATGAAACAGTTTAGGCCCCTGGAGGAATCAGTAACCACCTTCAAGAACGTTTTTCTTCAATTCTCCTGAAATAACGCTTAAGCCTCTCCAAATTAGGAGCAGTGTAGATTTAGAGAATGCAGTTTGTTGTCTTAAAGCGGCTGAAAGGTCGATAAGGCCTGACCCAAAATCAATAAGCCTGCAGGTACCATCAGACTGTCTGATAACCACTGAAAACAATCAAATCCAACTTTCCGACAGAGGAGAGCAGCAAGTCCGATTCAACATTCCTGAACCTCAGGTGCATTTGGACAGAAGGTGTCCTCTGGGTGGGTTCTGTTCCTGATCACGGGCTCCCCGTCACTTAACATGATGTCAGGATGTGTTTTCAATGATGAAACTATGCACCTGACATGCTGCTACTGGAGGCTTCAACAGAAGAAACCAGCTTTCTCTATATAGCCAAGAACCACGATGTACTGTAGTATATTCTGAGCGCACTGTAGGTCAGGTTATCTGCGGTAAAGAATATTTAACAGCTGTGTTGCTCTAAAATAAATAAGTAAAATGAAATCTAAACTCATATTTTAACACCGCATTGATCCTAGTAGGAAGTCTCCAGACACCTTCTTTTTACCGTACTGAATTACAATATTCAGGTTGAAGAGCAGATGTAGAAGACCAGAAGTTCATGCCTCAGCGGCCTAGAGGGGTGAGATTAGTGGTATATGTGCAGTTTGTCCCGTAACGAGTGAGCAGCGCACTGAAGCGAGCAGCGTGTGTTTGATTTCGTGTTCAGAGGAAGGCAGCGGCATCTCCGGGGATGCCCGCCTCGCAGCTGTGCCAAATGTAGGTCATGTGACCTGACAAAGGCGAGGGGAGATTCCATGTGGGGGGGTGCTCCACTCTCTGGGTCTCCAGGTTCTCTTCTGGCTCCCTGCCCCATAACTGGGTTCAAACCTGTATCCAGGTCTACATTTGCACTTTTTAATGGTGAAAGTGCTTCATCATATGGGTGGAACCTTCTGACCACCACTGATGGTAGCCATTTTTCCACCAATACACTCACCACATCCACTGGAGACGTTGTGAGAGATATTGCCAATTCAACAAAGGGGATTATTATGACCAAAGTTGAAAGGGCCATTTCATGACTATCCTGGGTGTCAGAGAACCACCAGAAAATAACAGGCATCTTTCCACCAGGTTGCCTATCGTGAAAATCTGACTTTGTGCGATTATTTACCTTTAACAGTCCCCACGATTAGCTTCAGCATCCAAATCCCAATGCTGCTTTTCACTTTTGGCTATAACACCAGACATTGTCCATGAATCATCTGATCATGCAGCTCACTACACAGTTCGACGGTTGGATGATATACGGTCGGTATATATACGGTGTTTCACCTGCAGCAGGTTGTGTGTTACTCATGTCGTTTCTGGGGGTTTTAGTTCCTTTCGGTCAGATGATCTCCTTTGATCTCCGTGTGTCTTAACAAGAACTCAACATTGTGATGACCAAAAAAAATGACACCAAAAGCTGATCTGAGAACAGCACATAAAACTGGGTTAAACTGTCGTCTTATGGCGCTGCTTGTCATGCTGCTTCTGACCCTGAGGTGACACCCTGAAACTACACTTTTACCAAATGAGAAGAACAAAGTGTGCAAATGAGTGAAGATAACTCCTACACTGACCCATGCAGAGCTCGTCCATTCCTTACAGTTGTTCATTTTATTGTAGATGTCCCGTGGTCGGGATAACTGGGGAATTTTCATTCTTCTGCTGCTGAAGGACTTTGAAATAAGAAGTGTAGTAGTTTCCTGGAAAAAACCTAAAAAAACCAGCCAGTGCTCCGAGGCTGGAGGAAATGAAGTTCTCTCATGGCTGTGCTGCATATTGGCTCTTCGCTGTCGAGATCTTCAGACGGTATTACACAGAACATTACCTACTGTTAATCAGACCAGGCCGCCAGCAGATGTCTGCACATTCGACAGCCTCTTCACGAAAGAGAAGCGTAAAGCGTCCCAGTGGAGACATTCCGGTATGAGTGGGAGAAAGGAGTAAAACCCAGGAATGGTCTCAGTGTCCTGAGTGGGTTCTGCAGAATAGCTCCTGGACCAGAGGACATGAGAACGTGAGAACGTGAGAACACTGCACCCGGAGCTGCACGTCGGATTTATTATATTGGACTGAGGCCTGATAAAAAGCCCAGAGGAGAGCAAACAGTTCCATGTGCTGATGAACAACTGCTCCAGAAGAGCGGATGGAACAGAATGGAATAATAAAGGGGCTCGTGGGGTGTGGACGTGGACGCTTCGCCTGACATGTGACAGCCATTTTTAACATGCAGGCATGTGCACTGGAGCGCCGAGCACAGGAAATTGGGTCGAAAAGATCAAAGAAATCAGCGGCCGTGTGTGCGCTGAGTTATGTAATATGAAAACACAGATGCTGGAGAACGCTGGGACATTTTAATAGGCTCCAGGAGAAACACAGCAGCCTGCAGTTCACAAGTGGTTCGTGTTCGTGGCTGAACAAAATGGGCGCCACTTAATGAGCTTGCAATTTGTCAAAATGCCCCGTCCACGTAATGACAGCTTTTACAGGGGCCTGGACCGAACCATTCTGGGCACCTGTCTGTTCATGAAAGTGTGGCTGAAAGTAGCGATTAAGGGGCCCAAGCAGCTCAAACAGCTCTGGAGGAACTCAAAATTCCAATTTTATTATCCTAAAAACGAAATAATGTTGGGGTGTCACAACAGGTTATAAAAATCAAGCCGTTTACCTTGTTTGGTTATTCATGGAATGATCTATGTTGCATGTGATCCAGTAGAATCAGCGTTCTGGTTATTTACCAGAGAACTGGCTGTTGAATCAGCTGTTCCAGATGTACAGTCACCGTACGAGGGGTTCCACATTTCACCCACGCAGCGCTGAGTGGACCTCATGCTGCGCCCAGGGAGAAGCCTCCAGCGGGGAGGTGGTGTTGGACTCGCCCCCCCCGGCTTTATGTCTCTCTGATTGACACTGTTTATTCGCCCATCACATGGCACCACTATGGGAAGGGGACTGAAGCTGTCACACGCTCTGATTGGTTCACGGTGGTTTGTGTAAAGCTTGCTTTGTGAAGCTTCTAAATATGGAGCATTAAACAAATCATTAGACAGGCGCAGGATGAGGCTGTGACAACATTAATAAGCGTTTCTCCGCTTTGTCACTTCCAGGTTCTGATGCTGGGTGAAGAGTTCTATTTTAAAATGCTGGTTTTCCTCTGCGCCCGGTGCTTCGTATGAAGGTCCACATTATGACCAGTCTGGTGCTACTACGATGTCCACTGAAGGCCCTGAACAAGTAATAGGAGGGGCTTTTATTTTAAACTTGAGAACAGCCTGTGTAGTAGCGATCATTGAAACCTCGGTCTTCAGAATGCATTATGGCAGTTTTGGGTTTAATCATTTAGAGCATTTTACAATCACAAGTGGGCCAATAGAGCAATGAAATTAACAATCATTTAAATGAATAGAATTCCAATAAGAAACAATAAATGAATAGAAATCTAAAAGAAAAGAAATATATTAAAAAGAGACAGAGAAGACGCCTCTCTAACATGCACGGGCAGGTCATTTCTCAGCTTCAGAGCTGCAGCAGTTAAGGTCCAGTCTCCTCGGAGGTTCTACTCGGCTTTAAGCACAGTCAGCAGCTCTTTTAAAAGAAAGAAATAGACAGAATCTGTTGTTATCTGTGTGCATATTGCAAATATTCCGAACTTCCCTGACTGAAATCCATCGGTACCAGAACGAGTGATGATGTGAGAGAGTACGGTGTCTCTCGGAGAGGGACACGTTGCACATAATTGCATCATATGTGTGGATTTATTCCTGCCACAGCAACATCATTCTGCATTGACAGGTAATTAGAACTTTTTTTAAAGAAGATCTGAAATATCTTTAGAAGAAAGACAGGCCGGTCCTGCTGCCATTTTGTCACACTGACATGTTCTGTCTTTTGTGATTGAGAATCCGTGTCCAACTTGATGGCGCCCTGATCTCTCCGGAGTTCCCTTGCTCTCCTGGTGTGCTCGGTTGAGTGGCTGTCACTCGAACATCAGACGAGCAGCCCGCAGGTCCGCGGGTCGAGACGTTTCCCCGCCGTCCCCGGGCCTCGGGGAATCACATCGGCAGAGACCCGTCCACAAAGTGGAGGCTTCAGCATGAAATCCCTCAAAGGCTCCCACTGTCCCCCATACTGTGCCATTCACTTTGAAGTTTCCAGGTCCACACAAACCGAGTAAAACTTTCGTCATGCAGACTTTTCCTTTTGTTGTCGCCTGAGCCCTCAAACTTTCCTGCTTCTACAAAGAGCTCAGCGATGTGACGAAATGACAGCTGATCAGATGATTAGATGATTTAAATGACTGTGTGCAGTAAAGTCCTTCTTGTATCCTTCTGACTTTACAAGGTAGATGTTGATTGGTTGATGTAGGCGTGAAATTTTCCTCAAAAATAACGTATGGGACGTGTTTGCTAAGGTTGCAGCTTTAATGGTGCTTTTATTTAAAAAGTTTAAAAGGGGGCGATTGGTGCAGTGGTGGCCTAAGGAAGGTTGCCACTGAGCAAAGCACCGTCCCCACACACTGCTGGGTGATGGTTAAATACAGAGGACACGTTTCACTGTGTCACCTTGTGCTGTGCTGCAGTGTTTCACAATGACAATCACGTCACTTTCATTTAAAGCCCCTCTTGTCAATATGTCACAGGCCCAGCTGTAAAGCAGGGTCCATCATCCCTTTTTCCCTCTGTTCTCTACACTAATGTTCTCAACGTGACCACGCCCACTACCAACACCGACATGCAGATTATTCAGGCGCTTTAATTCCAGTCAACGTGACCACGCCCACTACCAACACCAACATGCAGGTTATTCAGGCGCTTTAATTCCTAGTGACTGTGACCACGCCCACTACCAACACCAACATGCAGATTATTCAGGCGCTTTAATTCCTAGTGAATGTGACCACGCCCACTACCAACACCAGCATGCAGGTTATCAGGCGCTTTAATTCCAGTCAACGTGACCACGCCCACTACCAACACCAACATGCAGATTATTCAGGCGCTTTAATTCCTAGTGAACGTGACCACGCCCACTACCAACACCAACATGCAGGTTATCAGGCGCTTTAATTCCAGTCAACGTGACCACGCCCACTACCAACACCAACATGCAGGTTATCAGGCGCTTTAATTCATAGTGAATGTGGCCACGCCCACTACCAACACCAACATGCAGGTTATCAGGCGCTTTAATTCCAGTCAACGTGACCACACCCACTACCAACACCAACATGCAGATTATTCAGGCGCTTTAATTCCTAGTGAACGTGACCACGCCCACTACCAACACCAACATGCAGGTTATCAGGCGCTTTAATTCATAGTGAATGTGGCCACGCCCACTACCAACACCAACATGCAGGTTATCAGGCGCTTTAATTCCAGTCAACGTGACCACACCCACTACCAACACCAACATGCAGATTATTCAGGCGCTTTAATTCCTAGTGAACGTGACCACGCCCACTACCAACACCAACATGCAGGTTATCAGGCGCTTTAATTCCAGTCAACGTGACCACGCCCACTACCAACACCAACATGCAGATTATTCAGGCGCTTTAATTCCTAGTGAACGTGACCACGCCCACTACCAACACCAACATGCAGGTTATCAGGCGCTTTAATTCCAGTCAACGTGACCACACCCACTACCAACACCAACATGCAGGTTATCAGGCGCTTTAATTCATAGTGAATGTGGCCACGCCCACTACCAACACCAACATGCAGGTTATCAGGCGCTTTAATTCCAGTCAACGTGACCACGCCCACTACCAACACCAACATGCAGATTATTCAGGCGCTTTAATTCCTAGTGAACGTGACCACGCCCACTACCAACACCAACATGCAGGTTATCAGGCGCTTTAATTCCAGTCAACGTGACCACACCCACTACCAACACCAACATGCAGGTTATCAGGCGCTTTAATTCATAGTGAATGTGGCCACGCCCACTACCAACACCAACATGCAGGTTATCAGGCGCTTTAATTCCAGTCAACGTGACCACGCCCACTACCAACACCAACATGCAGATTATTCAGGCACTTTAATTCCAGTCAACGTGACCACGCCCACTACCAACACCAACATGCAGATTATTCAGGCGCTTTAATTCCTAGTGAACGTGACCACGCCCACTACCAACACCAACATGCAGGTTATCAGGCACTTTAATTCCTAGTGAACATGACCACGCCCACTACCAACACCAACATGCAGGTTATCAGGCGCTTTAATTCCAGTCAACGTGACCACACCCACTACCAACACCAACATGCAGGTTATCAGGCGCTTTAATTCATAGTGAATGTGGCCACGCCCACTACCAACACCAACATGCAGGTTATCAGGCACTTTAATTCCAGTCAACGTGACCACGCCCACTACCAACACCAACATGAATTAAAGCGCCTGATAACCTGCATGTTGGTGTTGGTAGTGGGCGTGGTCATGTTCACTAGGAATTAAAGTGCCTGATAACCTGCATGTTGGTGTTGGTAGTGGGCGTGGTCACGTTCACTAGGAATTAAAGCGCCTGAATAATCTGCATAGTGAACGTGACCACGCCCACTACCAACACCAACATGCAGATTATCAGGCACTTTAATTCCTAGTGAACGTGACCACGCCCACTACCAACACCAACATGCAGGTTATCAGGCACTTTAATTCCTAGTGAACGTGACCACGCCCACTACCAACACCAACATGCAGGTTATCAGGCACTTTAATTCCTAGGGAACGTGACCACGCCCACTACCAACACAACATGCAGGTTATCAGGCACTTTAATTCCTAGTGAACATGACCACGCCCACTACCAACACCAACATGCAGATTATCAGGCACTTTAATTCCTAGTGAACGTGACCACGCCCACTACCAACACCAACATGCAGGTTATCAGGCACTTTAATTCCTAGAGAACGTGACCACGCCCACTACCAACACCAACATGCACCAACATGTGGTGGTCACGGTCGCTGGAATTAAAGCGCCTGATAACCTGCATGTTGGTGTCGGTAGTGGGCGTGGTCACAACCCAAAACCTTCTGATTACAGGTCCTCTTCCTTAACCGCTAGGCCACCACTGCCCCACTTAACCCTGAGTGTCTCCAGGGGGACTGTGAGTGTCACTGCTGATTGTAGGCTGATAAAGGTGACTGTTACACACGTGCCATACACACATGAGCATTAAATGAAGCAAGAGGGTTGAATTTTTTTGTGTTCCACGTTCCTTCCTTCAGGTGCTCTGTTTCCAATTCCACAGTCCAATGCTCTGCAATTAGGTGAACTGGTGAACTAGTGACCGTAAATCGGAGGCGTTTGGGTTATAAATCCTGCCAAATTAATAAACGACCCCTGTCCCCGTTTGTGAAATGGTTATAATTGTGTACATGGCACACCCCACAGTGTGAATGCATCTGCCTGCACTCTGCTCTTCATCCCGCCGCTGATAAACGACTTCACACAAAAGGGAGTGAATGTAATGCATTTCTTGCACCGTTTAATATACGACTCAAATTAGAAATGCCTTAATGTGTGATGCTGTTTTCAACGCCCTGCCAGGCCTGTTGTAATTCATTTGTAACTGCGTCCTAAAAATAATGCCTGCCAAGATGTAGATGCATTTAAAGGATGTTTCTGAAGATTTAAAGCGCCCAGAAATCTTCAGCGCACTTGGTGTTATTAGTGATCAGCGGAAGTGCACGTCTGCTTTCTCTTGCTTTCAAGTCATGTTTTGATGTATTTGGAGCTGCTGGGTTCAGATGTTGGCCACGCGTGTGACATATGAAGATGGGATCCGCTGTATTTACTCCTGCTGCTGGATCTGCGCTCTGCTCCTGTGCAGCGAAGGAACCATTTGAGGAGTTCATCTGTTCTGGAGAGAGCAGAAGTTTTGATGAAAATGCTCACCACTTTTATGGAGATTAGCTATCTTTTTGCCGAGATGTTGCTAGGCAACCGCAGCTGTTTATATCGATCTTTATTATTAATACATTATTTAATGTTTGTGCATTTAATCATACTGCTATTGCAGCCATTTCAAGAATAATAAGGCTCTCAATGCCATTTGTCATGTCATGATTTTATCATGGTTCAGCTGGGAAATAATTACCAAAAAGGGCAAAATGGTGAATGTTTATTATTACCTATGTTCATTTTTCTATTTGAAAATTTGGAAACCAGTGATGAATGGCATTCAAATCTAACATTTATGAATGCGCTGAAATCAGCTACCTAAGAAATTGCTCCATCGGGACGCTGGAGGTTGGGATTGATAATCAATATAGTTCCTTAACTAACGAATAACAATTAAGGAATAATTAACATCAGCTCCTTCCTGTGTGTGGATGTGTTGGTGAGTGCATGTATTGTTGACTGTGTGTGTAATTTGTGTTTGTGTAGATATTGTATCTGTGTGTGTATTATGATTTTTGAAGATGTTGTATTTGTGTAGATATTGTATCTGTGTGTGTAATGTGATTTTTGAAGATGGTTGTATTTTTGTAGATATTTTATATGTGTGTAATATAATTTTTGAAGATGTTGTATTTGTGTAGATATTGTATCTGTGTGTGTAATGTGATTTTTGAAGATGTTGTATTTGTGTAGATATTGTATATGTGTGTGTAATATAATTTTTGAAGATGTTGTATTTGTGTAGATATTGTATATGTGTGTGTAATATAATTTTTGAAGATTGTTGTATTTGTGTAGATATTGTATCTCTGTGTGTAATATAATTTTTGAAGATGTTGTATTTGTGTAGATATTGTATATGTGTGTGTAATATAATTTTTGAAGATTGTTGTATTTGTGTAGATATTGTATCTCTGTGTGTAATATAATTTTTGAAGATGTTGTATTTGTGTAGATATTGTATCTCTGTGTGTAATATAATTTTTGAAGATGTTGTATTTGTGTAGATATTGTATCTGTGTGTGTAATTAGATTTTTGAAGATGTTGTATTTGTGTAGATATTGTATCTGTGTGTGTAATGTGATTTTTGAAGATGGTTGTATTTTTGTAGATATTTTATATGTGTGTAATATAATTTTTAAGATGTTGTATTTGTGTAGATATTGTATCTCTGTGTGTAATATAATTTTTTAAGATGTTGTATTTGTGTAGATATTGTATCTCTGTGTGTAATATAATTTTTGAAGATGGTTGTATTTGTGTAGATATTTTATCTGTGTGTAATATAATTTTTGAAGATGTTGTATTTGTGTAGATATTGTATCTGTGTGTGTAATTAGATTTTTGAAGATGTTGTATTTGTGTAGATATTGTATCTGTGTGTGTAATGTGATTTTTGAAGATGGTTGTATTTTTGTAGATATTTTATATGTGTGTAATATAATTTTTTAAGATGTTGTATTTGTGTAGATGTTGTATCTGTGTGTGCGTGTGTGTGGCTCCATACTAAACTGCTGTTACATGGGAGAAACGAACTGATCCAGGAACAGGGTCGGAGGGACGAGGTTTGTATTTGTCTATATATTGTATCTGGGTGTAATATAATGAACTGATCCAGGAACAGGGTCGGAGGGACGATGTTTGTATTTGTCTATATATTGTATCTGGGTGTAATATAATGAACTGGTCCAGGAACAGGGTCGGAGGGACGAGGTTTGTATTTGTCTATATATTGTATCTGGGTGTAATATAATGAACTGATCCAGGAACAGGGTCGGAGGGACGATGTTTGTATTTGTCTATATATTGTATCTGGGTGTAATATAATGAACTGGTCCAGGAACAGGGTCGGAGGGACGAGGTTTGTATTTGTCTATATATTGTATCTGGGTGTAATATAATGAACTGATCCAGGAACAGGGTTAGAGGGACAAGGTTTGTATTTGTCTATATATTGTATCTGGGTGTAATATAATGAACTGATCCAGAAACAGGTCGGAGGGACGAGGGGGAAGAGATTTGTTCCGAGCGGCCGCTGGCCGGAGCGGCGTTACCGTGGCGATGCTGGGAGAGATTTCAGATTTCGGCCCACTCACTGGATTCCAGTGCAGACACAATGGAGGCGAGAGAGAGGGAGCGAGAGAGAGATGGCACCTCCCACTCCACCCTCCACTACTGTTGTTACCATGGAAACGTAGGTAGGAAAAGCTCGCTAAGCACGCTGTACAAACTCTGTTGCCATGGCAATGGCTGGCTCCCATCCAGGCTGGTTCCTCCTACGTCCTCCCAATTTTTTGGGTTGAGTTGACCAGCAGTGGGCTGAGCGGGACACTCATCTGAAAAAGTGCGTGGTCATGCTTGAGAGTGCACACACACACACACACACACACGCACGCACGCATGCACGCACACACACAGATGGGAACACTTACATACACACATAAAGATATTGGTGAGATCATAGTCACCCTGGAGCTTTACAAACCCCTAATTCAGGCACACAAACACACACACCCACATACACACACTTTGAGAGATCAGTGTGATCCTAACTAGCCAACAGCTTTACACACCCATTATACAAACACACACACATAGGTAACACACACTCAGGTAACTCACAGCTGCTTTAGTGCCAATGCTCAGATTGAAATTGGTATTCCTCATCGGCAACAGGTAGAAAGACGTGTTTCTGAGGTTCGAAGCTCATCTGTAACGTAGCAGCATAAGCAGCATCAGCAGCAGCATCGTTCCACCTCATTTACCATCACACCCAAAACATCCTCAGGCGCCTGACTTACCAAAGATATTCAAACTTTTTCATCTGATATTTCCTTTAGGGCTGCAACTAACAATTATTTTAATAATCGATTAATAATCAGTTTTATTTTTATCAATCAGAGAACCGGATAGAAAAAAATAAAATGTGAGCACATCCCCATGTCCCCATGTCCACATGTCCACATGTCCACATGCTCCTGGCTCTTTTCTTTGAGGCTATGTTGCCTGCTGCAGAAAACCGCCGCTCAGATGGTGTTGATGTTGCAGGGATTGTGAAACACTGCAGCACACGGTGACACCCCGAAATCTGCTCTCTGTTTTTAACCA
Organism: Denticeps clupeoides; assembly: GCF_900700375.1. NCBI lineage: Eukaryota > Metazoa > Chordata > Actinopteri > Clupeiformes > Denticipitidae > Denticeps > Denticeps clupeoides. The sequence goes on from NC_041714.1 coordinate 23,217,204, forward strand.
CCACCCCTGGGAGCTCTGAGCAGACGCCACGCGTGTAAAAAAAACACGTAACGTAACGCAGTGACGTGCTGGGCGCCTGCCCGTATCTTCCCTCTACCTCCATCAGAGCTCCACGCTCAACTAAAATCAACACCACGAATCCATTACGAAATTCCTGCAGAAATAGTTTTTATATCCACTGATGTCCTTTTGCTTTCTGAAGCCAGATCCCATCATTTCGTGTTTGAAGATCTCACCTTGGCTCAGATGTCTGGTGTCTGTAATGGCGTGGACGTACGAATACTCATCTCTCGTGATCATTTTTCGTTTCTTTGAAAAAGGAGTGAACAGCGTACATATATATTGACATGAAGGCCCTGCGAGAGCGCGCGTACGATGCGCCGTAGTGAGCCCCAGTCCTGCTGATGCCCGGCCATAAGCGGGCACCAGATGGCACGGCGACTGGGCCGAACTCCCAGTCCGCTCTGACAGGAAGTGTGTCTGAACAGGCAGAGCCCGACAGGAGCCGTCAACGCTTACAAAATCCCGACTCCTGGTTCTCCGGGTTCCGCGCTCACCTGCAGTCGAGACCACTGGCCCCATCAGCTCCTTTAATTAGCACCATCATTAGAGAGCCAGACCCTCTGACTGACGGCCCAAAGGCTGCTGGGACCGACTCCAGCTTCCCTCGCAACTCTCACCCGGATAATTGGGTTTGGAATCTGGGTGAAAATCGCTTGAAATGGAATAAATGTTTGCAACCCGGCCTCCCCCTCCTCTGTCCAGGAATCCCGTCTGAAGGAAGATATCAACATTATAATTAATCAGATCATTTCTGTTTCAGTAGCGTGATGAACAAGTGCTTGTCACTCTGCAGCCACGATCTGTAATTTATGGCTGAGCAAACCAGGACAGAAACCTCCTGACTTGCAGATCCTGTCGGAACTGTTTGGTAGCCATGGTAACGGTACTTTTTCAGTCCGTATGGCGGTTCTTTTGTTGCTTGGAACGCTGAAGAGTGTTGAAGGTTTACATAGATATAGGCTTCAAGTCAAGATCCTACCAACATCGTGGCATTTTCACAAATATTACTGACACTCTTAACTCCAGGTAGTGGAGCGAATAACCAACGTTGATCTGAGTTTGTACATTTTGCTAAACAATGATGCAGATTAATAATCCAAAACTGGAACAATAAAACAATGTGTATGGATTCTTTGGCCATTTTGATTAACAATTGTTGACTTTATCCCGAAATAAAGTTTAATAACCTGTTGAATCCAGATCAGGGGCGTGGCTCAGTCACTGGGCTCCAGCCCACCAGTTCACCCACTAACACCAGCGGACAATGAACCCGCACTCACATGGGGAGAGTTTTGGAGATGTGTGGCCTCCAGCATCTTGAAAAAAATATATATGATAAAAAATGGCCACTCTAACGCATCCAACGCTTCTGATGGGGCGGGGCTGATATATATTCACAGTCGCCTACTTTGGTGTTTCATGCTTCTCCATTAGACTTCTGTTCAGGTGATCTTAGACCAGTGAGAGCTGGGCGTGATTAATTCAGCTCATCATTAGGGTGGAGAACGTTCTCCTGAGCCCTGGAGAGTGTTGGCAAGGCCAGAATAACTCCAGCAGTGTTTGAAGGTAAAAGCACAGGCCTGGGATTTGATTGGTTCCTTTGGAACTGTTTCCCTGGCACACACATTATCATTCCACGGACAAACTGGCACGAGAATAACACAAAGAGCAGAAGAGAAGATGTGCAACTCTTTTATTGCCACATAGAAAAAAGATTATAGAACAGAGACCATGAATATATGCTGACCGGAAAACTTCAGCCAACAAATCAGTTAACTTATGAGATCAAATGAAAAGACAGTTCATAGCAACAGATCAACAGCATCATATTAAAAGACTAGACATTAACCTATCCTGGCTAATCATAGTTAATCATTAGTATACCAAAATATACAACTATTGCATTACTGAATCCTACAGCCCACCAATGAGTCTACAGTAGGGGTTGCAACTCCATTCAGGCCATGTGCAAACTCTCAGGATTATGGGTCAAATCTTGTGTACTGAATACACATATGCACCGAATATATTAACACACAACTGCTTAAATAGGATTAAAATATGATAAATGCAGATAAATGCACATTCTCACTGTTTGTATGAATATTCTGACCAATAGCAACATGATGATCAGTGATCAGTAGATCTTGCTTTCAACAGGGCTAGGGTTAGGCCAGTCATGCACGTTTTAAAGAAATATGACATGCAGCCTGTGTGTGTGTGTTCACTACCACTTATACACAGTCAGAAATGTCACTGAATGTATTTTGATCCGTGGCAAACTTGTAATTTTATGCTGGCCCTTAGTTTCAGGGAAAAATGAAGGAAATCAATATAGCAAAATGAAAGAACAGGCTGTACAGGAGAAGCTTGATATGTTCTCAATGGTTTTTGACCTTCACACGTCACAGACTCCTCTTTTGCTACAGACATGGAATCATCACTGCACTGGAGTGATTGAATTTATTCTCCCTACTGAACTGCATTTAAAGGGTGAAGCAAGATCAATATGAACATTTCTGTGCATTAATGGCAACTCTGGTCTACTTCTGGTCTTTTTCTGCTATATTCTGAAAGCAAAAAATACACAAAATAATGTTTTTTCATTAAAAGAATATTAAAAAATGCTGAAACACAATATATTTCAGTATATTTTTGAACAGCTATAAAAAAAACATGAAAAATGTAATTTAATTAAAAACCAAGTACAGAGTGTATAAGTGATGGTCTGTTTTTTGACTTGGGGACCTGGGTTCTATAAATGTCTGTGAAATGCTTGTGAAATGAATTCTTTTTGTTGTTGAAAGAACAGGGCTGCTTGGGAACAATGTTTCATGGAAAGCTCTTTTAAATGAAGAAGTGATAAAGGTTCCCTCTAATCACGACTCTCCTTCTTATGCGCCGCCACATTCAACATGTGCACCGTGGTGTAAAAACCCATTCAGTCCTTAATGCTTGACTGGCCCGAGAGCGCGTTTACGGCCCTGTTTGCCAGTCGCTTCTCTTTATGTAGAGCAGAAGAAGGAATGAGCGCACGGAAGCACTTGATTCAGCTAATTAGGTCACTTGCACCTTCGGACTCAATTTGCCCGTCTCCAGCCAAGCGAAAGCCCCGTTTGGTTGGCAGGGCTGACGCCAGGCGCCCAGTCGGCGCTCAACGCATGTTGGCACACGCCCACCGTCTCTGCCATTCAAGCCAACAGGAGGTGGCGTGGTGGTGATGGTGTTGCATTCTGGGTAGTTAGCCCTTTCTAGATCATCTGCATGTGTTGTGGTGTGATGTGTGCAAACATGAGCCCTGGATCTCCTCCACAAACCGATGCTGCATTCCATGCACCCCAGAAACACCATCCACGGTGCATAAAAATGTGGCTGATCGCTGTTACACGGCAGGTACAAGTTGTCAGGCCGCACGGACAGGAAATATCAGAAAAATGCAGTTGAAGCTGATGGATTTAAGTACAATGAAACACATTAAATGTAGTGAAGTGATTGTCATTGTGTCATCGACACTGCAGCACAGCACACGGTGACACGGTGAAACGTGTCCTCTGCATTTAACCATCACCGTTGGTGAGCAGTGGGCACCATGACAGGCGCCCGGGGAGCAGCGTGTGGGGACGGGACCTTCATCAAGGGGACCTCGGTGGCACCTTGGCGGTTCGGGATTCGAACCCACAACCTTCCGATGACGGGGTTTGGATAAAATGTGACTTTTTGTGGTATTTTCCCTGTTTTTCCCTTCTTGGAGAGTTCTGGTTGGGTATCGAATGCAGCATGAGTCGAGATGTTCGGAACTGTCTTGGATTCAGAATTCCGGCCCCAGTCAGAGTGGGAGCCGTGTTCACTCTGCGGCGTTGAGCACATGATAACGTTTGAAACTTTTAAATTAAAGACAGAAATGAAGTTTAACTTCCTGCACTACAGTCAGGTGACGTGTTCCGGCAGAGATTTCCGGGAATCTTGGAAACGGCCTGTTTTTCACAGTGAAACTTGCAAGTAGCAGTTATCATCATCATCATCATCTCACACACACACACACACACACACACACTGAATCTCTGGTCCACATCATCACGGTTTACGTCAAACCACCACGTCTCTTATGTCTGAACAAAACTGGGATAACATGTTAGAAAGACCGACATTTCTTGGCACTCTGCTGTGTAGTTGCATACATGTACTGGCATATCGTATACAAAGTTTACAAAGTGTTTGTGTCTCATATTTTTGGAATAAAAACCACTTTCTTTTATGCGCGTTGCTGCTCAGCAACGGGAGGTTTTTTGCAGCACGTGTTTAAAATGAAAAATGACTGCCATTGTGGTAATAAATCAGCATTTGAAAGGGGTGGACCTGGCAAAATGGATCAGGAAACCTTCAGAGAGAAGTGGGAGCGAGAGAGGGGCGGGGCTCGGACTGACAGTGGATGCTGGCGAAAGGCACGAGCTAAACGGCTGCATCTCGGAGGGACGCCTGTAGGGTTGATGTCGTGTTAGCCCTCATTTTCTTCCTCGTTGGGCCTGTTTTTGTGTGGCTTGTGTATTGCTAATGGAAACAGGCTCCACACCTCACCAGCATCAGCATCTTTATTGTCAAGTCTGACACTATCACTGTAGAATATAATCCTGGATAAAGTCACCAAACATGTTAGAAACCCTCTTGTGATCTGAGTACAGTGCTTGACAGCCAATAAGATACAGATGGTCTCCTCCTTCTTCTCCTGGCCACACGGAGACATTTGCCGTGTTGAGCTCTAGAGGGGCCGCTGCTTTAAACGTCCCCATCGCCCCTGGGGCTCCTGCTCTTTTTGGCAGTTTTCACTCTCTGGGGTGCGGTGGCAGCCTCCCTCACACGGTCACCTCCGTCTTGCTGTTGGTGATGAAGTAAGGCTGCGTGGGGAGGTAGTGGTGACTGCGTGTTGTGTGCAGCTCATTCACTTGATCCACCAGGCAGGGCGCCTTCCTGGGGCCACAGATCTTCCGGCGTCCAGCTGTATCTGTGCCGTCCCAGCCTCTCAGCATGCCGGGTGCGGCGATGGTGTTAGAGCTGTAGGCCATGTGGTGAATCCTGGGTTCCATGGCCGCCTGGACCCCGACTCCAGCTTCAACTCCTATACCAGCCCCAATTTCGGCGCCGAATCTGTCATCCAATCTCATTCCTGATCTGGATATCACACGTGCACCTATTCCCGGCCCCATTTTTATCCCAATTGCTTCTCCAATTCCACCTCCTACTCTAATAACTGACCTGCCTCCTCCTCCAGTGCCAAATCCAGACCCAGTTCTGGGTCCAGTTCCAGTGTGAATGTTGGCCCCGATTCCAGTCCCATATCCAGACCCAGTTCTGGGTCCAGTTCCAGTGTGAATGTTGGCCCCGATTCCAGTCCCATATCCAGACCCAGTTCTGGGTCCAGTTCCAGTGTGAATGTTGGTCCCTATTCCAGACCCAAATCCAGACCCAGTTCTGGGTCCAGTTCCAGTATGAATGTTGGTCTCTATTCCAGTCACATATCCACCCCCAGTTCTTGGTCCAGTTCCAGTGTGAATGCTGGCCCCGATTCCAGTCCCAAATCCAGTGCTAGATCTGGGTCCAATTTGAATGCTGTCCCCAATTCCAGCTCCAAATCCAGTCCCAATTCTGGGCCCAGTTCCAGTCTGAAAGCTGACCCCAGTTGCAGTCCCAATTCTGGGTCCAGTACCAGTCTGAAAGCTGACCCCAGTTACAGTCCCAGTTCTAGTACCAGTGCCAGTCTGAAAGCTGACCCCAGTTGCACTCCCAATTCTGGGTCCAGTACCAGTCTGAAAACTGACCCCAGTTGCACTCCCAATTCTGGGTCCAGTACCAGTCTGAAAGCTGACCCCAGTTACAGTCCCAGTTCTAGTACCAGTTCCAGTCTGAAAGTTGACTCCAGTTGCACTCCCAATTCTGGGTCCAGTACCAGTCTGAAAACTGACCCCAGTTGCAGTCCCAGTTCTAGGACCAGTTCCAGTCTGAAAGCTGACCCCAGTTGCACTCCCAATTCTGGGTCCAGTTCCAGTCCAAAATCCGTGTTCTGTACCAGTTCCAATTCTGGCCACAGTTCTAGCCTCAATACCAGGCCCGATTACGGCTCCTATCCTGGCACCGATTCCAGCCCCAATTCCAGTCCCGACTCCGACCCCGATGGCGACCCCTGGTGTGGCCCCAGCTGCAGGTCCAGTTGGAGCTATGTGACCCCTCCCACTGCGGGGCTTCTGCCCATTCTGCTTAGGGCAGGGCAGTTCACTGATGTACGTGGCCACTGGCTCGCGATGCTCGATTCTGATTGGCACGATGGGTTGTAAGGGCAGGCTGTCTTTGGTGGCCAGTTCGGTCACATGGTGTCGCTTGCTGTAGAAGTCACCGTTGGCTTTTTCAGCTGCCAAACAAGAGCAGAAAGAAAGAGGAGTCAGAGCGAGTCTCTCATCACAACTGATCTTCACGGTTCTAACAGGACGTATAGTGACTTGTCCCTATAAACGATGGTTTTATGTGCATGAAGACGATTATCAGTACAGCTCTACGTGTGTTTTTATTCGTATGTACCCGGCCCGTTTTCGTACCGCAGCATTAGAACGTTCCATCACCTGAAATGCACCATCTCCTTGTTAGTCTTGTTAGTCAGCGTGAGGTCACTGAATCTGAATGAATTTCTGCGCCGCTGGAAAACCGACGCAGTAAAGAAAAACGCGGACGTAAAGTCCGTCTGAAAAGCCATCAGCCCGTGCGCATGGGACAAGAACCCTTATCTACGCTTCTATCTTTTCATCTTGACACTCGCTGACGCCACACATTCAGCTGAATTAAAAGACAGATCACGTCTGTGCACGTAAAACATGCCACCATCACGGTGAAAATTGCTAGTTGCATTCTGGCTGTCACGTCACCCGTCATTATCGTTCCCATTGAATGTTTCTCATGTCCCGGGCAGGAAACAAACTCCATCACAATGACACACAGATCGATGATCAATGCAGCAGGACGCGTCACCACATTCGTACGGTGCGGGATCAATGCGCCGCTCGGTAGCACATTCACGCGCCGGATTCAGATAGAAAGGAGTCCGGACGCGGCGCAATCCGGCCGGATCTCTCGGGCCGGTGGCGGCCAGGATAATTGGCCGGTGATTTGTTCTTATATGAAGCTCGGTGGCCAAACATGTTGGTAAGGGCCCTTATTACTGAACTCGGCATGGCGGCAGCGGGGGGGGAATCCAATACGGTGACCTTAAAGATGTGTTGTGGGAGCAGGAAGACGGGCATCGATTTGACGAGCGCCATCTTATCAGCCCTGCAGATACCAGCAAAGGCAATTAAATAAAAAGAAAGAATAAGAGCAGTTTTTCCATGACCTACAGAAGAAGGGACTGTTAAAGTCATACGGAGCCTGAAGTACGTCCTTACACACCTGCCATTACGAGCATTGTTCAGATGTTCTCTATAGAAGAATGACATCCACTGCAAACCTATAATATCTTCTAATTCATGACTTTGACAGATATAAGCGGCAGCTATTTAACATGAAAGTGATTGTCGTTGTAAGACACTGCAGCACAGCACGCGGTGACACGGTGAAAGGTGTCCTCTGTATTTAACCAGCACCCTTGGTGAGCAGTGGGCACCATGACAGGCGCCCGGGGAGCAGCCACTGCCCCCCCAGAACCTGCTTTATAAATGCAGAAGCTAAACGGAATGAAAACGTGCAATGGTCCACGGACGGGTCCTGGATGTATTAAAGGGTTCGAGTGTTTCCTGCAGAAACGTGCCAAACAAAACAACAGCTTTTGGGGACCAACTTGGAAAATATCGACAAATCCCTCAAGGTTTCGACATTAAGGGATTTACTTGTCGAAATTGCAATTATTTTTTTTTCTCTGTATTTCTGAGCCACAAAAAAAACATGAATGAATGAATATCAAAGATGAAGAGTGAATAAAGAAAGAAAAGCTTCACTGGAGGTAGAATTTTCTGTGATCGCTATGAATAATTGGTTTTATACCGATTTGTTGTGGATTATTAAATGAGCCCCGTCACTGCCGTGGCTTGAACAGAACAGAAAATTGATCTGCTATATGTACTGCAGGAGTATAGGTGAGGAGAATGTGTGGCGATGATGATGGAATTCTGTTCATCAGGGGAATCTGTCTCTTACCCACAGCTTTGAGGGAGGCGTATTTGTTGAGCTCCTTGCTGGGCTGCGGCTGCTCGTAGACGTGAGCCAGAGGGCCGAGGTGGGGGTACGGCTGCTGCTGAGGCAGGGTGGAGTTCAGCTGGACCCCGGCTGCGACAGAGAGGGGAAGCATTTCAGTTGAACATTCACACACACAGTAAAACCAGGTGAATTGTCCATGTAATGTAAATGTGTGTGTGTTGTAATTTCATTTTCAGGGGTCAGAGGTCATCCAGAACAGCCATCTCTGATCCGGTCGTTTTTTTCACTCTTTCCCGCTGCCTTGAACGGTGGCGTGTGGGCGGCGGCTTTGTTTGTTCGGCGATTTTGAGTTTGTTTTGTGTGAGCCGCTGACTCATCCCCTCCGCTGTTCTCTGCTGTACGCCCTGCCCGGGCTCTTCATCGCTCACCGCACTCATCGCCGCGTCTGCGCGGTGCTTACTGTTACTGTGGCAACCGACTTCACAAACACAGCGCAGGTCAGAGTTGGGTGTGGGGTGTCAAGATTGATTCAGTTCTAAACAGCAGTATTCATTACTGAACCTGTGTTATAACATATTAATAACATATTAACAACGTAAAACAGCAGGGTAATGATAGCACATTGAGGCTGAAGGTATCATGGCCTGAAGGTGCGTGATGGCGTGTGGACATTTAAATTTCATACACAAATAGGGTCAAGACCTGGGGCTACAGCACTAGTTGCTGAAGATATCTGGTTTTCTTCTGAAATGGTTATTATCTGGTTTGTTTATTTATTACCCCCATAATAATAAACAGCCGGTTTTAATTACAGCCACAGAAACCAGACATCGGGTCCTCTTAGAGGTCATTTATCATGAGATTGTCCCTTAAAGAACGGCATTAATTAGGAGTTTCATTTAATTTAAAACACTCACCTTTATCTTAAACTGTAATAAAATTGTTGTAAAAGTCAATTATATGCATAACAGTGTCCACCTACACACAGTTGGTGTGATGACCTCTGACCTTCACCCAGTCCATGAACCAATCACAGTGATGGATGGTATTCAGTCTGTTCCATCATAGCAGCCATGGTATTGAACAGTTATTGGCACTCAGATAATTATGTGACCGTAACAAAGCTTGTTTTGGCGTCACAGCAATTTTTGAAGCATTGATCAAGGGCCGAATGAACATGACACCCATTGCTCATGTCATTAAATTACTCAGAGTAATGGTTTGACCTTTCGGACTTGTGTTGTTCCTCTGTCTCTCGTTTTGTCTTGACCCCCACCAGCACCACCTGGGTGAGAGAGGCAGGTGTAGCAGGTGGAGTAGGTGCTCACCCTCTGACAGCCCCATCACTCAAGGAGACATGCCGGATTGTCACAACTGACCCAAGTACCGCCTGTTCATTACACCGGGCAGTTCCATTAAGAAGAAGTTCTGATAGTGTTCTGTAATGGAAGTATGTGACCCCTTTAAAAGCCCCCCCATACACACGTTCAGCTGGTAATAAGAGGTCCGCTGTTCTGTGAACCTCCACCACAACGCAGCCCTCAGGGTAGAAATTTCCTTTTTGCATCCCCCAACATCCACTCGCGCGTTCATCCTGAGTGCATCTTGAGAGGCACAACCGTGACATCCCGGATTCTGGAGTATCATCACCCACGACTTCAGCCTGAGCCTTTACCTCAGAACCAATCATCTGCCTGAATCCTGCTGGGAGGCCTCCACTTCCCTGCATATTCACATGCCAGACAGTAGCCACATGCACCCTGCAACATCCTGTCTTTTCTCCGGGACTTTCTTACTTGCTGTCTAATTATGCTCGTAATTATGGTCGTTTATAACTGCATCGCATTCGTCTTTTCTGCCAATATAGAGATAATAGAGATTGAGTGAAGATTAAAAATATATTAAACATGATCAGCAAGTGCATTAGAGGGCTGTAGTCTGCAAGTTGCGTTGTTCACGGACAGGTCCTCCAATAAAAAAGTCTTGTGAAGTCCAAGTGAGGGGGTGTCTCACTTCTCCCTTATCATGCTGATTTGCAAAATGTCTCCTCTTCTGCCACAGTCGCCCATCACGGCTGCGGCACACTTCTGTCATACTGACCTCATCACGTAGGACATCAGAAGGGACACATGTAAGGCCAGGTGTTGTAGTGCTGGACTGTACTCCTCAAATTAAAACTAAATAGATGAATATAGCGTACACTGTAATACCTGATAACCATGACGATTGGTGTATTTTATCGATTAAATGTCTACATTTTGGAGTAGGAAGGTATGCTGAGCACCACTATCTGGAAACAAGGCATCGATATGCTGAATTGGACTGAGAACACCTCAAACTCATTATTGTGATGCATGGCTGCTGAGCTCTTCTATTGGACCAGACAACACCTGCCAGCCTGCAGTCCCCTCCCATCACCATGTCACTGCTTTCTCTACACATTTGCTAAAAGGTCATTGGTTCCTAATTAAAGCCCTTGATGATGAAAAAGCATTCATTTCAGGCTCCTCTGTGTGCAATTCATGCAGCAGTTCGGGCGAGTCCTGGTACCAGGACATTGAGTGTTTGGATCTGTGTGGAAAGGTGTGCTGTCCATGGTCCTGACTCACCGCCCTCACCCCACTCACGCGACACGATGACCCTAACGGTGCCACGCCGGTCTGCCATAAACCGGACCTGACAGGCCACTTGGTGACGCTCTGTCACATCACACTCATTTCACCGGGGAAATCTTTCCCGGCCAGACGAATTTACAGATCTGTCCCCCCTGACCTCTGCATCACAGCCTCAGCAGCGGAACGGGGAGGTTCCGGTTCGTGAACTCTGTACGTACAACAGAACTACGAGGTTCTGCTCGGTTTTGGCGTTAATGGTCGTGCGACGTCATCGTAGAAAGGCCTTCAATAACACCACTTTAAATCGATTTAAATGTTCCACTCAACCTTTTTATAAGATGAAGTTCTCTCTGAGTTATGAAGGCCAGTATATACATCTGTGTGATATTAACGTAACGTAATGCGTGATGTATGTTGTCATGACATTAAAAGAGGAGAAATGAAACTTATTATTAATGGTGCAAGCAAGTTTGGTATTCTGAGTGAACACCTAGGAGAACTTGCAGTGTTCCAACAGCAATTCACAGCAATGATAAATTCACACACACACACACACACACACACACACACACACACACACACACACACACAGGCGTTAACGGAACTATTATTTAATGCAATTAAGCAGCAATCACTGCCTCCAGTCGAATAATTCAATTGTCACAACTCTCTTCATCATGATAATAATATAATAATAATAACCACAGGGGATAAAACGCTGAGGTAGACAGAAGAATTCCTGTCTGGTTAGAAGATTTTCCTCATCAGCAGACATGCAGAATGAAGACGTCTTAGTTAACACTAACCTGTTCTGAGCCTTTATTGAGGTTCTTCCTGTTATTTTCTGCACTGTGTGACTGATGGTGAAAGTATTAGCGTCTTACCCACTAGGCCACCACATCTAGCCCTCCATACTGTACGAGCTGGACTAAGCATCACTGTTGTGACTATAAAGAAGACACCAGTTGCTTGAGAAATACATGCACAATAATGACCCTTTACTGTCCAACAGAATAAAGCGCCATGCAAGAGCCAGCGACCCATCAGAGCTCCCAAAAACCATGAACCATTTACATGGAGTCTGTTTGCTGCAGTTCTATATTACTTGGGCCTGTTTTTCTCACTTTTGTGTCTTCGGGATTGTCCTCCCCTTGCTTAGAGTCTCTTGTCAAGAGCATTTCCTTGTCGGGCCTTGGGTTTGGCATTTTGGATTCTGTTGCGTGACCTTTTGACTGTGTTTTCAGGTTCCTGTTTGACAGGAACTCTTCAGAGCTCAGACATCAAGCTGACATTTGATTTCACCGGCCGATCAACCGGCACTCGAGCAGTAGATTTTAAAGGTGAAAACCCGGCTTTCATCTCGCCGCTGATCATCTTTTCACTGTCTCCATAATGAGATGTCGCTCTGTTTACTGACCGTTGGCTTTAATTAAATGGAAGCGTGATGGCTGATCTCTGGGCGCAGGTTTTAGCTGCAGTAACCGGAGGGCCAGCGTTTCCGTTCGGTTGGACTTCATGGCTCAGCGGCGCAGTAAATATATAACGCCGCGCTTGCCCTACGGTGAGAAACAAATAGGTATAAACAGGCAGCCACTACTTCCTAAAGAGGAACTCTGCACCGTCACAGCACTGCATGAATCACTTTTCCCTCTGCAATAAGAGCTGAGGGACATTCCGTCCACATACAGTCCACATGAGTCCAGGAAACAGAAATTAGCGCAATTTCTATCATCTCCCCTGATAAATGGGCTCAAACACGCATGCATGGCCGCCGATACATTACAGTGTCATTTCCATAACTGCAGACAGATACGTGTATGAATTATGCATCTTTTTCAGGCCGAGCAGCACAGATCCCAGAACAGGGGTGACAGGGCCCATAATCAGGCCCGGAGGGGCGTGCAGGCAACAGTGCAGATTAAAATCGATATGTTCATAAATGAAGCCTAGTAAGTGAGATATGAGATCCGGTGTGGGCTGCCGTGACAGTTCCCATCAGGCCAGGCGCTGTGAGGGCTGTTCAGGCCCCAGAAAACTGACATGTGATGAACAGGCTGGCGGCATGTAGCCCTGCTGTTAACAAGCAGGCTGCAGACATGTTTTTCAGGAAAGAGGAATATTGTCTAATGAAGGTCCATAGTAGCATAGTATACATTTATATCATGATCTATGGCAATGATGTGAAACTCATCCTAGACAATCCCTACATTATGATGGAGATGGACAGTGACGGGAAGTCTGTGATGCGCCTGCACCTGAACGGAAGAAGCCCTTACGTGGAAACATATAACGTAAAAAGTCGCCTGACCAAACTACTGCAAAAATAAGGTCAAATTGTCTAAATGCGTTATAGCAATTTATTGCAAAATACACAATTAATTCAATCATTTTAATGAAAGAATTTTTATGGATTCCCTGCCAATCTAATAGCAGGCAGTACTGCTCACATACGTGTGAGATTCTACTTTGTGTCATATTGACGAATGTTGTGACATCTAACGCTTCCCATTTATCTACCAGTCCTGACCCTGCAATATACAGTAAACTCTGCAGTCATGCACATTTCTACCATTCCATTTGAATTCCTTTCATTATAAGGCAATTATCCCCGCGTTAACACTGCGTCATGCGAAGAGCGCAGTAACGTACGGAACAGGGCGTGTCGGGAAAGTGTGGAATATCGAATCTCGATTCTTTATATTTACCAGCGTTTTTACCACTGTTACCACTGTTTTGCATTTGCTGTGTAAAAGTGTTCTAGTTGGTGGGAAAAGGCTTCAGTGATGATTTTTCACCCCAAGAGTAGCCGAGCGATCAATTGTGTCTGAGAGCCGCTTCTGAAAACTCCTGCTTTAGTAGATTTATCCGGTTTGAAAACCCGGTAATTCCATGTGTGATTTCCTTTTACTTTTACAGGAATTTCAGAAGTGTCCTGACCTTCTTTTAAAATAATTACATTTGCATTTTACATTTAAACATTTTATTTCTGACGGGTTCTGTTGTCTGGGTGTAAAATAGTGGACGGCTCGGCTGGGAGGTGGACATCAGATGGCCAGTGTGGGTCCTGATCCAACATGGCCAGTAACCAGGTGGATGGGCTGCCAGGCCACGCAACATAATCCCACCCACACCTCAAACTAACATTCCTACAGACGTCTCACACACATGACACAGACAGACACCAGAAAACCATTTAGAAAGATACACAGTCCCAGTATATTACGCAGGCAGGGACTGGGAGACAATCGGACTACAGATGCGCTGCTTTTATCGTCCTCGGTCATACTTAAAAAGCTCATTTGTTGAACTGTTTTAAACCCTTTTTACATGTACATTACATTTACATTACAGAGCGACTTACAATCAGTAGTTACAGGGACAGTCCCCCCCTGGAGACACTCAGGGTTAAGTGTCCTGCTCAGGGACACAATGGTAGTAAGTGGGGTTTGAACCTGGGTCTTCTGGTTCATAGGCGAGTGTGTTACCCACTACTACCCTACACCCTGTAGATTAGATGTACACAGATGAAAAGTGTAAATATATTTGCTCACACACATATACACTGTCACACCTGGACGAGAGCAGGTCAGAATGTCGTACGTCCGGAATGATAAAGAGCCGCTGTCCGTGGTCCCCGGAGCGTTGAGGAGTTCAGGCTCCTCGGAACTCGTTCTTTGGTTCCTGAGGCTCCAGTCGTGTCTCCGTTTTGGAGGGGACCTGTCTACGGCAGGGTAGACAGCTTCTGTCCTCCCCATCGTGCCTTGGGGAAGACTTGTGTCTGTTCACTCCACATCTCTGACAGGTTGACTGACTGTCATTGGTTATTTAGTTAAAGTGACATGGATCAATGGGCAGATATACGAGGGAAAAACTGAAAGGTCTGAGGATCTGAGCAAGACATGACTGGGTTATAGCGTCTCCAAAACACCAGAAGGTCCACAATACATAACTAAACTCAACACATCTATTACTATAGAGTAGGTGAACACCATCAGGATCTCAGCTGCAAGCCCCATCGCCTAATTGAATGTGGTTGAGGAGACGAGTAGGTTGAGCGAGTAGGTTAGTGCTTGTTTTGTGTATGAAAATGTTTTCTGGAAAGTGACCTGCACATGATTGCTGGAACTGAGAAACGATGAGCTTAAAACATCATTTAATAACTTCATGTATGGGGGCCTCGTTTTGACTTTATTTTTCATTCCAAATGGATTGGTATTACCGTGTCATTGTGGTAATAAGCACTGAAATGTCTCCCAACCCACAAGCATCTCTGTAGAGTCTACAGTGAACCTTCAGGAATCCTGATGGAAGAGGAGGGTGGTGGCCAGGGCTGATGGAGCATCATGGACCTCCAGTTGGACGTCTCCCCACAAGCAGGTACAGTTTGTAGGTGCCAATCAGCATCTGTCTTTGCAGCAGTTTGCGGCCAGGCTGATAAGAGCTGGTCGATATCAGATGTGGGAACTGCATTAAGGTGATTAGGATAAACAAGGTCTGGGTGAGAGTGGCGCTGAGAGCAGAACGTTGAAGGAACGTGAAGAACCGAGCTGAATCACTCCAGCGTGTTTGTGTTGTTCACGTGTCGAGACACTTCTGTGCCCTTCACTCTGTAATGATTCACAGTTGCTGTTATCACTCCGCGCTGTGGTGCCTGCACATCACATCAGCTTTCCCACAAACACACACACACACACACACACACACACACACAGAGGCACATACACACACACACACACACAGAGGCACATACGCATATACACACACACACACACACACACAGAGGCACATACACACACACACACGGGCACATACACACACACACACACACACACAGAGGCACATACACACACACACACACACACACACACAGAGGCACATACACACACACACACACAGAGGTACATACACACACACACACACAGAGGTACATACACACACACACACACACAGAGGCACATACGCATATACACACACACACACACACAGAGGCACATACACACACACACACACACGGGCACATACACACACACACACACACACACAGAGGCACATACACACACACACACACACACACACAGAGGCACATACACACACACACAGAGACACATACACACACACACACACAGAGGTACATACACACACACACACACACAGAGGTACATACACACACACACACACACACACAGAGGCACATACACATATACACACACACACACACAGAGGCACATACACACACACACACACACACACACACGGGCACATACACACACACACACACACACACACAGAGGCACATACACACACACACACACACACAGAGGCACACACACATAAACACACACAGAGGCACATACACACACAGGCTCACACAGGCACACACACAGTTGTTAAGAGCTGCAGCGCTTCAAACCATCAGATACGTGGAGATGAATGAGACCCCAAAGAGGAGTAATTATTGTGCAGATAAAGGGGTTTACATCGCTGCAGGGTTCAGTCTGGCACGCCGAGCCGCGCCCGGAGAATCCACTCCTTTCCAAAGATAATCCAGATATGCTTTTCTAATTCCTTCAAATCGATTTGTCTTGTGTTCTGCTTCTCGTGTAAAATCAACAAATTTAGAATCATTTCACCTGGTTTCAAACATAAATGAGTGCATGAATGGTTCATAATGTGCATTTTACATAATAGCTTATAATGAACATATCTTTGTACAGGTAGATCCCAATGAGACATTTATAATTATTTTATTATATTATATTTATGATTAATTATTCATACAAATGCCACTTCAACAACTACTGCGGCGTGTCACCACACACAGGAAGGCGAAGGCGCTCGAACAAAGAAACGGAGGGAAAAGCAAACGACGTCGGTCACACGGGGGGGACACTCGACACACGACCCTTCAAACCGCATCAATACGGGACCCTGCCGCCGGCGGGAACCGGGCGTGGCCCACACCATCGTAAACTGGCAAGATGAAGTAAACATTTACGCGCCATTGACAGTAGGGCAGCCAGCAACTCTGGGTACATTGATTTACTGATGAACTGGATTGATGGATTGATTGATTGATTGATTGATAGCTGTGAGGTAAGTAATGTGCTCTCGCTGGAGATGGCTGCTGGCTGGACCGCTACGACCTGGCAAATGCTGCTAATTACGATCCGCTGGTAAGAAGGTTAATCCTCCTGCGAGATGTTCCGCTGCCGATGATGCCCTGAGATCCACGCTTGGCCTGTTTCTCACGCCGGGCGCCAAGGCCCATCTATATTTAGCTGATCTGGGTATTCAGGCAGGACAAACATCTCATGAATAACGTCTTGCTGCCAGCAGCGCAACATCAGACGGGTGTGGCGTTGGTGGTCGGGCGGTGCTGCGCAGTTTGTCGGTATTGTGGGTTTATTAAAGATGAAGCTGTTCCTGCGCCGCTACGATCAGGGACGGTGCTCACATGATGCCTCCAAACAAAAGCACCGTGGAAAGCAGCGTGAAAGTGGGCAGTTAACGTGCAGAGAACCAACTGCAGGAGCATTATGAGCGCACAGGCAAATCCCGACAATTCACCAGAACCAGACTGGACCGAGCACTAACCCCAACCTGCTCAAGAAACACCACAAAAAACAGTTTTATAAATTATGGGCGGAGTCTTGACCACAATCTTATTTATCAAACATAAAATACTTAGATGCCTGAAAAAATCTGTATATTGTAAATGCCAAATTTTGAGCATGAGGTGTCATGGGAATGGGACATTTTCCTTATTAATACACACATTGAACATGTCTCAGGTGTGTCTTAATCTCTGGGATTCACCCATGTAAGAATGACATAAAAAAAGCGAATGCGTATTGTGCATTTACCACAAGATCATAATGAACTGGTGCAACTGTGGAGAGCCCAACACCGTAACCCTGAACATCTCCCCATGCCTGAAAGCTACAGTGCATGTTGCATTCAGACCGAATCTCAGCGCATTTATCCCAAGCCCCGCAGGGTCCTGGCTTCCACAGCCTGTCCTACCGTCTGCTGCCGCCCTCAACCATTCCATCCAAGAAGGTCTGTGACCGGTTGCCTCGTGAGTGACGGGTCGCGTCTTGCACCGTCCTGTTAGTCCCGTGACCCGTTCTGCTGCAGAACTAGCAGGGATAAAAACCGGGATGCTTCTCAGGTCTGATTTCCCGAATACTTTCCCCGTATCACCGGGGCCATAAATAATATTCCGCCACCAGTCCACCCTCATTAGGTCTATTCAAGCAGGAGGAGCTTTTAATGAGACAATTACAGGCAAATGATGGCGGGGAGAAGCCGCAATCTCCAGTATGACGAAAGGTCACCGCTGTTGTTGTGTAAAAATAAGTTCTGAGAAAGATCACTGGAGAATAACAGGATATTTTTAAAGCTGGTTGTGAGTGCTGGGGATGAGTAGCGATGAATATGCAAACCGCAGGGCGTTTTTTACACACAACCCGACCTGTCGATACATCAATCAGCAGTCGTGTTCTGGAAGAAGCTGGAAGGATCGTAAATAGCCGCGGCAAGACGATCCATGTCCACGGGAGTGAACGTGGAATAATTCCTCCTGACGCAGAACCATTTCAGCATGATCTGCACAAACCTCCATAGTGAAAACCGGAATGCACCTGATATTTAAATGCACTCTTGTGGATCTGTATTAGAAAGAATTCTGGTCTCAAACAGGATAAAAGTGTCCATCTTTGGAAAATTGTATGTTTTTAGGCTTCGCCAAGTACTGCTCAAGCACCTGAACCTAAACTAAAACCACGATCCATGAATCCTGCATGAAATTTAAAAATGAATGAAAGTGTGCCCAGCAGGACCAGGTGTGGATGGAGATCTGAGATGGTCAGATATTCGGCACCCCGGAAGGCATCTTGCTTTAGGCCCCGTGAAGCTCTCATCCTCTTGATAATTGGTTTGTGATGAATGATGACCCTGCTCCCAGGTCCGGGCAGATGTCATTTTCCAGACTTAACCGGGCACCCCGAGACCAGCAGAGCAGCTGGCACCGTGCGTTTATTACGCCCAGGATGCCCCGGGATCGTGGAACAGCCCCTCGTGAGAGATTTTAGAGGCGTGCCGCGGGACGACTCCATCTTTGTGCGGAGAGGGACGTCGCTTCAGTCCCCGGGGACATCGAGATCCCGCAGAGGAAACTTACCGAGGCCGGCGAGCCGCTGCTGCACGTTGTCGTAGTGCTGGCCGCGCATCCCGATGCCGCCCTCATGTTCCGCGGCACACGCGCCCTGCATCACGCTCGCCACGGCCCTGCAGGAGGAGAACGTCCCATTAATCCACCATCAGCATCTACTGGAGGGACAAGTGGACAATAAACACCGGCACGTGCCGCGTCACCGTAACAGAGTCGCACGCTCCCACGCACGCCGCGTATCAGGTAGTAGCTGCACACACACACACACACACACACACACAGCTCTGCAGCCTGCATGTCCGTTCTTCTGAGTTTTCATGATGTCACTTGAATTGAATGACAGTCTGGTGTTAATTACGACTGCTGGTGTGTGTGTGTGTGTGTGTGTGTGAGTGTGTGTGTGAAGGGGGTATTTTTGCTGAATACTGGGTTATTTAAAGCTGCGTGGGCAGCTGATCCCCTCCATGCCTTCACCACACATCTCCTCTCCTCACTCTCCTCACCCCACTCTCCCAGATGAACTGGGAACCCGGCAGGCTCAGCTGGGTACCCCACTCAGCACCCCTCACATGTGTCACGTGTTTGGACCCCCTGATTCCTACTTTCACCGCCACTTGCAGGTCGACTTGTTCTCATATTAAACTTGCTAGTGTCTGATCCGGGTGAGCAGGGTCAGCTGGGTACCCCACTCAGCGCCCCTCACATGCGTCATTAGAATAAAACGTGTTTTGGACCCCCTGATTCCCACTTGTTCTCGTATTAAACTTGCTAGTGTCTGATCCGGGTGAGCAGGGTCAGCTGGGTACCCCACTCAGCGCCCCTCACATGCCTCATTAGAATAAAACGTGTTTTGGACCCCCTGATTCCCACTTGTTCTCGTATTAAACTTGCTAGTGTCTGATCTGGGTGCCCGTGGGTGTGGGTGAGCAGCCTTCTCCGTGCGCACTTTACGCACGGCGCCTTACCGGGACATGTTCTCTCTCTGGGGTCGATGCGCCTTCTCCAGTCCGAGTTTGGTGAAGATCCCGACCAGGGCCATGATGGCGACTACTCCGCAGATGATGTAGACGATGAAGTTGGTGCTGTCCTTGGTCCTGTCGCTCCGGGGGTCGCTCTTCTTGAACGGCGTCTGGCCGCTCAGCATCCACACCGGCGTGTCGTAGTTGGTGCAGGTGTTCTGGTCCAGACGCGAGTCCTTGTACTCGCAGCAGAAGCGGAAGCCACAGGTGCCGCAGCAGTACAGGTAGCTGCCCGTCTGGCAGACGAACGGCGGGTCCCACTGGCCCATCACGTCGTAGTAGCCGCGACACCGGTCCTCGGTCGGCGGGGCGTCGGAGGAGGTCTTCTCCTCGCTCCTGGAGCCGTTGGAGCCGCCGATCATCACGAAGCCCCCGTCCGCGCTGACAACTTTCAGCAAGAAGAACCCCAGAAGGACGGCCGTCCATCCCATCGTGCGGATCTTCTCACGCCGAACGCACAAAAGAAAACTGCTGCGGCTACAGCTCAACACCCCAAATCCAGGCAGACAGGAGCCCACAGACACGCATCTCCCACCAAAGCCCTTCCATGGAGCAGCGGTCCTCCTTCCGACGCGTAACGATGCGCTTGGAGAGGTGACGGGGGAGAAAGTGCCGAACAGGGGGAGGGATCGTGGATCGACAGGCACCACCCTCTCTTTGTCCACGAGAAGCAGCCTCCACACGCCGGAACCCACGAACCACGTCCAGCCGGACGGCAGAACTTGGGACGGAACCAGGCAGAAGCATCAGAACGAACGTCGAAGTTTGGAAAGACGCAGAAATAAGCGAGTTGGTGTGAGAAGCTGCGGACATGAACGCAGCAGGTTTCTGGGGTCCCGCCAGCAACGTTCTGCATTTCGAGGTCACGTCTCTCGGCGGCTGCAAATTGAATATTTTATCACTGTTACGCTGCTTTATATATAATTCATCTTTAATCATTACATCAACACTTAAATCAAATATTGGCTGTTAATGTACAGGTAATGTACACTTTAAATGAGCTATGACCACGTATTATATGCAGTAATAATAATGATTATTAATAATAATATGTTCAGGAAGGGAGAATAAAAAGCGTCTGTAAAAAGTTTCCTAGTTTTACAACATTAAAAACATCTCTGATCTGTGTGTATTTTTACTGCGGTAATTAGTCCTTGTCCCCCCAGGAAGCCCGGCAGTGTCCAGACGTCCCTTTATTCTCGCATCAGAGGGAAATGCGGCTGGTTTGTAGAGAGGATGCCAGTTGTCAGCGGGACGCGGGTCTTTGTGAGACTGGGACAGGACAGGAACTTTTCTCTCCAGATAACGAAAAGCAGTGGAAACACGGACCAGACAGGAAACATTACTGCAACGTCCGAGTCCTGGAAGGTCCTGACCACCGAGCAGCACCTGTGAGTGATCGGGACTCGATACTCATGTGAGTAGGTGCTACCAGGGTGCCCCCAGGGTGGCATCACATAGTCGCCCCAAACGGATGCAACACTGAGGTGCTCAAGTCAAGGGTTCACCTGTTCAGTTGGCCCATTCCTGGAATGGGGGGGTCCCCGGAAACGGCAAGAAGAACAGGTGTGGGGGAGACACACACTGACAAACCAAAAAGTGAGTCGGCCAGTTTTGGTCCTGGCTCGCCGTGAGGTGGGGCCAGGAGAGGCGTGGCTACCCTCATCGCCGGGGTGCAGGGTTTCTGGGCAGGCTCACGGGGGCTCACTGCGGGGCCTGGAAGAAGATGGGGTCCCCAGCGACTGGTCCCCACACACTGCTCCCCGGGCGCCTGTCATGGTGCCCACTGCTCACTCATGGTGATGGGTTAAATACAGAGGACACGTTTCAACGTGTCACCGTGTGCTGCGCTGCAGCGTCTCACTTCACTTCAATCCTGTTGCATCCTGTGACTTCTGATCACATGACTGTTGGGTCCTGATCTCTCACAGGTACCACTGGGCCCGGCAGGACACAGACGTTACACAGAAACGTCAGAAAATATACAATTACAAAACAAAACGTACATACATACAAAAAGAAATGATATTAGGAGTGTGAAAATTCTGTCCAGGGCTTATTTATGCAGCCAGAGACGTCTCTGTACCAAAATCAATTTGAAGTAGATTTTCATCAGATTTATTTCGTAAGATTTTCATCAGATTTATTTTCGTATCAGACCCAAAACACTGAAAAAGGTGATTTTCTACAGCTACCGATTTCAGAAAGTGAAGTGATTGTCACATGTGATACACAGCTGCACAGCACACGGTGCACACAGTGAAATTTGTCCTCTGCATTTAACCATCACCCTGAGTGAGCAGTGGGCACCATGACAGGCGCCCGGGGAGCAGTGTGTGGGGACGGTGTTTTACTCAGTGGCACCTCAGTGGCACCTTGGCGGATCGGGATTCGAACCGGCAACCTTCTGATTACGGGGCCGAACCTCCCGCCCACGGACTGCGAGACTGGACACCGGTGATATTACCCCTGAGCTACCTGGCGTGTAAAGAGACGTAAAGAAAGAACAAGTCGAGTCGCGGCCAGGGCAGCTAGTCGCTCGCAGATACACCGATGCGGACAGGCGGCGTAATCGCGACGGAACCCGGAAATGAAGCGGCGAGCATGGCGGCGACCGGAGACGCGGCGTTCCTCAGAGCCACGGGACGGACGTTCGTGGGGCTGGGAGCAGGTACCCTCCACAATTTACTGCCTGGTTACATACTTTTACTATAGCGGCCACTGAAGGTTTGGAACGTTTTTTTACCAGACGTCCTTATCCAGAGCGACTTACAGTCAGTAGTTACAGGGACAGTCCCCCCCTGGAGACACTCAGGGTTAAGTGTCTTGCTCAGGGACACGATGGTAGTAAGTGGGGTTTGAACCTGGGTCTTCTGGTTCATAGGCGAGTGTGTTAGCCGCTAGGCCACCACCACCCTACTATTAGGGTGTATTTAAGGTGACCGCAGGAATGGAGGTCTGTAAAGGACTGTGTCGGTTCCTCGTAGTTTTTCTGGTTTCAGGTGAGAGGACACGTGTAGGTTTACGTCCCCACTCCCTGTCCACCTACAGAGGACCTGCGCTTCTTCAGCAGGCGTCTTCAGGATCTGCAACGCTGACAATATCCGCACGTTTTTACAACCACGACGCTCATTTCTGGATTTTTATTGGCCGACCAGCTTCCTGCCACCAAAATCCATTTAAGCTCGTCGTATCAGACGTACGAAATTACTCAACGGGTTTCAGCGAACTCGCTCGAGGAACCGACATGAAGAAACGCACACGAAGCCACTTTCAAGTTTCGAAAGTGAAGTGATTGTCACACGTGATGCACAGCACACGGTGCACACAGTGAAATTTGTCCTCTGCATTTAACCATCACCCTGAGTGAGCAGTGGACACCATGACAGGCGCCCGGGGAGCAGTGTGTGGGGACGGTGCTTTGCTCAGTGACACCTTGGCAGATCGGGATTCGAACCGGCAACCTCCTGATTACGGGGCCGCTTCCTTAACCGCTAGGCCACCACTGCCAAGTGACCAGGCCGTTCTGACGCGGAGCGTGCTCGCGGTTGGGGGAACTGGTGGAATATGAATGAAATGCAACATGCTTGAGCTCATGTGGGAGATGGAGCTTCTTTCTTCTGCCAGAAAGCCTTCCTCTCGCTGATTGCGGAGAAGAGTGAAGATGAGATGCCGCCATTGAAGCTCAGATCGATTCCTTTTGTTCTGTGCCGGAGTTTTGATGTAGAAAAATTACCATGAAGCCAGTTGGGAGAAGCATTCATAAAAATGCAGAGAACAGAGTGAATGCGAACTAAACGTGTGGAGCGTGTGTGTGTGTGTGTGTACGCGCCTCACTGCATGCGTGTTCATGTGTGTGAAGTTGTGTGTGTGTTCTGCTCTTTCATTTTTCAGGCATTCTGTTTAATAAATGTATTATTATATAAAGATTCCTCGCCGGTCTGAGCGAGCTGTTAATGTCCCTGCTGCAAGACAAAATGACGGCATGGCGGTCGTGAGAGTCGGCGAGGGTGTCCTCACATCGACCATCGTGTGGGTGCGAAGGTGAAAGTATCTAACACTCTCCTATAAGCCTGAAGACCCAGGTTCGAACCCCACTTACGTTTTGAGCCATTTGTCAGACGGCCTGATCCAGAGCAAATTACGACGTGCTTCCATGTTCATGTTCGGTTAATGAAGCAGCACCGTAAACGTGTGTGTGTCTTTGTTAACGTGTCTGTAAGAGTGTGTGTCTGTGTGTGTGTCAATGCATGTGTCTGTGTAAGAGTGTTGTGTGTCTTTTTAAGCGCGCGTGTGTGTATGCATGTGTGTGTAAGTCTCTCCGAGTGTAAGAGTGTGTGTGTCTTTGTAAGTGTGTGTATCTGTGTAAGAGTGTGTGAATGCATGTGTCTGTGTAAGTGTGTCATTTTAAATGTGTGTGTGTGTGCGTGTAAGTCTCTCCGAGTGTGAGTGTGTGTGTGCGAGTCTCTGCGAGTGTAAGCATGTGTGTGTAAGTCTCTCCGAGTGTGAGTGTGTGTGTGTAGGAGTGTTGTGTGTCTTGGTAAGCGTGTGTGTGTAAGTCTCTCCGAGTGTAAGCGTGTGTGTGTGTAGGAGTGTTGTGTGTAAGTCTCTCCGAGTGTAAGTGTGTCTTTGTAAGCGTGTGTGTGTAAGTCTCTCCGAGTGTAAGCGTGTGTGTAGGAGTGTTGTGTGTAAGTCTCTCCGAGTATAAGCGTGTGTGTGTGTGTAGGAGTGTTGTGTGTAAGTCTCTCCGAGTGTAAGCGTGTGTGTGTGTGTAGGAGTGTTGTGTGTAAGTCTCTCCGAGTGTAAGCGTGTGTGTGTGTGTAGGAGTGTTGTGTGTAAGTCTCTCCGAGTGTAAGCGTGTGTGTGTGTGTAGGAGTGTTGTGTGTAAGTCTCTCCGAGTGTAAGCGTGTGTGTGTGTGTAGGATTGTTGTGTGTAAGTCTCTCCGAGTGTAAGTGCGTGTGTGTAGGAGTGTTGTGTGTAAGTGTGTCTTTGTAAGCGTGTGTGTGTAAGTCTCTCCGAGTGTAAGCGTGTGTGTAGGAGTGTTGTGTGTAAGTCTCTCCGAGTGTAAGCGTGTGTGTGTGTAGGAGTGTTGTGTGTAAGTCTCTCCGAGTGTAAGCGTGTCTTTGTAAGCGTGTGTGTGTAAGTCTCTCCGAGTGTAAGCGTGTCTTTGTAAGCGTGTGTGTGTAAGTCTCTCCGAGTGTAAGCGTGTCTTTGTAAGCGTGTGTGTGTAAGTCTCTCCGAGTGTAAGCGTGTGTGTGTGTAGGAGTGTTGTGTGTAAGTCTCTCCGAGTGTAAGCGTGTCTTTGTAAGCGTGTGTGTGTAAGTCTCTCCGAGTGTAAGCGTGTGTGTAGGAGTGTTGTGTGTAAGTCTCTCCGAGTGTAAGCGTGTGTGTGTGTAGGAGTGTTGTGTGTGTAGGAGTGTTCTGTGTGAGTCTCTCCGAGTGTAAGCGTGTCTTTGTAAGCGTGTGTGTGTAAGTCTCTCCGAGTGTAAGCGTGTGTGTAGGAGTGTTGTGTGTGTAAGTCTCTCCGAGTGTAAGCGTGTGTGTGTGTAGGAGTGTTGTGTGTAAGTCTCTCCGAGTGTAAGCGTGTCTTTGTAAGCGTGTGTGTGTAAGTCTCTCTGAGTGTAAGCGTGTGTGTAGGAGTGTTGTGTGTAAGTCTCTCCGAGTGTAAGCGTGTGTGTGTGTAGGAGTGTTGTGTGTGTAGGAGTGTTCTGTGTGAGTCTCTCCGAGTGTAAGCGTGTGTGTAGGAGTGTTCTGTGTGAGTCTCTCCGAGTGTGTGTTTGTGTACATGCTGTAGTAATGTGGAGTCTCCGCTCAGAAGGTCCTTGGCCTGGAAGGAAGTGTTAGGTTTGTTTGGAGGACGTTATGTAAGATGTTGGATTATGTAAAACATTGTGGTGCATCTACAGCACCTCCTGACGCTGGATGAATTATTGATATTTGTGCCCCCCAGACGTGGAGAGGGAGTGGCGCGGCTCCTTCTACTTCGTCCAGGCAGCGGACCCCCAGCTGGGGCTGATGAAGGCGTGGCGGGACGGCGACTGCAACACGCCGGGGTACGAGTGGGCGGAGGAGGTGGCGCTCACACGGAAGGCCGTCCGGGCCGTCAACAGGCTCGCGCCACGTCCGCGGTTCATGGTCCTGTGTGGTGACCTGGTCCATGCCCTGCCCGGTAAGTACTGACAGGACTGTGGACGGAACGTTGCCTCCTGAGGTCCTGGTCGGGATTCCAGATGCCGTCACCCTGGCTCGGGACGGTGGTGGGCGGGGTGGTCCTGTCAGCCCTGGGCTTTATTGGCAGGTTGATTGATGGTGATCTCCGAATGCCACAGCTGCAATTCCAACCTCTTTTAACAGGTGTCACAGACGATTGGGCAGCTTTACTACAGCCACAGAATCAATCGATCAATCAATCAATTAATCAATCAATGTTTACATAGAAGTCAACATGTACCGTGGCACACAGCAACACAGGGATGAGATGTTGCACGAACGCCCTTTACCAGTAAGAAATAGTGTACAAGAGGCCATTATATTCCTAATAGGAATATTATTTATTATTGACTGTCATAGACATGTAATACTGCAGTCAAACACGCAGCAAGTGAGGACATTAAAAGTAACAGCGGATCTGCATTTACAGTTATTACAGCTGTGAATATGTAGAATAATTTGAGTCTCCTGGCATACCACAGTTTGAGAAACAAGGTTTTCTATAGCAAATTCCATAATTGGTTAAATAAAAAATTCTCTCCACAGAATTAAAAAAATGTTAAAAATTGAGAAAGCACAAACATACATAAATACTCACAGCTCAGAATTGATCTCAGGTGCATCCTGTTGTCCCCTGATCATCCTTGAGATGTTTCTGCAGCTTAATTGGAGTCCAGCTGCGAACAAACATGACAAGTGACGTGATCGTCATTGTGAATCACTGCAGCACAGCACACGGTGACACGGTGAAACGTGTCCTCTGTATTTAACCATCAGGCGCCCGGGGAGCAGTGTGTGGGGACGAGACCTTCATCAAGGGGACCTCCGTGGCACCTTGGTAGTTCGGGATTCGAACCTTCTGATTAGAAGGCCACCGCTGGCACTGGAAAGGCACACTCCTTCTATATAAGGTCCCACAGTTGACAGTTCATGTCATAGCACCAACCAAGCAGGAAGTGAAAGGAATTGTCTGTAGACCTCAGAGACAGGATTGGCACAAATCTGGGGAAGGTTACAGAAAAAAATCCTGCTGCTTTGAAGGTCCCAATGAGCACAGTGGCCAAGATTCCATTCAAAAAGCCACCAGGACAATCTAGAGCGGTCCGGCCACCTGAACTGACCAATCAGGGGAGAAAGAACTTAGTCAAGGAGGTGACCAAGAACCCGATGGTCACTCTGACACAGAAGAACCTTCTAGAAGGACAACCATCTCTGCAGCCATCCACCAATCAGGCCTGTAATGTATAGTGACCAGATGGAAGCCACTCCTGTAACATAACATAAAATGTGGAAAAAGTGACACGCTGTGAATACTTTCCAGGTACACACTGTGTGTGTGTGTGTGTGGGTGTATATATATACTTTTTCCACGTGTTATGTTACAGTTTTATTTGGAAATGGATGTGTGTGTAAAACGATATTTCATATTTACGTATATCATACGTAGTTGAGGGAACATCTGAGACACCCTTCCTTATTATCGTGGTCCTAGACCCTTTCTCTCCTCTTCAGCCCATCAGGATCCGTGTTCTGCGCCACACTCATCATTTTTATGTTGATTTGGACATTTGCTTCATTTCATTGTGCTGCTGGAATATTCAGTGGCGACCCAGTTTTACGCTCCTGCCGGATATATTTCACCGGATCTTTTCATTGTATTCATCCTTCAGGAAAAAGAAGACCATATCAAACGTACCGTGTAGAACCGCGGTGTAGAAGGTCCCTCTCGCTCACTCTCTCTTTTACTTATTTACTTTTTTGTGTGTGTGTCCGAGGGTTGGTGAGAGGGCACGCCTCCTCAGATACACGCGAGGTCAGCTGACCGATTCTTTTCATCCATGAATCTCGAGCGTTGCCATGGGAACCAAGCACATCAGAGCGAATGCTGCTTCCCTCAGCTGTGCTCCAGACCGCGATGATAGAATCCACTGTTGTGGTGATTGGGAGTTTAGCCAAATATTCCCCGTACCCCCGAGAAACGTATATTCACGGGTCCACTGTGATTTAACCACGTACACTGACCAGTAACCTTTCACATGTGGGGAAAGACGGACATTTTGAGGTTTAGTTTTGTTACGGGTCATTTATTTATGGGGAACAGGATGGTCAATAAATTGCAGTTAGGAAGGATTTTAAAATGTGTTTCACATACTTGTTAAAATGAAAGCCACCACCCGCCGTGTAGGATTTGGGGTTGGTTTTGCTCTCCGGCGCCCCCTGCAGTTGCCAGGTGTAATGCACTTTTTCTTCTCTTCACATGCAAGTAGATCGAAGCCGAATTTACAGCTTGCAAGTGGCAAGTTAACCCCAAACTTGCTTAAAGACCTGGAATACGTAACAAGTTTGGCTACTCAGGTCACAATGTTCGTGTATTTTTATAGTATATATTACACATTAATTCGGTCGTGTTGAGTCCAGAGGACGCTAATCAGCCTGGAACCAAAGGGCATTACTGTCTGTCTCTGACACAGCGATACACCGAGACGTGCCGTCCCACACTGTCAGCCTGTACTCTGACCTTTAGCTAAACTGTTTAAATGGCTGCTCTCAGGAGAAGACCGCCCGTCTTTACTCTTTCACGTCCCATGTCACCGAGGGACCTGAAACCCTTCACCTGAAATCCACTGTCTCTGTCCCTGCTTCAGCACACGGTCAGCGTGGAGTGTCCGGCATGTAATGAGATTTTACTTTGTTTATTTGATTGAGTTGGCTGTGGTGGCCTAGCGGTTAAGGAAGCGGCCCCGTAATCAGAAGGTTGCCGGTTCGAATCCCGACCCACCAAGGTGCCACTGAGCAAAGCACCGTCCCCACACACTGCTCCCCGGGCGCCTGTCATGGTGCCCACTGTTCACTCAGGGTGATGGGACAAATGCAGAGGACACATTTCACTGTGTGCACCGTGTGCTGTGCTGCTGTGTATCACATGTGACAATCACTTCACTTTACTCAATATTTTAAGTCATGCAGGTCAGTTTAAAGACATGATGTCCAGTTTGCACATGTTAAACGTTGAATTAATGGGGCAGATATGGAAGGTGATTCGTCTCTCCGCTTCCAGACATGGAGTGCCGGGAGGAGCAGGAGCGCGACCTGAAGGAGGCGCTGCGAGCCACCAGCCCCGACGTCCCCCTGGTGTTCGTCAGCGGCAACCATGACCTGGGGAACACGCCCACAGCGGAGACGGTGGCGCAGTACTGCCGTTCCTGGGGGGACGATTACTTCAGCTTCTGGGTGGGTGGGGTGCTGTGCCTGGTGCTCAACTCGCAGCTCTACTACGACCATTCTGCCTGCCCCGAGCTCGGCCGCGCCCAGGAGGCGTGGCTAGAGGAGCGGCTGCAGGAGGCGGAGCGGCTCCGCCCACGCCACATCCTGGTCTTTCAGCACATCCCGCTGTACCTGAGGCGGCCAGACGAGGACGACGACTACTTCAACCTGCAGAAGGGCGTGAGGGAGCGGCTGAGGGAGCGTTTCTGCAGGGCGGGTACGTTCCTCTGAACAGGGCGTGGTCAGCGAGTGCTGAGAGATAAACGTCCAGCAGGAGAGCCGAGTTCTTCTGTGGGATTCAGAACCAGGATGAGACGCTGATCTACACCGAGGTGTTTGTCCCTGAGGCCATACAGAGCTGATCGCTGCTGTAAATGTGTGTGTGTGCGCGCGCACAAAAGCCTCATTCATTCACACAAACCTGCATAAATAGAAATAGACATGTGCGCGTGTCCAGATGCTGAGAAGACAGGAATCGGCCTCCCTTCAGGGTGGAGATGCATGCAGTAAACATGGGAACAGACAGCTGTTACCGAGCCTTCATGTGTAAACAGGATAAAAATATCTGCCTCGGCTTCTCAGGGCATCTTAATGGGTTTAATAATCCAGCCGCATAGTGTACTCATCATTACTGTACATTAGTGTAAATGTATGGTTCCACTTTTCATGTACAGTCCTGTGTCTCTGCGTGTTGTGGGTCAAATTCTGAGGTTACTGTAGTCTTTTTAAAAGACAATTCATGCAAATACTGGCTCCCTCCTCCATGATTAATTTACGGAGGGCTGCATTTGATGTGTTTTACACCTTTTTACTCATGTGTGGTGCAATGTGGTAGAAAACAGTCACTGATCATAACCACCATGGCTGCTGGAACCCATCCTGGTACGCTGGGCCCACACACACACACACACACAATTCGTCTGGACGGTGGGAGGAAACCCACATGTAGTCCAGATTCAGCGTTACAACCACAACGTTAACCAGCGCGCCGTGTAGACGAGTAGGTGGAAGATGACTGCAGTTGCAATACGATGTCATCATTTCATGCAACCCAGAGATGATGCCGTTCTCACAATATCTCCTCCTTGGTTTGAATGAACGGCTCGAAGATTTAATTACAATTGAGTTGGATTGAACGCTACATCCTTTCCACAGATGTGACTGATGGTTCATGTTCAGGGTTCAACATGACCGCACGTTTATCTTGTTGGGTTTACGGTTATTAGAAGTCAACCTTGTGAGGGTCCTGCAGGTCTCGCGCTGCTCTGGTTCTTGGTTCTGGATGGTTCAGCTTGCAAGGCCGCCCTGTTGCCTCGCACCCCGTGGCGCAGACTTGTACTGGGCTAATTTACGGCGGTAACGTAATACGCTCGGGTCTGTGCCGGGCCGCAGATAACAGGAAATGAGTGTGTGCGGTACCCTGCATGATGCCTTTTGGTGGAGCTCAGGGGTGAACCCATAACCATGTTCTAGAACCAGAATCGCTGAAATATGGTGCATCGCTTACGTGACGCTTACATGATTATTTTTTACATTTATTTGTTTCCTAATATTTTTTACACTTAAACCAAGAGAAACATGAAATCAAATCTAATAAAATCAAGTGAGAACTCCTACAAACCCACCAGATCAAAGACCCTGAGGACAGGCAGACAGTGAATGGCGGAGAACCTTCAAATCTCTGCTCAAATGAGCCATTTGCTCATAATCGGGACGGCAGCACATGGCTACAGCCGTCAGGCAACTTTCTGGGAGCAACAACGTGAATCACACCTCCACAACCAGTCATGGATGGGCCCATCACAACATTTTTTTAATGTTCCTGCCGTGCTGGATCTGGAGATTAGTTTTAAGCCCAGTCCTACACTAAAAGCTAACTTTTTTTAAATGTCCCCTGCCATGAAAATTGGTCTTGTTGGTCCCCTAATACTGTATCTGAAGTCTCTTTCCAAAATCCAGCCGCGGTGCAGAATTACAGCCACTTAGATCTAGTCCCACAATGAGATTTCCCAGGACTGTAGCTTTAAATGCTAATGAGGACGAGAGAGGCGGGACGAGGGGTGGGATAAGAAACGGGAGGTGACTACACAAGGGGACAAATTCCAGATCCGACCGTCTGAGATTCCAGATCCTGCACTCTGAACGGCGAAGTGATATTTAACAGAGACTGACCCTAAATATTCAGTTCTCCCGACTGACCTGGTCTGACCCACCGGTCCAGCAGTAAGTCCTACTTTTTACCAGTAGATCGCTGGAAAGGCGTGACCCACACCTGGATACGTGGGTGTAAAACGTGGATGGAATCTGCAATAAAATGAATATGAATCAGTTGTGGAGAAAAATAGAAGTATGTTCCACATGGTGCCAGGCGAAGATTGGTCTCCACCGCACGGCGCGCCCAGAAAGGCAGAAAACACCTTAACCAGCCACAAAATATGAGGACAGGAAGTAATATCATGATATCAGCCCTCAGAATTACAATTCATCCTCATTTAACGTCAATCTCACTCAGTGTTTATATGATCGGGTATCATTTTTTTTTCATATTGTTTTCACCCGTCTACTCTGTTCTGTTCAGGAGTGAAGGCCGTCTTCTCCGGTCACTACCACCGAAACGCGGGCGGGTGCCACGACGGCCTGGACATGGTGGTGAGCTCTGCGATTGGCTGCCAGCTCGGCGAGGACATGCACGGTGTTCGGATAGTGGTTGTGACGGCTGACCGGGTTGTCCATCGCTACCACAGCCTCGACCGGCTGGCCGAGAGCGGCGTGGAGGCGGAGCTAAAGCAGCTGTTGTCCTGAGGCGCGTCTGCAGCCTGCTGAACTTCTCACCCCTACAAGATAATTATACCGGAGTTCACCTGAAGCCCCTCGCTTGGTCCACGGGCCGAGGCGCCACAGATGGAGAGGTGGCGTCTCCATGGGAACTGTGGCGAAACACAGCCGTACGGAGTCTTTTGGTAGGCGGAGCGCAAAAGACGTGTCACTGTACAAATTTCACACTTTTAATTTGGACCTCTGTCAGGCCTTCAGCTGTCTTCAGAAGATTTTCATGCACTATAGAAATGATTTTTCAGCCACTAATAATAAATATTATTTCCATTTGCTCTTAATCGTCTTAATCAGGAATTCTCTCAACCAATTCCAGCAGTCCTGAAGTTGAAGACTTGCTGACACAACGTCTGTAACTAAGACAGGCAGATATACGTGCATCTGTGAGGGTTACAAATCACGGGTTACAGCACAGTTTCATCTGAAATGATATTTATTTGGAATACTGGTAGTAATTATGATTTTTTTTAAATATTAGTATACTGCATTACAGTGTTTATGGTTATACAGTCACATCAAACATCTCTTGGTGAACAAATACACAGTTTTTCCTGATCTGATTTACATTTACAGCATTTGACAGACGCCCTTATCCAACTTACATAACTGTATTAAAATGTCCATCATAGAAATCCCACATTTGGTTCACTTGGTTCTGGTCTGTAAATACGATTAATCTAAATATTTTCCAAAACGGAAGGTTTTCATCTTGCACCTTTCAGCTGTTGGAAGATCTAGTGGAAGTTGATTCCACCACCTCGACTCCAAGCCAGAGAAGAGTCGAGATGGATGCTTTCCTGGTACCTTGAGAGATGGCGGTACCAGTGGAGCAGTGCTGGAGGAGATGGAGTGATGAGAGGTCTGCGGTAGGAGGGCGTGACCCGTCCACCATCAGTATTTTAAATCTGCAGTGTACCGCTGTGGGAGAATTTGGGAACGTGCTGCAGCGTTCTGGATCACCTGGAGAAGATATCTGACAGGCCAGCACCACCTTAAATGCATTATTCTTATAATCACTTTTATTATGACCTTCAGTGAAGCCTCCAGTCATGCTGCACCCTGTTGACTTTAATCAGGCCGCAGAACCTGCGAGTGTCACATCACCTACAGTTCCGACGGAAAGTTTGTGCCCGAGTGACGTTGTGGAACGACGGCTCTCCCCCGGGATTAATTCACACTCGCCTAAAGTGGTCCAGGCGGCCCAGCATGGAGTATAATGTCCTCTTCCACCTCCATTATCTCCCCGTCTTCGCCACGCTGCCCTGTTCATATAAATATGTAGACGTCTCCTGACTCCAGCTCCTGGTCTGGAGGAGACGCCAGTTGCTGGTGTGCATTTTCCAAGCCGTCAATCATCGCCTTGTCCAAATATCTGATGGATTTTCAGCCGCCGGCCCATCTGCATGCCATTACAGCGGGGTGCTTTTCATAATGGAGCCATTTCCTGTAGAGCACTGGAGTGGGGAGACATTAACCTGCGATGCCCACGCCGGGGGAAATAAAGAGGCGGTGACGCCAGCGGCGGAGTCCCAGGTCCCGTCTTACGTTAAAGGCGGGGCTACACTGGACCGTTAATCCTGTTAGCTTGAAAATTCATCATATCAGCTTCCCTCGTGCGTCTCGTCCAGGACAACTGATCATTACGGCTCCTCCCCATACGTCACTTTCGCTGTAGCTCCTTCATTAAACTGCTAATAACGAGGCCGACACCCCCTCTTCAGCTCGATCTGCGTTCATGACGGCCTAGCGGGTGAGGAAGCGGCCCCGTAATCAGAAGGTTGCCGGTTCGAATCCCGATCCGTCAAGGTGCCACTGAGCAAAGCACCGTCCCCACACACTGCTCCCCGGGCGCCTATCATGGTGTCCACTGCTCACTCAGGGTGATGGGTTAAATGCAGAGGACACATTTCACTGTGTGCATTTTCAGGATTCGTGTCACGCTGGAGTTTAAACGACGTGATCGACTACTTCAGACCATCTTTGTTCTTTAATTCCGAGTTTGTGCCCCTGCGTCAGCAGAAACTGGCCGTTTCCACACTAATGGCACCATCGCCCGGGGACTCTGTCCAGAACGGCCACCTCTGACTCCCCCGCGGGCCCTCGGCCACCTGCGTCCTCGTCACCGTCCCAGCTCAAATGAGGCTTGTCCCTCTGACCCAACATGCAGATCTTTTCAGAAAAGAAACAAAAAGACGCTTCATAAATATTTCAGCAAGGATGCAATGAGCTGAATAAATATGTAATGCAGCAGAGAAACACTTCAGATGGTGAAACCTCTCAGGTTCCTGCAGCCATATTATCCGGTCATGTATGACCCAGCCGAGGGAAGACCTCGCCACGAGTGGCCTTTAATCAGCTGCTTGTACGCTTTATGTGTGTGTGTGTGTGTGTAGGGTTATTAAAGTCACCAGATGTCCTCTATTACCTGGATCCATGATGAAATGTTTTAAAACCGGATACGTTGGAAATATTTCTCAGCCTTTTCTCTGGTGAGAAAATTAACACAAATGCCCCGTTTGTGACCCGGTACTTTCCTTAAAGACCAAATCGGAATATGTATTCTGGCGTTTTCACATCATCTCCAACCGTCTCGGGGACTCCGTCCCAGCTGCTGGTGATCGTGGTGACTATGGTGAGCGTGGTTCAGGTTACCTTGTGTAAAGTCGCGACAACTTTTGCAGATGCTGCGATCAGTGACTTTACCCACTAGTGTCATGTCAGAACCCCCCGGGTGCCCGAAGACGAGCAGATGACAGACCAGCTGTCCTCACAGTCATCTGCATTTATGGCCAGGAGGCATCGCTGGGCACAGTGGGTCCCTCGTCTCCTTCTGGGAAATCAAGGTTGCACATTTCCAGCTGAAAAGTTGGACAGGGACATTTAAAAAAAATGTCCCCTCAACAGCACAGCAAAGGTGGGACGTTAACAAACGTACTGGGGAGGCCACCAATGCTCATTAAAGTGAAAAGCACTACAGCACAGCACACGGTGACACAGTGAAACGTGTCCTCTGTATTTAACCATCACCCGTGGTGACAGTGGGTACCATGACAGGCGCCCGGGGAGCAGTGTGTGGGGACGGGACCTTCACCAAGGGGACCTCAGTGGCACCTTGGTGGTTCCGTCCGATTATGAGTCCACTTACATTTACGGCATTTACCAGACGCCCTTATCCAGAGCGACTTACAATCAGTAGTTACAGGGACAGTCCCCCCCTGGAGACACTCAGGGTTAAGTGTCCTGCTCAGGGACACAATGGTAGTAAGTGGGATTTAAATCTGGGTCTTCTGGTTCATGCGCGAGTGTGTTACCCGCTAGGCCACCTCTGTCCCCATTACTGTCTCGGGGTCTGGGTTAACCAAATACAAGCGTCTCGAACCTACTGGAGAAGGAAAAACGACAACAGAAAGACGGAAGTTCTCCCACACGTTGCACCAAAAGCAAGATAAAGGAAGTAGGTCACCTGTTTTATATGGAACCTTTAACAGCACTGCCTGCAGCGGTTCAAGTGGTGCAATCAGGTGGAGAACATCACATGACGGAACCCTCTTGAAATGCACAGGTTCGGGAGGAAGGTTAATCACTGTGTGGAATGCACTATATAGTATATATAGTTTATAAATGAAACATCATCTCACATTTGAACATTCGTGCTCTGGTATTGTGATTACTACAGCCTGTCATGGTTCAGCGTTTACCAGCTATTTCCAGTCCAAGGTTTGTGGGCCGCTTCCACCATCTAGCGGCCGCAGCCTGAACTGCAGGAGCCCCCCCGGTGGCCCCTGGCCCTCACCACATCTGAGAATCTTCACTGACATCAGATGCTGGACCAACTGTGGATGGAAACCCAAGGATGCTTGTGGGGAGCCACGTAGTGATCTGTCTCCTGCGTGAACTTTTCGCCACCAGGCGTCTACACTGCACTGGTTCCCGGCTTCGGGGAGACTTTTCTGCTCTCAGGAGCTCCAAACGTCTTAAGATGTTAAAACGTCTGTCATGTTCATTTGACGCGAACGTCGCCGTAAACGTTTGTTGCGTCTCCACAACTACAGATGGCGCTAACGCGGAGCGCGGCAGGCTTTTAGATGTCGTCACTTCCGGTGGATTTTCAAAACAATATTCCGAGCGTCTGGCGCGACTCTGTTCCAGTTCAGAACGAGTTTAACTCACTGTACCGACTCTCCGGCTCTTCCCGAGAGTTCACTGACGTTCTCCGGGTTCGATCACGTGTGTGTTCGGGCGGAGATGGCGGCTCCTCTCCTGGAATTCGAGACCGAGATGTTCCTCAGCCTCTTCTCCACCGACGGGCTGCTGGTGGCGGCGGAGGGTCTGGGGATCGACCGGCTGCTGCTACACTTCCTCCGGGTTTACTCGGAGCCGGATAGCCTGGTGCTGCTCCTCAACACCACCACAGCTGAACAGGTACAGCACCAACCTCAACACCACCAACACCAACCTCAACAACACCAACACACCTGAATAGATACAGTACCAACCTCAACAACACCAACCTCAACACCACCACAGCTGAACAGGTACAGTACCAACCTCAACACCACCAACCTCAACACCATCAACACAGCTGAACAGGTACAGTACCAACCTCAACACCACCAACACACAGCCAACACAGCTGAACAGGTACAGTACCACCCTCAAACACAAACCAACACGACCTGAATAAGATACAGTACCAACCTCAACACCACCAAAACAACCAACCCAACACACCTGAACAATACAGTACCAACCTCAAACACCACCAACCTCAACACCACCAACACACCTGAACAGATACAGTACCAACCTAAACACCACCAACCTAAACACCACCAACACAGCTGAACAGGTACAGTACCAACCTCAACACCACCAACCTCAACACGACCAACACAGCTGAACAGGTACAGTACCAACCTCAACACCACCAACACACCTGAACAGATACAGTACCAACCTCAACACCACCAACCTAAACACCACCAACACAGCTGAACAGGTACAGTACCAACCTCAACACCACCAACCTCAACACGACCAACACACCTGAACAGATACAGTACCAACCTCAACACCACCAACCTCAACACCACCAACACAGCTGAACAGGTACAGTACCAACCTCAACACCACCAACCTAAATACCACCACCACAGCTGAACAGGTACAGTACCAACCTCAACACCACCAACCTCAACACCACCAACACAGCTGAACAGGTACAGTACCAACCTCAACAACACCAACACACCTGAACAGATACAGTACCAACCTCAACACCACCAACCTCAACACCACCAACACAGCTGAACAGGTACAGTACCAACCTCAACACCACCAACCTCAACACCACCAACACAGCTGAACAGATACAGTACCAACCTCAACACCACCAACCTAACACACCAACACAGCTGAACAGGTACAGTACCAACCTCAACACCACCACCACAGCTGAACAGGTACAGTACCAACCTCAACACCACCAACACCAACCTCAACACAGCTGAACAGATACAGTACCAACCTCAACACCACCAACACCAACCTCAACACCACCAACACAGCTGAACAGGTACAGTACCAACCTCAACACCACCAACCTAAACACCACCAACACAGCTGAACAGGTACAGTACCAACCTCAACACCACCAACACCAACCTCAACACCACCAACACAGCTGAACAGGTACAGTACCAACCTCAACACCACCAACCTCAACACCACCAAACAGCTGAACAGGTACAGTACCAACCTCAACACCACCAACCTCAACACCACCAACACAGCTGAACAGGTACAGTACCAACCTCAACACCACCAACCTAAACAACACCACCACAGCTGAACAGATATTCAGTTACGAGTCTGCTTCCTTATTTAATCCAAATCACTTCTTGCAGCCATTGAATTGTCTTATAATATCTGGCATTATGGGTGGTACTTGTCTGGTGGGTGAGACACACGTATATAATTCAGAAGAGCACAATGTCCCAGGTTCAAACCATCACTACTCTGGATGAGGGCGTCTGGTAAATGCCATTATATACACTTTACTTTACTTTACTTGGCAGATGCTTTTATCCAAAGTGACTTACAGGAGGACACCAGCAATTCTCATTCAGTTTCTATAGATTTTGAGTTACAAAACTCAATCCTGATAAGGCCCAACTTGTCAGGAACAGAACATGCAGGGGACTTTTTTAATTTATTTATCTATTTATTTGTGTGTGTGTGTGTGTGTGTGTGTGTGTGTGTGTGTGTGTGTGTTAGACTCGTTTGAAATACTTTTTAAACAAGTGGGTTTTCAACTCTTTCTTAAATATCCCGATAATTTTTCATTTTTGATATTGAAGTACAGGTTTGTCCAAGGATTACGAATGGGCCGTACTTGTTTGTCTGATAAGTTCTTTTTTAGACAGCTGAACAGCCATTGTGTGTC
This sequence comes from Denticeps clupeoides, assembly GCF_900700375.1. Lineage (NCBI taxonomy): Eukaryota > Metazoa > Chordata > Actinopteri > Clupeiformes > Denticipitidae > Denticeps > Denticeps clupeoides. Next base: position 23,255,998 of record NC_041714.1, read on the forward strand.
ATGGTTTCAGGAGTATTTCACGGAGCAGCTGCGAGTGGCGGGTGTCACTCACCTCCCCCGTACTGTCACCAGCGATGTCCCCAGCGCTGAGCGCTACAACGTGTACACGCAGGGCGGCGTCCTCTACGTCACCAGCCGCATCCTGGTGGTGGATTTCCTGACGGATCGCATCCCTGCTCACCTTGTCACAGGTCAGTAACTCCGCCTGACCTGCTGCTTGGGCTTTTTCCTCTGTTGAGGTTTTGATGATGATGATGATGATGATTATGGGCAACCTGCAGGAATCCTGGTCTACAGAGCCCATAAGATCATTGAGTCTTGTCAGGAGGCCTTCATCCTCAGGCTGTTCAGACAGAAGAACAAAGCCGGATTCATCAAGGCCTTCACTGACAAGGCAACGGCCTTCACGTCAGGGTTCTGCCATGTAGAACGTGTCATGAGGAACCTCTTTGTGAAGAAGCTCTTCTTGTGGCCAAGGTAAGAGAGCATGGACTTTCTTCTTGTGAGTGTGTGTTCATTGTGTGTATTTCTGGGTTAGATTCCAGGCATCAGTTCACTCTCTTCTGGAGCAGCACAAGCCGGACGTGGTGGAACTGCGCGTGAACCTGACTCCGCCCATGCGGGCCATCCAGACTGCCGTACTGGAGATCATGAGCGCCTGTCTGAAGGAGCTGAAGCGCTACAACCCCACGCTGGAGGTAGAAGATCTCAGCCTGGAGAACACACTGGGCACCAGCTTTGAAAAGGTGGATGACGCTCAGTATTTTATTGCTTCGTGTTTCTGATATCACATCCAGATCACATGTTGTGGCATATGGAACTCCAAAGTGTACGAAAAGTAATGTATAATAGCAACATAAAATTGTGAAATAATTAAACACACGGTCATTATTTTTTACCCACAGAATTTTTTCAGAATCAGCCATTTATTTCATAATGTGATTTTTCAGCAGAATGACTTCGTCTGTCAATCAAGAAAGACAGGGCGGTGCTAGTTGTGTGATTGGCTGCTCAGACAGCACAGCACATGGAGTGTTCTGCTGAAATGCGTTCTCCTATGCGGCGAAATAAAACTAGTAAAAATAATGACCATGACAATAACAAGTACATTTATATAGCAAAATGCCACATATTTCACAATAATTATTAGCTCTATATCAAAATGTGTTCAATTATTTCACAATTTTACGTTGCTATTATAAATCAATTTCGCATTTATTCGGGGTTTTTTTTGTCATATTTTGTCTGTCATATTTATTTTATTTTGAACTCTTTGGAGTTCCATAGTGCCGAGTATGAACCGGTGAGGGTTGCCGGTTCGAATCCCGATGTGCCTGTCATGGCTTGTTGTATTGGGTGGTGCCGTTATGCATGAACATTTCCCTGTGGACAGACGGTCCGGCATTACTTGGATCCCTTGTGGCACCAGCTGGGAGCGAAGACCAAGTCTCTGGTGCAGGATCTGAAGGTTCTGAGGACCCTGCTGCTGTATCTCACACAGTACGACTGTGTCACCTTCCTCAACCTGCTGGAGTCTCTGCACTCCAGCCAGAAGACCTTCGGCAGCAACTCTGGTACAGACCCCGGGACTCGGTAGGCCTGGCCTCCATAAAGGTCAGAGGTCGGTGTCATGGGCGTGTTTGTTGCCGACAGGCTGGCTCTTCCTGGACTCCAGCACGTTGATGTTCGTGAACGCACGGAACCGCGTGTACAGCGTTCCTGATGGCAACAGGAAACGGCAGCGGGGAGAGGCGGAGCTACAGGACGCGGCTGGTATTCTACCCCGTGTCCTTTTTAAAAAGCAGGACTCTAGATGGACGTTTTTCACCGCGTGTAAGGTGTCTTTGTGGTTTGCAGTGGAGGTAAAGAGGGAGCTGGTGTTGGAGAAGAGCCCGAAGTGGGAAGCCCTGTCTGAGGTCATGAAGGAGATTGAGAAGGAGAACAGCCGTCCAGAAGACGCGCCAGGTTCCACCTTCACACGTGCGCCGCGGCCGGCTGGCGTGCTGCCGACCCGGAGATCACGAGCCCTCTGTCTGCGTTGCAGGAGCCGTGCTGATCTGCGCCGGGGACGACCGGACCTGCGCCCAGCTGAGGGACTTCCTGCGCTGCGGAGGCCACGCCCTGCTGACACGCCTCTACAGCCGCACCCAGCACGCCAAGCGTGCCACCATTCCACCCAAGAAGAGAAGAAAAGACCCGACACTCACCCAGATGGTGGGACAAGGCGGGGCAGCTGATGGCAGCGGAGCTGAGGAGGTGGAAGAGGAGGAGGAAGACTTGCTCCTGAATCTCTCCTCGGACTCCTACTACGGGATTCTGAAGGACCCCCTGACCGTCATCCACCCTCTGAAGGGACTCGCTGACCCCTACAGCCTGACGCGGGTCCTGCACGAGGTGGAGCCCAAGTTCGTGGTCCTGTACGACGCCGAGCTCAGCTTCGTGCGGCAGCTGGAGATCTACAGGGCCAGCAGACCTGGGAAGGTCCTACGGTAACATTTCTACGGTTACGGTCCCTGCTCTTCTCCTCGTTTCAGGCGAATGTAATCATTCTTGTTGTCCTGGCAGCGTCTACTTCCTCATCTACAGCGGATCTACGGAGGAGCAGCGGTACCTGACATCGCTGCGCAAGGAGAAGGAGGCGTTCGAGCTCCTCATCAGGTGGGGGGCGGGTCTCCACTGTGCGTGATGGAACCCTGGACGCGGGGAAGGTCACCTTGACTGTGCTGTCCCCGCTAGGGAGAAGGCCAGCATGGTGGTCCCGGAGGAACGGGAGGGTCGGGAGGACACCAACCTGGACCTGAGCAGGAGTCGCGACCCCGCAAACGCCACCACCAACAGCCGCAAAGCAGGCACGTCCACCCCCATTTACACACCATGAGCCCCAAAAACCAGACAATAGTCAGACGTGACCCATTTACGCCATTTACCAGAGCGACTTACAATCAGTAGTTACAGGGACAGTCCCCCCTGGAGACACTCGGGGTTAAGTGTCCTTCTCAGGGACATTTACATTTATGGCATTTATCAGACGCTCTTATCCAGAGCGACTTACAATCAGTAGTTACAGGGACAGTCCCCCCCTGGAGACACTCAGGGTTAAGTGTCTTGCTCAGGGACACAATGGCAGTAAGTGGGATTTGAACCTGTGACACTGTTGTCTTCTGGTTCATAGGCAAGTGTGTTACCCACTAGGCAGGGACAGGATGGTAGTAGGTGGGGTTTGAACCTGGGTGTTACCCGCTAGGACACCACCACCCTGAGAGAAAATGCTGATCCAGTTACCGTCCATGATGTGTCCCTGTACAGGAGGTCAGGACGGGGACAAAGAGCCGTCGCGGGTCATCGTGGACATGCGTGAGTTTCGCAGTGAGCTGCCCTCCCTGCTGCACCGGCGGGGGCTGGACATCGAACCCGTCACTCTGGAGGTCGGCGACTACATCCTGACCCCCGACGTGTGTGTGGAGCGCAAGAGCGTCAGCGACCTGATTGGCTCCCTCCAGAGCGGCCGCCTGTACACGCAGTGCCTGTCCATGACGCGGTTCTACCGCCGGCCCGTCCTGCTCATCGAGTTCGACCCCGCCAAGCCCTTCTCGCTGGTCGCCCGCGGCGACCTGCGGGGCGAGATCTCGGCCAGCGACGTCACGTCCAAGCTGACCCTGCTGACCCTGCACTTCCCCCGCCTGCGCCTGCTCTGGTGTCCGTCCCCCCACGTCACCGCCGAGCTGTTCCAGGAGCTGAAGCGCGGCCGGGCCGAACCCGACGCCGCCGCGGCCCAGGCCGTCACCGCCGAGTCGGACACGGTCGCCGAGGCCACGGAGCGGTACAGTCCCGGCCCGTACGACCTGCTGCTGCGAATGCCGGGCGTGACCGTGAACAACTGCCGCGCCCTGATGCGGCACGCCGCCAGCCTGGCGCACCTGCTCACGCTGTCCCGGGACGCCCTGTCCCACGCCCTGGGCAGCGGCGCCAACGCACGCCTGCTGCACGACTTCCTCCACACGCCGTCCTAGTCCGACACCATGGGACCTTTTACATGTAATATCGCCTAATTCATGTGTATTATCTGTATTTACAAGGATGGAGAATGGAGCAGATTTACATTTTACAATGTCTCGTATTGTTGTCTAATCGTTGAATTGCTCGGTGCTACCGCGATATTACAACGTTCCTGCTATTTAAAACGACGGCGTGAATGTTTTAATAAAAACGCGCCACAGCGCCCCCTGTCGGCGCCCAGGCGCCCGCCTGCGTCACTGCGTCACTGCGTCCAGGCGGACGTCGCGGCGGCCATTTTATTCCGACCCGGAGCTCCAGCGCGGCAGGTAAGACTCCGGTACCGGGCTCGGTCCGGTCCGCAGGACGCGGTTCCGGCCTGTTTACGCACTGAAGCGACGAGTTATGCGGCTCCGGCCGCAGTTTAGTATTATGGGTCATGTCGCGCAGGACGACGAGTGTTCTGGAAATGAGTTTTTATTCCAGCTGGATAAATGGTGTAGTGGCACGTTCATCCACGACCACAGAGTCCCAGGTTCGAACCCCGAGTGGACCGGACCGGGCGTCTGGTGCTCTTCACGTTGTTCTGTACTGACCTTGTTTCTGGGGAAACTGCTCATGACGATTATTGACGGAGGGCTGCTGGTTCCATCAAGTTCATGTGTTACATCTATGAGCATCTGTTGCAGGTTGTGTGTGTGTGTGTGTGTGTGTGTGTGTGTGTGTGTACGGTGGCTGACTGCAAATCAAACAACCTTTTCATAAAACGAATTTGTTTAGGTGACTTTCAATAACCGAATCGTACAGAAAGGGGGTACGGCAGACGTGTGGGGTACGCTGCTTCATTCTGCGCAGTCTGGCCACAGGAAACACAAAAGCAGCTCAGTTGGCTGAAATGGTTCCCACGAAGCGTTACGTCCAGTCCCACAGCCCGCAGAACAACACGTCCTTCCTCACTGTCGTAGCAGTTCAGGACGCGGCACCACAATCAGAAGGTTGGGGGTTCGAGTCCCAAGGTGCCACTGAGGTCCCGTCCCCACACGCTGCTCCCCGGGCGCCTGTCGTGGTGCCCACTGTCACTGAGGGTGACGGTTAAATACAGAGGACACGTTTCACCGTGTCACCATGTGCTGCGCTGCAGTGTTTCAGTCAGCTTCTGGTGGCGTTTGAGGAGAAATGAGGATTTTGTGGTAATTATAGATGTGGTGTTCACTGCTGTAGGTCTCTGTGTGTGATAACTCCAAAATCACATCTTGGTTTTTATCCCTTTTTTCCTTCAGAGAAATAAAGGAAAAGGACACAGTTGCACTGCTTTGATGTTCTATTGTCCTATAGCTGATTACATTAATTTAAATGTATTCATAAAACTCTACAATCAGCCACAGTCACCACCATCACAACCAACCATGACCAACCACAACCTCCACCAGCACAATACAACCACAGTCACCACCATCACAACCAACTAGTATCAACCACAACCTCCATCAGCACAATACAACCACAGTCACCACCATCACAACCAACTAGTATCAACCACAACCTCCATCAGCACAATACAACCACAGTCACCACCATCACAACCAACCAGACCCAACCACAACCTCCACCAGCACAATACAACCACAGTCACCACCATCACAACTAACCAGACCCAACCACAACCTCCATCAGCACAATACAACCACAGTCACCACCATCACAACCAACTAGTATCAACCACAACCTCCATCAGCACAATACAACCACAGTCACCACCATCACAACCAACCAGACCCAACCACAACCTCCATCAGCACAATACAACCACAGTCACCACCATCACAACCAACTAGTATCAACCACAACCTCCATCAGCACAATACAACCACAGTCACCACCATCACAACCAACCAGACCCAACCACAATCTCCATCAGCACAATACAACCACAGTCACCACCATCACAACCAACCAGTATCAACCACAACCTCCACCAGCACAATACAACCACAGTCACCACCATCACAACTAGGGCTGCACGATTTGGGGAAAAAGACATATTGCAATTATTGAGATCAATATTGCGATTGCGATATGATAAAGGACACTTGCTTGTATATCAATGAAAAGTCGCATACAAATTACTAATAGTGAAATGTTTAATTTCAAAGTGAAACATACAAACTACTTATAACAACTTGAAATGCCCAGTGCTTTCAAAATACAATATTCTACTAAATTAAATGATCACAAAAAAGTCTTTACTTTACTGTTGAACGAGAAACCCTGGTAAGGCTAAACAACTGTTTTGATTATATTTGGCCATTATAAAATCCCGTATTATAGTTCTTACCTTTAACCAAAACGTTGTTTGGAGGCTGACTTGAACACAGGGATGCATAGCTTTGCTAGCTTAGCTAAGGTTAAGATTTGTAAACTGAGGTGAATTTCTTTAGAAAACCTTCAAAGTTTGAGAAAAGTTAATTAAACAGCTAAGAACAGTCTAAATAGTTAATGCCTACGTTTAACCAAAACGTTGTTTGGAGGCTGACTTGAACACAGGAATGCATAGCTTCGCTAGCTTAGCTCGTCATGTGATGTTAACCCAGTCATGAATCTGAGGTCTCCATTGAACCGAATCAAAAGTCATGTGACCAAACACGTCACATCCGACTGAAGTGAGACTTCAGTCAGCTCGTAAACTTTGAGAGAATGGATCGGATATGTTGCCGATCCAATCCATGTACTAATCATTTAAATCGCAGCTTTTTGCGTTCATGTAATCGCACACACTGACATTACGATTGCGATTAGATTAATCGTGCAGCACTAATCACAACCAACCAGACCCAACCACAACCTCCATCAGCACAATACAACCACAGTCACCACCATCACAACCAATCAGGACCAACCACAACCTCCATCAGCACAATATAACCACAGTCACCACCATCACAACCAACCATGACCAACAAGACCCAACCACAACCTCCATTAGCACAATATAACCAACCAGACCCAACCAGGACCTACATCAGCACAATACAACCACAGTCACCACCATCACAACCAACCAGACCCAACCACAACCTCCATCAGCACAATACAACCACAGTCACCACCATCACAACTAACCAGACCCAACCGCAACCTCCACCAGCACAATACAACCACAGTCACCACCATCACAACCAACCAGTATCAACCACAACCTCCATCAGCACAATACAACCACAGTCACCACCATCACAACTAACCAGACCCAACCGCAACCTCCACCAGCACAATACAACCACAGTCACCACAATCACAACCAATCAGGACCAACCAGACCCAACCATGACCAACCAGACCCAACCACAACCTCCATCAGCACAATATAACCAGAGTCACCACCATCACAACCAACCAGACCCAACCGCAACCTCCACCAGCACAATACAACCACAGTCACCACCATCACAACCAACCACAACCTCTATGAACAAACGAAGAACACAATTCCAGTAGATCAAGCAACTACAAGCTTCAAGAAATCATAGGACAAGTTCACAGGACATCAAACTGACCACAGCTGATCACAACTCAACACACAGTACATAGATACCTCAGTTATGAAGTTTAACCTTCATTTCAATGCCTGGTCATCCATTCATTCTTTCATTTCGACCGTGACAAAAAGCATAAAAAGCCTCATTAATTTTTTCTTATGTCACATTATTGAAATGTAAATGGACCTGATTTACCAGTTAGAAAGATTGAAATATCACTAATGGACTGTTTAAGACAAAGTGCATTTGATGTGGTTCTCCAGGTAGGAGAATGTTTTAGTAGATACCAATCCCTGAACAAAGACGGATCTTCTGAAGTGTGCTGAGCTGGCTTCTATGACTGAGTGGTCCCATGTCTTGGGATCGAGTCCAGTCCCCTGCAACACTGAACTGGACGAGCTGGTTTTAGAAAATGAAGTGATTGTCACATGTGATGACAGCAGCACATCACACGGTGCACACAGTGAAATTTGTCCTCTGCATTTAACCCATCACCCTTGGTGAGCAGTGGGCGGCCATGACAGGCGCCCGGGGAGCAGTGTGTGGGGACGGTGCTTTGCTCAGTGCCACCTCAGTGGCACCTTGGCAGATCAGCAACCTTCTGTTTACGGGGCCGCTTCCTTAACCACTAGGGCACCACTGCAATGTCCCAGATGAAGTGTTTGGATGCGGATGCTTGTCCAGAAGAGGACAATGTACACACCTCAGTGTGATGTGCCTTGCTCTCAGGAGGCGTTGTGTGTTCTGATCCACATTGTTTGTCTGCTTCTGTCCCTGCAGCTGGCCTCCATGGCGTGAGGAGCAGGAAAGCCACCTCTTTGCCTCGGTCCCCGGCTGCTCTGACCGCTTTAAGGTGAGGTTGGTGAGACTGTTGGCGGCCAGCGGTCGTCTAGTAGAAATAGTTTCTGAGAATATGAGAATTTTTGAGGACACGTGAGTGTGGGGTTTTTGTGACAAGTCGCCGGCCTGGACATCGAACTTGAGTTCAGATGTTGGAGCTTGACCGTCCGTGTTCTGCACCATCCAATTTGCATTCCTTTCCACGCCGCGCCAGTACGCCGTCACGGCCGCCTGGTAACGGCCTGGCCAACCCCCCCAACCCTCCCCATTTCCCCGTCTTGTGAACTGGCACCAAATGGAAAATGCTGGTGAACAGAAGTACTGATATCCGAGGTCCCATGGGACTCCGGCACCATTGCACGTCTAAACGGATTTAAAAGTGAAAAGCGCAGTTCAGACCCGCTGCATTTTCTTTTAACAGCGGCTCCTGCTGATTGGACCGGCAGCGGGTGAAGAGATGGCACTCCAGGGGCATTCTGGGATACCGGGGCTGCTTGTGCCAAGTCCACAGAGTGAGGCGGTGACCCATGAGATGGAAGAGCTGAGCCTTCAGCCCAGCAGCACTCTGCCTCCCCTCAATGAGAGAAAGAATGGTGAATGCTCATACACACACACACACACACACACACACACACACACTGCAATTGGACAGTTTGGAGTCAAAAACATAAAGAGTATGAAGGAAATGGTGCATGATTTAAAAAATGGTAAATATCCCCCAACTCGTGTTCATATTGTGCGTCATAGCAGACCTTTGACCTTCGTCCTTCAGTAAACACGTTGCTCAGTTTTGGGCTGGAAGGTGTCCTGAACTCTCAGGGCGTCTGAGTCCCACTCTCCTGTTTGAGTGACGCACTAAAGGTCGGGGTTCAGAGGTCAGTCATGTCAGGGTGACAGCTGTCCACTGAGAACAGGACACCAAACAGGACGTGAGCGTGGTGTGTGTGTGTGTGTGAGAGATGTGTGTAAGGACATTTTAGGCTCTGGTGTGACCTCTGTCTGGGTAAACACCCCAGTCCCAGGTCACGCTGCTGTCCCTGCTTTTTTAAAATGCGAGCTTCTGTCCTGGTTCACGCCTCCTCGCGTCTTCTGTGTATTAAAAGTCCTTGTTAAAACGCAGACGTGTCAGTATGAGATTTAAAAAAGACTCTTCTGCCCCCCCACCCCAGTCCTGCAACTGAGGCTGCAGCAGCGGCGCACCAGAGAGCAGCTCATTGACCAGGGCATCATGCCACGTGAGTCCACGCCGCTGTCCTGTAGTACGTCCGCTGTTTACTGCCGTTCTGTAATCGGACTGCCCCTCCTCAGCTCTGAAGAGTCCGGCGGCGTTCCACCGGCAGATCCGGAGCCTGGAGAGAGCCCGGGTACGGCACCCCTGACCTCCGCACCATGGTATTCTGGGCTCTTCTCCTCTCATGTTGGTCTTGTTGTGTTCCGCAGACTGAGAACTTTTTGAAGCACAAAATCCGCAGTCGGCCGGAGCGGGCGGAGCTTGTGCGCATGCACATCCTGCAGGGTAACGCCCACCACCCCTCCACTCGCTTGGCGTTGCGCGTTCATGTTGGGTTGCGCCGGTTGAGCAGGTTGCGTTGTCGGTTCCAGAGACCCAGGCGGAGCCGTCTCTGCAGGCCACTCAGCTGAAGCTGAAGAGAGCTCGCCTGGCCAATGACCTGAACGAGAAGCTCGCCCAGCGGCCTGGACCCATGGAGCTGGTGGAGAAGAACATCCTGCCAGTGGACTCCTGTGTCAAGGAAGCCATTATTGGTAACTTCTCCCTCTCCATCATCGATCAATAACAGCTCTTTACCACGTTACCATTTTGAAATAGCGGTGAAGGAAGCGGCCCCGTAATCAGAAGGTTGCTGGTTCGAATCCCGATCCGCTGAGGTGCCACTGAGCACTGTCCCCACACACTGCTCGCCAAGGGTGACGGTTAAATACAGAGGACACGCTTCACCGTGTCACCGTGTGCTGTGCTGCACTGTCTCATAATGAGTCAAACAGACGAATATATCAATAAAATCTTTATTTAGTCACCACAGGATCTTTATATAGATATAATATGACATCATTATTTTACGGCGATGAATCCTCTGATCTTTCTTTTCCTGGGACTCAGATGGTCAGATGCAGTACCACAAAACGCTGGACGTTTTTGAGGAGGACAGCGGAGACGCACTGTCTCCTGAGCAGCCGGCCAGTCAGGACTCTCAGGGTTCCGCAGCCTCACCTGGAGAGCCCCGCCCACCCGACACGCCCTCTACCCCGCAGAGCACCGCCCTGCAGGTATAGAGCACAGTGCAGGACACAGAACAGCTGGACACACCGCAGACTAACAGTTCCGGAAGTTTCTCTTCACAGTTCTGCCCTCCAGTCACACGTGCCGTTGCCGACTTCCTGAAGCCTTCCACCAATGAGCAGCCAGCAACGGCTCCTGCCGTCACTCTTCAACCAGTCAGCGTGCCACCTCTGTCCAAGCCTGGGCCCACCTTGGTGAAGGTAAGATGATGTTCTGTGAGTCTGCATTAGAACTTTTGCAAACCACTCACTAGCCCCTCGCCTCTCGTTGCACAGCAGACGCAGCCGCGGTTGCCCGGTGACAAGATCCGTGGCAAGAAGTGTAAAGAGCCAAAGCCACGCGTGAAGAAGCTGAAGTACCACCAGTACGTTCCCCCTGACCAAAAGGTGGACGCCAGCGAGGCCACCATGGACTCGGCCTACGCCCGCCTGCTCCAGCAGCAGCAGCTCTTCCTCCAGCTACAGATCCTGAGCCAGCAGCAGCAGCAGCACTACAACTACCAGACCATCCTCCCCGCGCCACTCAAGTACGCTTATCCGGAGGCCAGAGGTCCAGTTCCGTAGGAAACGTAATGGCAGGCGTTCATATGTCCATAAACAATATAAAAGGGGAATAAATGTATATATGTATATTTATACTTTATTAATCCCGGAGGAAATGTGTCCTCTGTATTTAACCGTCACCCTTGGTGACAGTGGGCACCATGACAGGCTCCCGGGGAGCAGCGTGTGGGGACGGGACCTTCATCAAGGGGACCCCAGTGGCACCTTGGAGGGTCGAGCCGCTTCCTTATCCGCTGGGCCGCCGCTGCCCCGTAAATGTTCAGTCCATGTTACAGTTCCTTTAAAACCCAATCATTTTATAAATAAAAAAAATTGAATCTACTCTCAAGCACAAATGTGGACGCCAGTCATGAATGAATAATGTCCTTCCCGCTGATGCTGATATTCCACTTGCCTGTACTGTCCCCTGCTAGCTGAATGTTCTGTACTGAACACACTTTCGCCTTTTGAAATGAGCTGCTCTTCTCGCCCTCTGTCCCCGTCCCTGACCTGTAGGCCGGCTGCCGCCGTGACCCTGAACAGTGCCAGTCTGCCGGCCTCCATAGTCGTGTCCCTCCCCGCCGCCGCTCCACTGGCGGCCAGACCTCCCGCCACGCCCGCTGCTGCCAGAACCCGCAAGCTGGGCACCCTGCCCTCCAACCTGGAGGAGATGAAGGTGCTGCCTGAGAGAGGAGCCGCATTCGTTCATTCCTTGTTCAATTAGTTCATTAGTTGTGTTATAATTGTCAGTGTCAGGGCTGCCGATATTTTCTGAATAGATCCATTACATGAAATGGGAATTCATAATAATAATAATATACCTGTGGATGTGGTGGAGACGTGGTCTTTGTACGCTCTCCCCAAGGTGACTTGTGTTCCCCGGGTTCTCCGGTTTCCTCCCACCTTGTGGCAGCCGCGACCCCGAGTAATGAGTAAATGAGGTGAAGGGTTAAGGGTTGCGAGTGAATCTGTTCTGTTGCTCTCAGGTGGCTGAGTTGAAGATGGAGCTGAAACTACGAGGTCTTCCCGTCTCCGGCACAAAAACGGACCTTATCGAGCGTCTCAAGCCCTATCAGGAGACCTCCACCCAAACTACTACAGCCATGGACGTTTCCAACACACCCAGTCCACAGCCGTCCATGGAAGCGTGTCCCACCTCTGGCCCTGCCTCGCCCATTCGTCTGGACCTCTCAGCACAGGACGATCTAAGACCGGAGGGCCAGGACCAGGAGAGGAGGCTCCATGAGAAGGAGCGCCAGATAGAGGAGCTGCTGAGGCGGCTGGAGCAGGAGCAGCAGCTGGTGGAGGTGCTGAAGATGCAGCTGCAGGTGGAGAAAAGCAACAGCGTAGTTCCTCCTCCGGCGCCTGCCTCTGCGTCCCCTGTGAAAGCTGAGAGCAGGAGCCCCTCACAAGGACCTCCACTGTTGAAGGTAGAGGAGGTCCAACCTGCTGCAGCCATGCCACAGTTCATCATCAGCCACCAGGGGGTTCCTCGAACCCTCCTGCTGCCCGTCTCGCTGCCCGCCGTCAGCCTGCAGGTACCACAACTGCCGCGTGGTCTTTCGTATGTTGTCATATATCACTAACGTGAGAAGATATTCTCACTTGTCCCCCGTCTCTGCTGTAGCCGCTGCTTCAAACCACATCAGGCCTGCTGCAGGCCCCCATGATGGAGAACCCCACCACACAGTTACTGCAGGTGGATCCATTTCTTCCCAACATGGAAATGAATTTCTTTTGTTAAATGTCCTCCATTTTTAAAGTGAACCTGTTGTCTCTTCTTCAGTCTCCTGCTGATTCTGGCTTCCAGTGTCACACTGCTGAGGCACGAGAGACACCTCAGCGCTTCATTAGCAGCTCCACCAATAACAGCCTCTCGTCCCAGATTGTGTCCTCCAATGGGCCTTTGATAAGGGTATGCAAATAGGCCCCGCCCCTCATCTCATCTGAGAGACCCTGGAAAATAATCCACGGGAACCTCGTTCTTTCTCTTTTCTCCATTAGTCCCTGACCCCACCCACATTCGTCCTGCAGAGCCCCGCCCTCAACAGCAGCACCCCAAAAGGCCGAGAACCCCCGCGGTATGAGGACGCCATCAAACAGAGCCGCAGCTTACAGAACCCCCCGGTAAATATGACGTCCTCGCCACCCTCCTGTCACCAGGTTCCCACGGCAACCAGCCAGCAGATGGACGACCTGTTCGACATCCTGATCGAGAGCGGAGGTACGAGCTTCACACATAAAAATGATATTTTGTTGTTGTGTCGCCATTTCATTGAATTTCTCCCACAGAAATGTTGCCCTTCGGTCCCCATGACCCACCGTCGCTGGCCAAGGTGCAGCCCGTCACCGCCACTCTCTCCACGCTCCCCATAAACTCCGCCCTGTCCCGCCCACCCCTTCCCGTGCAGCTAGCTCCGCCTGCCGTCCACGCGGCCACACCCACTCTCAGCCTGGAGGCGCTGCTGGAGAGCGCGCTGGACACCGAGGAGTCCGACCCGCACCACACCTCCCTCTGTCTCCTGGACGAGCTGCAGCACCCGCAGCCGCCCCTGTCCCCCATGGACACGTCGGACCTGGGCTTCAGCGAGGTCTCCGCCTCTTCTTCAACCTTCAGCCTGCAGGACACGGCAATGGACAGCATGGAGTGGCTGGACCTCACAATGCCCGTCCCCGCCAGCAGCCTCACCGCTCTGGGCCTGAACTCGGACTTCCTGGACACACAAGACCTGCAGCTACACTGGGACTGAGGCTCACACACACACACACACACACAGATAAGGCACGTGTGTATGCGTGTGTGTTACATCTTAATGTGGTCTGAGAATACGGTCAGTAATATTCTTCATCTCTCTAGCACGTCCAGTCACCTCCACAGAAGTTCTCGGCAGCGTCCCTGCAGACGCCCAGCATGGACTTTACTTCCTGTGCTTCCACTGTTCTGATGTGCCAGCGCTGTGATTGGTCGGCTGTTCCTGCTTGTTGCTCTGTGTCGTAATTTTGCTGTCATGCCTGCCGGTTCCTTCTTGTACACCCTGAGGTTGCTGTGGTGGAGTAAGGGGCGATGGAGAACGTTCTGGACTGTCTCGCTTTCTGAGGCTGTTCCTGTCGACCTTTCACGTGTCATTCCAGACTTTCATTTCTAAAAGAGGCCATATGATGCAGCTGGGAGATACATCCAGGCCCATTCTTCTACTGTTGCTGAGCTGCATGTCCTTTTCGGGTTTTGCACACACTCAGGGTCCAGCACAGGTCAAGGGCCGATAACAAGGTTCAGAGGAACATGCGTCTCTGAAATAGTTCTGTCCTGAAAGCCTGGCAGGCCTCCAGCGCTCATTTATGGTTGCGCTGGACAGTTCTAGAGAACTTCTTAGGTCCCTGAAAGGACAATCTAATGGTGTCTTGACAAAATGGTCCCACTGGGTCCCGTTTCCCCTGAAATGCAGCTTCTGGCCAGTAGTCACCCTTTGTTCCAGGGATGAACCGACTTGCTTGAACCTTGTTGCTGCAGCGGAGTGGCTGTTGCACCATCTGCATGGTGTTCGTGCCAACGTTTCCGTGGGCCTGAAGAAACACCACAGTCCACAGAGCTGAAAATATGCGGCTCCATTTCTCTTCTCCTACTGAGAAGCTGCTGTGCAGCTCTGGTGACCGACACTCAAAGCAAATGTGGACACTGCTGAGGGACAATTTCTGCATCGCAGTACACACGGGGTGTGTGTCTGTGTGTGTGTGTGTGTGTGTGTGTGAGACTGTCAGAGCTGTTGTGTGTGCATGTATGTATGTGAAGTGAAAGTGACGTGATTGTCATTGTGAGACACTGCAGCGCAGCACACGGTGACGCAGTGAAACGTGTCCTCTGTATTTAACCGTCACCCTTGGTGACAGTGGGCACCATGACAGGCGCCCGGGGAGCAGCGTGTGGGGACGGGACCTTCATCAAGGGGACCTCAGTGGCACCTTGGCGGTTCGGGATTCGAACCCGCAACCTTCTGATTACGGGGCCACTTCCCTAACGCTTCCTTAATGTGAGTGTGTGTGTGTGAGTGAGTGTGTGTGATCAGAGCTGTTGTGTGTGTTTGTGTGTGTGTGTGATCAGAGCTGTTGTGTGTTTGTGTATGTGTGTGAGTGAGTGTGTGTGTGTGATCAGAGCTGTTGTGTGTGTGTGTGTGTGTGTGAGTGAGTGTGTGTGATCAGAGCTGTTGTGTGTGTGTGTGTGTGTATGTGTGTGAGTGAGTGTGTGTGTGTGTGTGATCAGAGCTGGTGTGTGTGTGAGTGTGTGTGATCAGAGCTGTTGTGTGTGTGTGTGTGAGTGAGTGTGTGTGATCAGAGCTGTTGTGTGTGTGTGTGTGTGTATGTGTGTGAGTGAGTGTGTGTGTGTGTGTGATCAGAGCTGGTGTGTGTGTGAGTGTGTGTGATCAGAGCTGTTGTGTGTGTTTGTGTGTGTGTGTGATCAGAGCTGTTGTGTGTTTGTGTATGTGTGTGAGTGAGTGTGTGTGTGTGATCAGAGCTGTTGTGTGTGTGTGTGTGTGAGTGAGTGTGTGTGATCAGAGCTGTTGTGTGTGTGTGTATGTGTGTGAGTGAGTGTGTGTGTGTGATCAGAGCTGGTGTGTGTGTGAGTGTGTGTGATCAGAGCTTTTGTGTGTGTGTGTGTGAGTGTGTGTGTGATCAGGGCTGTGAACTGTTGAGATGATGCCAAACTTGTGTTTATGGTCCAGACTGAGCCTGTTGGCTGTTCTGACTGTTCTAGCGGTGCTGATCGACCTACCGTCACCATGACGACGGATCTGAACGCCTTGGTTGCCAAAGAGAAGAGTAAAAATGAAGCAGAGTTTATCGTTCAGAATCATTTTATTGTGTTTGTAATGGAGATGTTTTATCATCTTATATCTGACCTTTAGACGCCCATCTTAAAACAATAACCAAGCCCCTCCCACCGGGCGGGCGTCACACCCCGCTCTTTAAACGGTGCTTTTCATTTCAATTCACATTTTTCTGCTGGATTGTGATCCACCTGGGACGAGGAGAAGGTTTTGATCCACGTTTGCACACTGTGTACATATGTTGATGTTCTGTAAGGCGGCGTATTTTTTTACATAAGTTCATGAGCGCAAATCTGTACATACTTCCAAAATGAGGAATCGAGCAGAATAAGATGTTCAGTGTGAATAAAAATCGATGTTCTGTGACTGTGTGTTGAATTTCCCATCCAAGATGTTCAGATGTTTTCTCAAATGTATGATATGCAGAGAGGGGCGGGACGAGGAGGAGAGCTGGAACGCCGTCACCGGCACACTTCACCAGACAGGAAGTCCTTTTCCAGACGTGTTTCCACAAACATTCTTTATATATGCAGAGGGGACACAGTAATATTTACGAACAATATTTATTCAGCAACACAAATGATGAGCTAGTCCACAAATATTGTGGGAAATGGTGTACAGAGGACAGGGGATAAATGAGATTATATTATTTCATCTGATTTAAAAGGGGATACTGATGTGCATGTTCATGTAAATGATTTTTAGATTTTTATCATTAGAGAAAAAACAGGTCATGTAGTAAAACATTTTTAAATCCTAAAAATATGTTGAGTCCCGGGACTCTCGCGACTCCCCTGATTTCACATGTAGGGGTCAGCAAGACATCTCATTTACATAATGTATATATAAAAACGTTCCCCCAGTTCAGTAAACTGCTGAAAATGGTGTGACACAATTGAACAATTCATGCAAAGTGGCAAATGTTTCATACAGTAGTTGTAATAGTCTGTTTTTGTGTAGCTGCTGTAGAGACGTTGCTCTTCTCGAACCCGTAGACCCACCATCCTCATTCAGATCAATCCTTCAGAATTAAAAAGCAGGAGACGTCCACCGTGGCAGGTCAGCGCAGGCGCTTAGTCCCAAATGACCAGCGAGGTAAGTAAAATCCACTTCTGTGGGGGGGGGGGGGGGGGGGGGGGGGGGGGGGGGGGGTGTGAATGGTGGTGGTCCCGGCTCCTGTTCCAGAAATCATTCCTGGGGGTGACTGCGGCCAGCTGTGCTAATTGGGTCCCCGATTATAAAATATTTTGGTGCAGAATTACAGCCACTTTGATTCAGTCCCACAATGAGATTTCGGTGTCTGTAGCTTTAAATGCTAATGAGGAGGAGAGAGGCGGGACCAGGAGGAGAGCGTTTTTCCAGAAGAAAATAAAATGAACCCGCTGGTTATTCATTTGTGCTCATTTTTAAATCCAATCACTGAGCAGCTGACATGTTTCTCACGTTTGGAAGCCATGACGGTTGGTGGAGATCATGTTTTAGGGGCGGGGCGAGAAATTCTCTGGGTGTAAAAAGCATGAGAAACGGGAGGTAACCTTTCCCCTTATGACATCATAAGGGGTCAAATTTCAGATCCGACCGTCTGAGCTGCCGCTCTCTGAACGGTGAAGCAGGACGACCAAAACACTCTTTACACCGACCGCCATTTCTAGCCACCGCAGGACCTCAGACGTATTACTGTAAAATAACATCACAATGTCACATTTTTATAATAGGGGACCTTTAAAAAAAAATTCTCTTTTCAATGCTTGTAAAACAAATATGATGAAATCTCAGTTTCTCTGCTATTAAGTAATAATGTGAGCTTGCATCAGTTTATTATAATAATTATTATTAATTATTATTCTTGTTTAATTTGCATTGATTTCCGCTCCACTTCTTTACTTGGTTTGAATGGGTTGTGTAGCTCCTCCTCCTTTCACCCTCGTCCAGTAAGAGAGCTTGTTACCAACCCAAACCCCTCACCCCTCCACTAAGATAATAAAAAGGGCGGGGCATCATTGAAGTCCAGCCCCTCATCTCTCCGCCTCCATGGTTACGCTGGCTTTCTGTTCAGCAGTGGCCTGCTGATTGACGGCTAAAGGCCAGCCTGGGGGCGGAGCTGCTGGTGAAGGCGCCGATGGAGTCATGTCCCACCCCACAGGGGGCGGAGGTGGAGGCGAGGTTGCCATGGCGCCCATCCCGGGACTGCTGCTGAAGCTCTCAGAGGTCTTGAGACGCGAGAACATAGTGAGGGTGTCTGGGAAGTTAGGGGGCGTGGCTGGTGTGTTGGCTGGTGTGCACATCTGCAGGAGAGAAGAAAACCACAGCATCTATTAATACCACACATACAGCAATATTCATCTTCTAAATAAAGAAACTTTCACTGATCAGGTATACCATTGATATCGAGAAATAAAAATATAACTAAAGTTTGATCTGATTTCATAAGTTGTTTTAATGCAATTCACAAACGGAAAACTTTGAATGCAACATTCCGACCTCTTCGCTCAGGTTAACGTGATATTTGAAGTTCGGTGCATCTTCCACTCGGCTTCTTCTATTAGCAGAGATACGGGATTATGATGTTTCATTTTGCTCAGTGTGTTATAATACCAGCCTCTCTGCAGCAACACTGCCACCCTACTCTGACCTACAGACTTAACACACACACATACACACACACGGCGGTAGCAGCTCTCACAGCAGCGTTGCTATGGAGATGTTTTGATGGAGTGGAGCCTGTATCCGCGATGGGGATATAACACCCATCTACAGCAAGGACGTTCGGTTCAAAACTATACCAACAGTAAAGTATCAAAAAACAATATGAAAATCTGAATGAGTGTATTGAAAATATAAAGGTGTATATGTGAATAAACTCAAGGGTGATGGTTAAATACAGAGGACACATTTCACCGTGTCACCGTGTGCTGTGCTGCAGTGTCTCACAATGACTTTCACTTCCCTGTCACTTTCAGTTAGCTGTCAGACATCCACAGAGAGTTCAGTCCATTTAATCTCAGCTATATGACACGTATCAGCATACAGAGGGACACAATACACCGTACTTTAGAACTAGTGTCTGGCTCCGTTTACGGAATGAGCTGGGAATGACAAGTCCAGCTGGAAAACCAATATAAACCACATCTTATTCTGCTAACCCTAACAATGCACACATAAATGCCACCAAGATTCAATTTGTACTCAAATGACAAAAATGACTCCTTCATCAAACTGTATATTCCTACAACTTTCATTATTGTCCATCATGTGGCCTAAACTGCAGATGGATGCCCCCAATCTCCAACATACTGCATTCACAACCGCTCTACAATAAACGACACATAAAGGAGCATTCCCACAAGGAGCATCTTATACAACACGGTGCCATGACAGGCTCCAAAATATCCTCCAATTTATTTCAGAAATTCACAACATATTCTTAAAATATCCATAAAGGTCCCGTTTAATACTGATACTCCGCCCTTTACAGCAATGAAGCCCAATCGTTTGGTGTTAAAAGATGGTGGATTGTACATGGCACAGCTGCACAGAACGTCTGATGAAGGAGTCACACACACACAGAATACAGAGCACAGAAAATAGAATACAGAGTACAGAAAATAGAATATAGAATACAGAATATAGAGCACAGAAATTAGAATATAGAGTACAGAGTACAGAAAATAGAATATAGAGTACAGAATATAGAGCACAGAAAATAGGATATAGAGTACAGAATATAGAATATAGAGTACAGAATACAGAGCACAGAAAATAGAATACAGAGTACAGAATACAGAGTACAGAAAATAGAATAGAGTACAGAGTACAGAATATAGAATATAGAATACAGAATATAGAGCACATAAAATAGGATATAGAGTACAGAATACAGAGCACAGAAAATAGAATGTAGAGTACAGAGCACAGAAAATAGAATATAGAGTACAGAGCATAGAATACAGAGTACAGAAAATAGAATACAGAATACAGAGCACAGAAATTAGAATATGGAGTACAGAAAATAGAATATAGAGTACAGAATATAGAGTACAGAAAATAGAATATAGAGTACAGAATATAGAGCACAGAAAATAGGATATAGAGTACAGAATACAGAGCACAGAAAAGAGAATATAGAGTACAGAGCACAGAAAAGAGAATATAGAGTACAGAGCACAGAAAATAGAATATAGAGTACAGAGCACAGAAAATAGAATATAGAGTACAGAGCACAGAAAATAGAATATAGTGTTCAGAAAATAGAATGTAGAGTACAGAATACAGAGCACAGAAATAGAATGTAGAGTACAGAATACAGAGCACAGAAAATAGAATATAGAGTACAGAATACAGAGCACAGAAAATAAAATGTAGAGTACAGAGCACAGAAAATAGAATATAGAGTACAAATATAGAATATAGAGCACAGAATACGGAGTACGGAGTCCCATGAGGAATACTCACCATCTGATGGTGATGGCCGCATGGTGTGTTCGTCTCCTGAAAAAAGGCACTGAGCGCCGTCTGTAACCAAAGCAAGATTCTGTTCAAGCGCAAACTAGAAGTGCACAATACAGGACCGGAATTATTCAGAGCTACCTGGTAGAATAAGGAAGATGCGCACAGAGAGCGAGGGAACAGTTATAACTCTGCACCCAACATCTCCATTGCATAATGTTATTTGGTGGACATGCTGGAGGGATTTGCACCCTGTAATCTCTCTTCTACACACGCACAGTGCAGACAATCATGCCCAATGGGATCCTACACGTTCAAATATGTCCCGCACACGTCACACGTAGCGTGCATTTAATATAATACAGACAGACAGACAGACAGACAGGCCACAGTCGCGTCCCCGCCGCTTCACCTCGAACTGCCAGTGCGCCGCCTGCAGCAGCTGCTTCGCCTGGTCCGCCGCGCATCCGGCTGTCAGGACGAACTGGTTGATCATGACCTGGTGCTTGAGTTCATCCATGTTCGCCGGGCCGGGTTCCGAGGCGCTTTCGAATTCCGATTTTCCTCGCGTCCCCGTCAGCCCTCCACCATTACAGCCAGCTGGGCAAACACAAATATTTACTGAAGGAGCAATGGAGTAAGGAGCTGCCTTTGATTGGCAGCGGCCGCCAGCCAATGAGAGCGCTGGCGCTACTGCTAGGCCTTATGGGATATGTATGCCCATCGTATCAGATTCCTGTTCAAATTCTTGCTGAATAAACTATATGTTTCAGTTTTTCCTTGCCCCAGACAACAAATCAGCACACATAAATCACATATAAATGATGTAAATGATTTCGAATGAACGCAGAAGCAACCGAGGAGCTGTTTGTTTGGGGTTAATTTGGACTACAACACCCGGCGGTCACTGCTTTGTTTGTAAGGATCTGGACGGGAGAAATTTATGAATGACGGCCGCTCCCGTCCAATTCCCCTCTGCACTGTGCCACTACCTCGCCAAATATGGTAAACAAAGCCACCAACACCAATTACATTTCACAGGGGAGTAAAAGAAGTCCAAACTTCCCTTCCCTCTTCTGCGCATGCGTTCTAAACAGGACTACCGGATCCCTGAAATCACACGCTCAGATCATGACGAACGTGTTTACAAAAAACTTCAAGCGCAATTCAGCCAATCCGTATTTCCGGCCACATTGTCCTGACAACCTAACTTCAGTGTAGAATTCGAAAATTAAATATTAAATATTTCACCCTGTGAAACAAGATTTTAACTATTTAACTACACTTCCCACGCTGCGCGGCTTTGGCGAGTTCGCGCCTCTCGCGAGATTTGCTCAGCGCGGAGTCATCGGGATGTTCGGCTGAGCCGCTGCAGCTCCGCAGTCATGGGTTCGAGGCTCAGTCGACGCGTCGCGGGGGTTGAAAATATCGATATTCAGACCAACTATAATTATCACTTTCCACCTAAAACAGGTACGTCTGCTGACTATCTGGACAACATTAACTTGTACTTATTTGTTTTTATATAATTCTTCTTTAAATAATATGTAAGTAATTAGTATGCAAGTTTTTTTGTACATACGTAATACATCTAATTGGCACACATAAATATGTCAAGTGCAGATTAATTTGTAATGGCAAACATCTAGATCTTGTGGTTGGTGAATTTCTATTGCTTTTTTATTCCATATTTAAACTAGACCCCAGTCCTAATAACCAGAACTGATCTCAGATCAGCATGAAAAAGCAGTATTTCCCTCACTCACTTCACCTTTCTCCTCATTTTAGGAAACTATTTTTCCAGCCACTTTTTTATAGCTGGGGAAAGATTTGACACGCCCCACCCGGATGGGTATCTGTTTGGTGAAAATACGGAGTTAAAGTTCCTTGGAAACAGGCCGGTGCAGGTATGGTGTGATGTATTCAGTGTGTTCATGTCTGGATGTCTGTAAGGGACATTTTCACTGAGAATGGCCTTATCTCGTCTGGCTTACTTGTGTATTGTTCCTCTTTACTCTTGTGTTCTGTGCTTGTGTTGCACCACGAGGAACGTTCGTTCATTCATATGATAAAAATGACAATAAGAACCTACCAGAAAAGTGCCAGAATATCTCGGGGATGTCACGTGTTAAACTTTATCCTCTTTCAGTTCCCGTATTTGACTCCAGCACCTAAGGAACCTGTGCAGACCCTCCGGAGCCTGGTGAACATCAGGAAGGACTCGCTGCGCTTAGTGCGGTACTGAAAAATATACTGCTGGTTATGGAGATGGTTTACATGACTGTCAACAGTACAGTAGGATATTTTATTATCATCGTCACTGCGTTTATGACGAAATTCCTTCATTTTCCCTCTTGTTGTTACAGATATAAAGATGGACCTGACGGCCCCACAGGTCCCGTATATGGCGTGGAGTTCATCTTTGATGCGGATGCTGAGGTGGCCATCACAGTGTGCTGCCAGGCGCGGGAGGAGCTCACCAGTGGAATGCCGGTGTAAGAGCTGCTTTTAGCAGGTGGACCTGGGAGGGGTCTCTCTCTCTCTCTCTCTCTCTCTCTCGATCGGGTTCTCTGTCGCACAGCACTCGTCACGAGTGTAACCGGAATCCTTAGAAACTGAAGACGCAGGTAACCTGACGACGGCAGCTTTTCCTCCAGGGTGTCCTCCTGAGGACTGTCCCAGTGGACCGATGGGTCGACCTGAGTAGAAGTGTTTGTCTGTTTCTGCATGTTTGTCATGGTCCAGGTACAGCCCCAACAGTCCCACATTTTTAGCAGAGACAGTTCTCTACAGGAGAGGTGTGAACCAGCAGTTCAGTCACCCGTCCTTCAGAATTGACTTCACCCAGTGGACGCCTGAGGAGGTGAGGACATCACAGCCTGTGTGTCTGCAGCATCTCTGAAAAACTGAATGACGTGTGCTTCTTTTATATTTGGACCAGCTGCACTTTGACCTTGACAGAGGGCTGTTTCCCATGGTGCTTCAGGCAGTGGTGGATGGAGCTGGTGGTAGGTTTGGGGTGGATACTGGAGAACCCGGCTGCTGCAGTGTCTGATTCCACCCTGATGTTCTGGGTTTTTTTTTAAGAGTCGTCTGGACACGCACACGTAATGCTGGCTGCGTTTGACAGAGTACGTACACATCATGATGAAAACATGACTTTAACAGGGTCTCAGTAGTAGAATTTCAACTTGACATACGTGTAGACAGAACATAGTGAAACGAGACGTTACTTCGGAACCTGGTGCTACATGGAACATTTCCGGAGTAACGTCATTTAAATGTTACATGTAGAACCAGGTTCCGGAGAAACGTTGTTTAAACGTTACATGTAGCACCAGGTTCCGGAGAAACGTTGTTTAAATGTTACATGTAAGACCCAGGTTCCGGGGAAACGTTGTTTAAATGTTCCATGTAGCACCAGGGTTCCGGAGAAGAACGTTTGTTAAATGTTCCATGTAGAACCAGGTTCCGGAGAAACGTTGTTTAAATGTTACATGTAGCACCAGGTTCCGGAGAAACGTTGTTTAAATGTTACATGTAGCACCAGGTTCCGGAGAAACGTTGTTTAAATGTTACATGTAGAACCAGGTTCCGGAGAAACGTTGTTTAAACGTTACATGTAGCACCAGGTTCCGGAGAAACGTTGTTTAAATGTTACATGTAGCACCAGGTTCCGGAGAAACGTTGTTTAAATGTTACATGTAGAACCAGGTTCCGGGGAAACGTTGTTTAAATGTTCCATGTAGCACCAGGTTCCGGAGAAACGTTGTTTAAATGTTCCATGTAGAACCAGGTTCCGGAGAAACGTTGTTTAAATGTTACATGTAGCACCAGGTTCCGGAGAAACGTTGTTTAAATGTTACATGTAGCACCAGGTTCCGGAGAAACGTTGTTTAAATGTTACATGTAGAACCAGGTTCCGGAGGTATGGGTTTTTTTTTTTTTAGAGTCGTCTGGACACGCACATGTAATGCTGGCTGCGTTTGACAGAGTACGTACACATCATGATGAAAACATGACTTTAACAGGGTCTCAGTAGTAGAATTTCAACTTGACATACGTGTAGACAGAACATAGTGAAACGAGACGTTACTTCGGAACCTGGTGCTACATGGAACATTTCCGGAGTAACGTCATTTAAATGTTACATGTAGAACCAGGTTCCGGAGAAACGTTGTTTAAACGTTACATGTAGCACCAGGTTCCGGAGAAACGTTGTTTAAATGTTACATGTAGAACCAGGTTCCGGGGAAACGTTGTTTAAATGTTCCATGTAGCACCAGGTTCCGGAGAAACGTTGTTTAAATGTTACATGTAGAACCAGGTTCCGGGGAAACGTTGTTTAAATGTTCCATGTAGCACCAGGTTCCGGAGAAACGTTGTTTAAATGTTACATGTAGAACCAGGTTCCGGGGAAACGTTGTTTAAATGTTCCATGTAGCACCAGGTTCCGGAGAAACGTTGTTTAAATGTTCCATGTAGAACCAGGTTCCGGAGAAACGTTGTTTAAATGTTACATGTAGCACCAGGTTCCGGAGAAACGTTGTTTAAATGTTCCATGTAGAACCAGGTTCCGGAGAAACGTTGTTTAAATGTTACATGTAGCACCAGGTTCCGGAGAAACGTTGTTTAAATGTTACATGTAGAACCAGGTTCCGGAGGTATGGGTTTTTTTTTTTTTTTAGAGTCGTCTGGACACGCACATGTAATGCTGGCTGCGTTTGACAGAGTACGTACACATCATGATGAAAACATGACTTTAACAGGGTCTCAGTAGTAGAATTCAACTTGACATAGTGTAGACAGAACATAGTGAAACCGTTTTCCAGAGACCGTTTTCGACCACAGGGAGAAAAAGTAATAACATTACAGAATAAATAGTTAATATAACAACGAATAGAAGTTCACAAACAACAAACTAACACAAGACGACACCATTTCACAGTTAACAGGGCAAAAATTGGACGTAACATAAACTAACGGATGGGAAATCTTTCAAATTCCCCTATTTAGTGCACTAATCAGGTTATAAGGTTGTTGGAGGTGGAACTGAGTTGTGAAGACGTGTTCTGCTGATGAATGAACGGTCTATTAATGGCAGGATGGACTATGTTTGCCGCGTAGTTCCCACCTCGCGTCATCATTTGATTATCAGCCGTAGCTGCTATCGGCAAACGGAAAACTACGTACCGGCCAGGGTTCAATAAATATAGTGCTTTTTAATATGGATTTAATGGGTATTTTTAAACCAAGCCTACTTTGTAGTGCACGGTTCTATAATCCCCCCTATGAATGTGGGAATGTCTTCTTCAAAAAGCCCCAGTCTTCTTTTCGAAATGTTTCATTCAGTTCTTTTGGTCCGTAAGGAACCTCCAGTCTTTCATCTTCACACTGACTGGCCTGCCATCTTTTTGTCTGCTTTTTATTCTTTGAGCAGAACGTAGATGGAAGTTTCTCAGTGAAGCCTCTCAAGCAAAAGCAAATTGTAAGTTGTTTTGTGTGAATAAATTTGGACCATTTTTCATGCTCTCAGTGCATCTGAGATTCAGCAGACGTCAAACAGGAAACGCTGTTCTGCCGCCATGCAGGTGGACGGTGTCACTTACCTGCTGCAGGAGATCTACGGAATCGAGAACAGAACCAGCCTGGAGACGAAGGTTGGTGCCCGTCCACGTCGTCTCAGTAAAACTCGCTTTGGTCCCGGTTCCTTCATCTTGGGCTAAAATTCTTATCGATCAGTTCTCCGCCATTTAAAAAGTATTTTGGAATATTTTAGATGGAAGACGAGGAGACCAGCGGGAAGTCCAGCGAGTGTGTGGTCTGTCTGGCAGACCTGCGGGACACACTCATCCTCCCCTGCAGACACCTGTGTCTCTGCAGCGTCTGTGCAGACACGCTGCGTTACCAGGCCAACAGCTGCCCCATCTGCAGACTGCGTGAGTGGTACATACACACACACCATACACACTCACCACACACACACACACACACACAAACCATACACACTCACCACACACACATACACACATACACACACACAAACCATACACACATACACACACTCACCACAAATACACATACTCACCACATATACACACTCACCACACACACATACACACACTCACCACACACTACACGACACATATACACACTCACCACACACACAACACACACCACACACATACACCACGCACACACACACACAAACCATACACAACACACAACACAAACCAACACACACACACACACACAAACCATACAACACACACACTCACCACACACAAACACCACACATACACACTCACCACATACACATACACCACACACATACACACTCACACATACACACGCACCACACACACACCACAAATACACATACTCACCACACACATACACACACACACCACAAATACACATACTCACCACATATACACACATACACACTCACCACAGCTTCACGCACACAAATACACACATGCATATTATATAATACATATATATAATACAGTATTGTTACATGGCACTTGATCAATAATATTCATGTATTTGTAATTGTCCCGCCATATTCTTAAAAATATATGTTATCTCGGCCTGTATTTTGTTATTAATGAGGCAGGCGAGCGTTATTTTTCGAACGCTGCTACCCCACAAACCCACTAGACCCACGCAACCTGCTTAGCCCAACTGGGCCGAGACAGGACGCAACAGTTATATACAGCATATAGACACCGTGCCTACAGTCGCAGAATCGAGCCAAAAATGATCAAGCCAGTGACTTGCACACACAATCCAGCTGTTCTGACAGTAAAATAAAGGCTCTTTTATTTTCTGACTTGTTCAAATGACTTTATGTGGCTTTACGAACGTGGTTGTCGTTTTATAATAATATTTCAGTGCTTCGTAACGGATGCACACCCAGCATCCAATCACCCATGCACATCAGTTGGTGTCAGAAGAGAGATTTTATTTCTGTGGGAACACAGCAGGGTACAGTCAGTGGCCCTCCTCTCATCCCCTCTCTGCTCCCGCAGCACACTGAGGCAACTGCCGGTCAATACAACTTGTAAAACATGATTAAATAAAACAAAATAAACCCACCACATGAATTCAACCAGTAACTCAGTCATTAAATGATATATATTAAACTATTTACAGGTGAGCCCAACAGTGACATTAAACAACAGTAAAATACAATTTAAAAAAAGAAAACGACGATCGTATAGTGGCTACGTCACATACATTTGACATTTAACATACCTGTGGGAACACAGCAGGGTACAGTCAGTGGCCCTCCTCTCATCCTACGAGACACATGCTTCTGCTAACACGTGGCGGCGAATAAAATTTCTCTTTTTTCTTTTTTAGAACCCAGCATAATACCAACAACATGACATAACATTAACAACTTTAATACACCTATATACAACACGTGATATGGAGAACACTGCACGCGCTGAGGTAACTGCACGTGAACGTGAGCTATAGAGGGCGCCATTAATGTAACCCTGACCACACAAACAACGTGGAACCAAAATGTCACACAGAGTTCACGACATACATACAATTATCTCACATAACATCCCGGCCACACTTTCATTAGGATTCATAAGAACCTGGAGCTAATCTGTGTGAAATGGAGAAAACACATTATTCCCTTAAAAACATACTAGTATAAGCTTGTCTGGGGGCTTCATATGAAGCAAGTGTCCAGAAAAGGACTGACGACAACGGGGTAGCGACATCTTAAAACCTCACAAACTGTTTCCCACGTTGTCGTCCCGTGGTACGTTTCGTTCACGCGTTATTAATATGATTTATTCATGAATTCATGGTTTATTAACCTCGTGTATCACACACACCGCCAGTCCAGCACTACTGGGATCCCGCTCGGCCACTCTGCTGCAGCCGGAGCCCGTATTCCACCACATGAAGCCGCCTGCCGCTATAAAACCCCGCGGTCTGGTCCCGGAACCGAACCGATAATCAGTAAACGCGCGTGCACGTATGCGCGCGCATATGTACAGTCGCGGCCACGCGGGGACGAGCGAGGCTTGTTAACGGTCACGAGACGTGATTGGCTCGTTTTAGCGTCACGAACGCTGATTGGTTAAAAAAACAAACATGGCAGTGATTGGCTCATATTTTGATGACGTCATCAAGAAAGGCCTATATATATAAAGCGGCGCAGACCCGGTTCTTTTTTTAGAGAGCTAGGAGAGACTTCAGAGTCGGAACTTCAGCAGAAACAGCGGCAATATCAGAACATATAAGGCAAAGAGAACCATGTTTACTAAATGCAAAACTGTTATCAAAGCCGCACGGCGGTATATTTGTCATGGCTTGAAGAAACTTGCAGGCAGAAGAAATAACTGCTGCAAGCGTCACAACACCATGAAAGCCAACGGAGGCAGTGACCATGCTGAAGCATACGTGATCCACAGAGTGCTGGATGAGAAAGAGTGCCTCCAACAAGAAATCACTCAGCTTCGCATGGAGCTTAATGATTCTGCACAGAAACTGGAGGAAGTGAAGGCCTTTGCTCACCACGTTAAAACGCGTCTTCACGAGGAGCGTCATGAAAGACTGCCGTATCGTGAAGCCATGATGTCCAAACTAAAAAGGCTCAAAGTTCTCAAACAGACTCTTGAGGACAAATTAGAGGATGGGCGGCAGCTTACAGAAGAACTTGAGCTTCACAATGCAAGACTGGAAAATGCCCAACTGCAGGGACAATTCCAGGAGCTAAAGGAGGAACAAGTTCAGGACCATGACGAATCAGAAAAAGAAGAGCTTCACAGAGTGCTGGAAGAGAAGACGTGCCTCCAAGAGGAAGTCACTCAGCTTCGCAGGGAGCTTAATGATTCTGCTCAGAAGCTCTAGGAAGTGCAGGCCGTTGCTGATCACATTAAAATGTGTCTTCACGAGGAGTGTCATGAAAGACTGGCGTATCGCGAAGAGGCGACACGAACACTAAAAAAGCTCAGAGTTCTCAACCACAATCTTGAGGAGCAATTAGGGGTCGAGCAGGAGAAATGACACGAAGCTGCAACACAATAAAACTATGAATAAAAAATAAAGATGTTTCCTTTAAAGTGAAGTGATTGTCACTTGTGATACACAGCAGCACAGCACACGGTGCACACAGTGACATTTGTCCTCTGCATTTAACCATCACCCTGAGTGAGCAGTGGGCACCATGACAGGCCCCCGGGGAGCAGTGTGTGGGGACGGTACTCCTTTATTTGGTGTAAAATACCTGAATAATATTGAATATTATATACGTACTGCAGAGGTCACACAACATGGGAAGAGGTGTTTTCATTATATTACCTTACCGCATTTACCAGACGCCCTTATCCAGAGCGACTTACAGTCAGTAGTTACAGGGACAGTCCCCCCCTGGAGACACTCAGGTTAAGTGTCCTGCTCAGGGACACGATGGTAGTAAGTGGGGTTTGAAACCTGGGTCTTCTGGTTCACAGGCGAGTGTGTTACCGCCTAGGCCACTACCATCCTGAGCTCCGAGCTACAGGAGTGTGTGTTTGATGTTGGTGAACATGGTCTCTCTCTCTCTCTCTCTCTCTCTCCCCCAGCCTTTAGGGCCTCTGCTGCAGATTCGTTGCACTGAGGAAGACTCCAGTGGCCTTCGGCCCAGTGCTGCCACTAACCACACAGCGCCGGCGGCAGGCGGTAAATGTCCACACACGTTCTCGCAGCCGCCACGCCATGCCACGCCCCCCTCAGATCTGTCGCATGTAACGCGTGGTGGTGCTGATCCCGCAGCAGAAGAACGCCGATCCCGTCCTGCCGGGCTACGAGCGCGTGTCCCTGCTGGAGGCGCTGAATGGTACAGCGCCCCCTTTCCCCTCCGGCCCCCAAACGCTGCGCCAGGAGCTGAACAAGGGCGGAGCCCTGCAAGTCCCCTGACCGGTAACACCGACAACTGGAGGAAGTAGGGTGGTACTCGCCTATGAACCAGAAGACCCGGGTTCAAACCCCACTTACTACCATTGTGTCCCTGAGCAAGACACTTAACCCTGACAGCATTTACCAGATGTCCTTATCCAGAGCGCCTTACAATCAGTAGTTACAGGGACAGTCCCCCCCTGGGGACACTCAGGGTTAAGTGTCCTACTCAGGGACCCGATGGTAGTAAGTGAGATTTGAACCCGGGTCTTCTGGTTCACAGGCGAGTGTGTTACCCATATTTAAACCAGTTGGATAAAATATTGAAAATGTTCCCTTCCTCTTACACCTGGCTGGAACTGAGCTGAGACTCGGGATGGGAAATGTGAGCCGGGACCTTGTTCTCCGCAGCGCACCGTGCTCTGCCGCCCCCATTCAGGAGGAGGAAGACGAGAAGCTGTGTGAGGCAGCTGGCATACGGCTCCGCCCCATATTCCCACGTGGCCCCACCCCCAACGGGGTGTGTTCCTCACTACTCCTTATACATCAGGCCAAAAACCACTCTTCCTTTTTACACACATACTTACTCTGTGCTCTTTGACCCACAGGCAGACGTTCCTCAGGGAACCACTGTGGTTGGGACTGACGTCCTCCAACAGAGCCATAGAGAAGCCAGCCGGCTGATGAGCACAGACAGAAACTCCCCTAATAAGAGCCAGGCTCTAAATGACCTGCCAGGTATGTCTACATCACCTCACCCGACTCGGCCTGTCCTTCATCTACACCTGGATGGAAGCTCTTTAACATCTCCCACACTGTGACACCTCCACACTGGCAGCCACAACACAGCAGCCCGCACCGAGCTCCACGTTCCAGGTCGGTTCACAACGGACCACACAATTCCATAATCAGGGGTTCATTTTTCCCAGAGACTGTTCTCCAACGGACCCAATCCACCATCTCTGAGGAAGGAGCTCTGTAGCATTGCCATCAGAGCCATGTCCGTTCCTCTGACGTGTCACCAGCTCACCCCGGGTCTAAATATGACCCCGCCTGCTCAGGTCCGACCAACCAACATTTCAATAAACATGCATTATTCGGCTTTATCCCTTTAATCCAGCCTGAAGACGCTGTAGTTATCAGCGTGTGTCCGCACGGTGGCGACACATCATACAGGACGTACGGATTTTCTTTCTAATTGTCAAATGTTGACTTCTAATAAAAATCTGTAAGAACGAGTGTGGCGCCTCTGTGTTCTTTATTTTAGGAGAACGAGAAGGAAAGGATTCAGTTCCATGGAGTCCATGGAGATGTTGAAATTCTGCAGCGCCACCTCTTACTCGCTGTGGCGGGACATGTGGCGCGTTTTCCGCGCCGTGGCGCGCTTTCTGGCCACCGTGGCGCCACAAAACATCTACACTTTCACGCTTATTTTGGGGCTCCCCGATGACCATAAAATGTACTTTTACAGAATTATCAGCAGGGACAGTGTCCCCCCATGGTAGTAAGTGGGGTTCGAACCCGGAACATCAGCTAGATTCCATTTCAGTATCTACATGGAATGACCACTTTAAGTCTTGACGGCTTGACGTGACGTGACGGAGGGTTCGAGCGGCGAGCAGCAGCCAATCAGCGCGCCGCGCCGCGCCGCGTTTAAAGCCGCCGGGGTCCCCGCGGGCCGCCAGAGCAGCGGCTCCTCGCTGGAGATGCCGGTGTTGATGTGCCCGGACATCGCCGCCAGGGTGAAGCAGAAGTGGCTGCTGCTCCACCCGGAGGACCGGGAGGACGCGGGCGGCGCGGTGACCCTGGACGACAGCCTGACCAGCCTGACCTGGCTGCAGAACTTCTCCATCCTCAGCGCCGACCCGGACCCGGACCCCGGACGCTGGGGCCCGCCGGCCGGAGACGCGCCTCGGTCCCCGGAGGAGGAGGTCGACTACCGGACCGACCCGCTCGCCAAACCGCCGCACTCGTACGCAACGCTGATCTGCATGGCCATGCGGGCCAACCCGTCCAGCAAGATCCCGCTGTCCGCCATCTACACCTGGATCTCCGACAACTTCTCCTACTACCGACACGCAGAACCCAGCTGGCAGGTGCTCCTCCACAACCTCATACTGGAACCATGCTTGTGTGTGGTGTGTGTGTGGATGTGTGTGTGTGGTGTGTATGTGTGTGTGGTCTGCATGTGTGTGTGTGGTCTGCATGTGTGTGTGTGTGGTGTGCATGTGTGTGTAGTGTGTGTGTGTGCATGTGTGGTGTGCATGTGTGTGTAGTGTGTGTGTGTCTGGTGTATGTGTGTGGTGCTAATGAGGCTTTGTAGTAATATGGCTTGTGCATTTCAAATAGTCAGCTGGCACTGGCTGCCAATGAGCTTCTCCACACACACATACACACACACACACACACGCATACACTACAAACACACCACACACACATATACATACACACACAAACCACCCCCCCCCACACACACACACACACTACAAACACACCACACACATATACACTACACACACACACACACGCATACACTACAAACACACCACACACACATATACACTACACACACACACACACGCATACACTACAAACACACCACACACACATATACACTACACACACAAACCACCCCCCCACACACACACACTCGCATACACTACAAACACACCACACACACATATACACTACACACACACACACACGCATACACTACAAACACACCACACACACACTAAACACACAAACCACCCCCCCACACACACACACTCGCATACACTAAACACACCCACAACACATACAACCACACACACACACACACGCATACACTACAAACACACCACACACACATATACCCTACACACACAAACCACCCCCCCCACACACACACACTCGCATACACTACAAACACACACACACACATATACACTACACACACAAACCACCCCCCCCCACACACACACACACACTACAAACACACCACACACATATACACTACACACACACACACACACACACAAAACACACCACACACACACACACACACACACACACGCATACACTACAAGCACACACACACACATATACACTACACACACAAACCACCCCCCCACACACACACACTCGCATACACTACAAACACACCACACACACATATACACTACACACACACGCATACACTACAAACACACCACACACACATATACCCTACACACACAAACCACCCCCCCCACACACACACACTCGCATACACTACAAACACACCACACACACATATACACTACACACACAAACCCCCCCCCCCCCCCCACACACACACACACACACACACACTACAAACACACCACACACACAGCGGAAAAGACTGCCGTGTAATCCATTTATTTAACAAAGTAACTGTATTCTGATTATCACGTAACGAAATACAGTTACTCAGTTACTAAGGTGGTAGTAGCCTAGCGGGTAACACACTCGTCTATTAACCAGAAGTCCCAGGTTCAACCCCACTTACTACCATCGTGTCCCTGAGCAGGACACTTAACCCTGAGTGTCTCCAGGGGGGGACTGTCCCTGTAACTACTGACTGTAAATCGCTCTGGATAAGGGCGTCGGGTAAATGCTGTAAATGTACTCATATTTTGTATTGTAAATACGTAACGCCGGTACGTGTATTCCTACACACACACCTCACCAGTTTCCAGGTGGGCGTCCCTGGGAAAGCTGCCATTACCGGCAGTGTTTTTATATATTCCATGAAATATTACGCTGCTGCTTGTTAAAATACGTTGTCTGCTCTCCAGAATTCCATCCGGCACAACCTGTCTCTGAACAAGTGCTTCCGGAAGGTTCCCCGGAGGAAAGATTGAACCGGGGAAAGGAGGTTCTGGCAGATTGACCCCCAGTACGCAGACATGTTTGTGGACGGAGTTTTCAAGCGGCGCCGCATGCCGACCTCGCACCCCGGCAGGCGGCGCCACAGAGCGGCAGAAACGGACCCCTCCGGCCTCGGGGCCGAGCCGGCGCGGGCCACCTCGCCCCTGCTGGCCCCGGCCCGAGGGGACTTCGACCTGGCCTCCGTCTTTGACGACGTCCTCCGCGACGGCAGCAGCGCGTTCGAGGACCTGGACATTGACTCGGCCCTGAGCTCCCTGGGGTGCGGGGCGGAGCCGCTGGCCTACCGAGACCCCGGCGGCGGCCTGAACGCGCCGGGCCAGCTGCGCTACTACGAGGGCGCGGCGCTGTTCTCGGATCAGCAGTGCTGGCCAGAGGTCAAGGAGGAGGTCCACTCTGTCCCACTGACCACGGATCAGGGGTTCGGCTTCACCGAGGGCTTCTTCCCCGACATTCACCTGTGGGAGAGGGCGGAGTCATACATGTAGCCCCACCCCCACTGACCTGTGCTGGTCTGGGGACATATACAACCGCCTGTTGTGCTATATTAGCATAATTAATTATTAATACATCGAATTGTCTTATTAATCCTTTCATTGATTTTTCTACAAGAACTATGCTGCATGGAAATGTGTTTTTTAATGGAACGTTGAGTCGTAGATGAATTTAGGGCTGATTAGTGGTGCTGTTTGTTAAATTAGGGATTTTAAGCACTTTCAGGACAGAAACATCCCGCCTCTTCCTGCTTGTGGACAGAGTTTCATTTTCAGAATGGTTGCTTATAAAATCCGATTTTCCAGCAGAGCTTAAGACTAAAGAATAATTATTATTAAGGAACAAAAAAACTACCAAATGTGACTGCTGATGTATTTCTTGTCTTTTTTATTTGGAGTGTTGGTGGAATAAACAGAATGTTCTCGGAATGGAAGGTTCCTGCAGATTGGTACGGTTAAAGGGCTCGAGCGAGGAGGCTGATGAAGGCCATGAAGATAGCGTTATCTCTCAGGAGGCATCTGTCTGCAGCGTGACGTCCCTTTGTGCCACTCTGCTTTATGTGCCACTGCCACAGCGGGTGGCACTGATACCGCCGATGGTCACTTTTAATCAGACATCAGGCCTGTTCAAACGTACAGCTTCATTTAAACCATTTAAACCTGAGAAGATGAAGAACGCGAAGTGATGCCACGTCACAGATGTGGACCCAGAACGTCTTGCCACGGTTCATCAGGCTTTCGGAGGTTTTGGGCCTGTGAGATGAGTTCCTCCCACTGACTGGTCCTAGATGTGTGTGTGTGTGTGTGTGTGTGTGTGAGAGAGATATGATGCAGACGTGCTCTGGTTCAGTCATCGCTGGTTTTTGCTGAACAACCAACGTGAAACTTGGAGGTTCTTTGGGCCCCGCTTCTTCAGCGCTACATAACATGTTAGTTAATGTTTAGTGCCTATTTGTTAATGTCACATCAAGTTAAATGAACAGAATCACTAATTTCACTAATTATCTGCATCATGGAGAAGAGGAAGTAACTGCCATTTATGGCCACCAGATATTGATCTTTATCTTTAGTATAAAATTATACATTTGGTAATAGCCTAGCAAGTAGGACACTGGGGACAGTGGTGGCCTAGCGGTTAAGGAAGCGGCCCCGTAATCAGAAGGTTGCCGGTTCGGATCCCGATCCGCCAAGCTGCCACTGAGCAAAGCACCGTCCCCACACACTGCTCCCCGGGCGCCTGTCATGGCCGCCCACTGCTCACTCAGGGTGATGGTTAAATACAGCGGACACATTTCACCGTGTCACTGTGTGCTGTGCTGCAGTGTTTCACACTTTCCATTCTCCTGTGAACCAGAAGACCCGGGTTCAAACCCCACTTACTACCATTGTGTCCCTGAGCAAGACACTTAACCCTGAGTGTCTCCAGAGGAGGACTGTCCCTGTAACTACTGATTGTAAGTCGCTCTGGTAAATGCCGTAAATGTACATTCTGCATTTTAAGTGTAAATAGTCTTTTATGATGTTTTTTATGATGCCATACATCCATCACCGATTCCTGAATGCAAATGCAGACGTGCTTTCTGGAATCATTGTTGCGAGGAAATTGAAAATGCGGCTGTAATCAGCCATTACCGAGTCCTGCAATTATCTGTCCCTCACCAACCACATCCTGGCTGAAAACTCACAGCTTTTCTTTCATGCTGCCGGTTTTGATGTGCTAATTCTACTGATGGTGGCATAAAGCGCACTAATAGGTACAAACTCCTCCCCCACAGGGAAGCAGCGGGTCGGTGACGTGGTTGACATCCATCTGCACATATCACAGAGTCACACCAACATCACACACACAGTCACAGGCTGATGCGTGTGTGCAGCAACAGCCTGACCGGACGGTGAAAGACATTCCCGGGGGAAGTCGGCCGTCTCTGTGGTCAACCGGGAGTGCAGCCAGGGGCCAGATGCACGACGTGGGAGCAAAGCCGAGCACAACGGCCATTTTTCTACACACATCTGTCACATTGTGTCATTTTCATACACAATGACACCACATACAATCATGAGTTGGACATGGAGTCAGACTACAGGTAGTTCAAGTTGGTCCAGGTTGGTCCATTATGTGATTAGAGGTCACTTGGAAGGTCAGTTGGAAGGTGGTTAAAAGCATCATCAGATTCATAACAGAAAATTTTAGGGTCACAGCTTCACGAGAACATCAAACCGTCACTGATCAGCTTGAAGGTCATTGCATAATGGGTCAAATGGTAAGTTAACGTGCAGGTTGGACCATCGTGGACATTTATAATGATGATTTGGACCGTGTTTGGACAGAGGGTGCTGCCAGATCATCACTCACCACTTATCCTGTGCACACAGACCTTGGCTCTGCTACAGTCCTAGTAGGATACAGTCCTGTTCCACACGTCCTTCACAGCAGAAACGTATGCCAGGACCTTTGTGAAAAGCCCAGTGGAAAGGTCACCCGCGCAGCTGTCCTCCATTTACTGGCACTGGGAGAACTCTTTAAGAGCATTTTGTTTTCCTGGTGGTTGAATGGAAAATAAGCTCCTATTATCTGGCAGAGGGTAAATCTCTCTCTGGGGGTCTGCATTTGCATAAGCATGGTCTCCCCGAGGAGAAGTGGGGGGAGATGAGAGCTCGTCTTCAGCACGTATTATTAAAAATGGAAGATGTGCCATCTTCTAATGCATGTCTTTTGTTGAAAAGGAAGTTACGTTTGAAGTAAGAGGACAA
Organism: Denticeps clupeoides; assembly: GCF_900700375.1. Taxonomy (NCBI): domain Eukaryota; kingdom Metazoa; phylum Chordata; class Actinopteri; order Clupeiformes; family Denticipitidae; genus Denticeps; species Denticeps clupeoides. Next base: position 23,293,522 of record NC_041714.1, read on the forward strand.
GACCCGCCAAAGGACATTCCGTGTCCTCATGAGACAGAAATCAAGGCAGATATAGCAACATCAGAGCAGGTGTGCGCCATTCATACTGTTTTACTTCGGTAGGCGATTTTCTACCGTCAGTGTCGCAGTAATAGCCTAATCAGAGCAAATAAAAAAAACTGTGTTAATTTGTAGAGACAGTTGGCAGGAAAATGAAATGTCCTGAGCACAACATTGTCAAAATTCATCCTTTTTACATTTCTGACACCAAACAACCAGGGGAAGCGTCCAGGGAGCTGGTGTCGTCCCATAAGTCAAACCAGCGCAGTCAAGCTATAAAATGACAGAATTCAGAATACAACAGTTTATAAATATAGCATTTTTAATAAACGTATGCATGATTGTTTTGCAAACAAATAAATTAGAACAACATATAGAACAATAACAACACAAAATTCTGTATTTCGTAGCAAATGTTGTTGTAATATATTTAAAGCTGCACAGAAGGGTCTTTTCCATATTTCAGTCTGACCACCACCTCAATACCCACACCATATCCTCTCAA